>NC_056669.1:28602327-28912155 GCF_018350195.1 Panthera tigris
AACGTGAGCCAGGGGAGTGTCAGAGAAGGAGATAGAACTCAAAAATGGAGTCACCAGCTGGGCCACATTCCCCTCTCACCTTCCTCAGAGTAGGATGCTCTGGGTGCCTCCCATTTGGTTTTAATGGGCATGGGAAAGGCAGCTGCCTGGAAGGCCTGAGAGGCCAAGGGTCTGCATCTGCTGCCCCCATGGTTGTCTCTTCCCGCCTTTGCAATCCTCTACCTCATTTGTGGCAGTGGGTTGAAGAAAAGCCAGCCTGGGGCCCCTTTTCAGAATGGTCAACCAGAGCACTAACATCTTGAGCCACCAGGAGAGGGTCACAAAAAGGTCCCTCGGCAAAGGAGCATGTTCCCCCACCATCTTTGTTGTGGCTCTGGAAGTCACACTACCTCCTTGGTACCACTGTGGCCATGCTGATCAGGGTGGCCATGATGATCTAGGTGGTATATTAACCACAAAAAAAGCAAGGAAAGAAACAGACTTGACATCCCTGAACTTAGGTTGATTATTTCTGATTGGTAGTTGATTAGAGAACACAGAAGCCATGAGCCAGGGAGGGCACCCATGTCACAGAGGTCACCTGTCCCCTTCAATTGGTGTTCCCCCTTTGGTCATTCGCTCTTGTGTCTGAAAAAGAAGGACCTCGATTTCCAGCCATCCTTGCATCTGGGCATGGCCAGGTGTGTTGTCCTCAATACTATGGTTGCATATGCCACCTTCAGGCCTTCCACCAGCTGTTTATGGACAAGCAAGACCATCTTGGAAGACTCCTGTTAGAAACAGAGGAAACCTCATCAGCCCGGGGCCCCTTGAAGTCTGCTCTGAGTGGAGCCCACAGTGTCGCAGGTCCTGTCTAATGATGGGAGCTCTCACACTGGACTATACCTGAGCCAGAGACTCTTCTTTTGTGATAGCCATTGAAATTGTTGAGTTTTCTAGCAATAGCACCTACTACTACCCTAACTAATGCAGCAACTCACTGTATGGTGGAAGGAAGTAGAATGACACTTCCTAACCCTTCCCTATTGCCTTGTCAGCCCCCTACATTTGCCGTAGCTCCCTTGTGACAAAGCACAGTACAGCCTGAGTGACAGATTCCATCTCACAGCCTGCTCTTCCTCCTCCTTCAATACCACTCTAAGAGTTGTACCCCCCTTAACTTCTAGGCTATTTTTTTCTGAATGATTTTTTTTTCTCTTTCTGACCAGCAGCCTTTGATTGCAAGGAGCAACTCAGTTACACATTACCAGAGCAACAGAGTGTGTTGTAATTGGCCAGGAATCGGTCTTGAAATGTCAAGGAAAGATTTATTTCCTAGTGCAACCTCTCTAGGTGCTAATTTTGCTATAGGCTGCTGGATAATGGTTCCCACTCACAATGGGCAAGAGTTCCTAATCAGAATACAGGGCTGTAATTGGGTTGAAGGGATTTTAAATCATTAAAGTTGCATTTAGAAAGGGGAATAGAAATAGAACCCCAAGATTGAATGACTCACTTAGTATTTAATGAGGGAGTCATGGAGTATTACTTATAATATTCTCTTAATGACCTTACAAGCAATGTAACTCCCCCCGCCCTCCAGGGTCTATTCACAAGGCACAATTCTGCAGTCTCAGATCCAACACTGTGGAGCAATTAATTACTGACCCATCAAGGAGCAATCAGGCTCTGCTCAGCCAGCAGAAGCTCTGAATTCTTTCCTCACTGTCTCCTCAGTCTTCATCTCCCTGACTGCCTTGTTCTAGCGCTGCCAGGAGGGGAGTAGACATTTACCAAGCCATAAATCATCATGCAGTTGGTGGAAAGCCAGCTTGCCAGGAGAGCAATAGGGTGTCAAAGAGTACTATGTGGAAGGTCCAGAGGAGGGAGAATCAGAAGGAAGATGGAAAGCTCTCAGGAGTGCACAGTCTGAAGGAATCAGGATCTTTTCTGGTGTTTCCATCTGGGCTAGAATGTGATAGTTTATCCCATCTCAGTCACTGGTTTTGTTCTCTAATGACTGGATCTCCATATTCCTTGGAGACACACTACTAACTACCAGTGTCAGCCACGGATGTAATGGAAAGAGAACAGACCTTGAAGTCCTGTAGATCAGGCCCTGCCTCTTTTGAGTCAAGTTACCTCAGGCGCGTTACTAAGTGTCCGGGACATAGGAGGCACTAAACAGATGGTAGCTGCCTTTCATGTGATTCTGATTAAGGGTCACCAACATTGTCTCACTAAATGTGTTTCATGTGGCTCTGTTATACACCTGTGGAAAGAATGATTTCATAGGTAATATAGGGTTTTCCCTTTTAAATTAGTCTTATCATTTTACTTGGGTAATTGTGAAGAGTCCCATCCCCCTTAAAAAGTCAAGAGGGAGGGGCGCCTGGGTGGCGCAGTCGGTTAAGCGTCCGACTTCAGCCAGGTCACGATCTCGCGGTCCGTGAGTTCCAGCCCCGCGTCAGGCTCTGGGCTGATGGCTCGGAGCCTGGAGCCTGTTTCCGATTCTGTGTCTCCCTCTCTCTCTGCCCCTCCCCCGTTCATGCTCTGTCTCTCTCTGTCCCAAAAATAAAAAATAAAATAAAAAAAAAAAAAAAACAAACGTTGAAAAAAAAAAAAAAGTCAAGAGGGAAAGGGGGAAAGGAGGTTTACATTGGTTGAGTTCCTCCTAATGGATAAATTGGAGGCTGGTTGTTGGACAGACGGACCTTGTATCCTACACTCATCATGCAGTTTAATCAAGCCTCATACTGATGCATAGACTTTCTGAAAGCCTAAAATTCTCCCCCTATCAGTTCCCCCTTTGTCCAATTAATACAAAGAAAGAGGTGCAGCAAATATTGTGTTATAATATTTAGTTGTTATTGTGAATATCCATTGAGCCCACTAGAAAGAAATGTGTCAGGATTTGGAAAGTGAAAACAACAAGGATACTCTTTAATTATGAGGTGTTGGCTAATTTAAATTTAGTCACTGTGAAAACATCAGTAGTTATACTGGTAGTTGACCAAAAATTAAAAATTATAATAAAGCCTGCTTCTTACAAATCAAAGACAAAACAATGTAACATTGTGTGTGAAAGAACATGCATTAATTTATGCAATTAATCTATTCTCCAAATTGTGACTCATTTATAAAAAAATCAAAAAAATGTCTTAAATGCAAAGAGGTGGTCCATTATTTTCAGGACTCCTACAGAGACTCTTTTGTTCAAGGATTCTTTGCCATTATAGCCATCTCCATTAGGTCATCCGTTCTGAAACTTCCAGTGTCTGTTCCTTTCTTGTAGAGAGGGCCACCTCTGTGCATAATGAACTAGAGTATTAAAAATTCTCTTTGTGGGATGCACTTATTACCCAGATGCTAGAATTACTGAGACTTGTGCTCCAGACCACACGCCTCAGTTGTTCCCAGATGGTGGCCCTTTTCTGACTAATGCTATTACTTTAGCTATGGCTTTTCAAACTTCAGTTGCAGTTCCAGCCATAGGTGACAGCTAGCTTATAGGGTACCTTTTAAGAAGTAGAAAACATACCCTAGTTGGCAAACACAGCCCACAAGTGCAAGGCTTGTGAAACCTGTAGCATCTTTATGCAGATTAGATCAAGACGTGTAACCCCAACCTGGAGCCATACTGAATTTTCTCTCCATGTACTCCTTGGACAGACTCCTTTGTGCAGTGAACAACCTGTGCAACTCATACTCAGAGCCCTGCTCTCCTACAGTCTGGGCTTTTTGATCACAACTAGAGCAATGTCCAAGGGATCTGTAAATATTCACATGAACTTTATGTTTATGTTTAGTTGGAGCGATAGTTTTGTCTTCTTTATAAAAGCAGCAAATCTCAGAAGCTGGTCAGGAGCACCAGCTGTTTACTGCCTGCGGCGGCTGCTGCTTATCTCCTTGTAACAACCTTCCTTTTAGAGATCATGTCTTAATTAACTCCGTGTTATCGAAACTGAAATTGTAGCAACATTGTAAAATCAAATTGTAAATGAAAGATAAAGGGGAGACAGCTCTGCTGACCAGGGAACAGAGCATGGAACTCTCTCCTGAGCCGGTTGTTGGCTACAAGCTGGCTGTTGGCAGCCTGCTGAGAATCAGAAAAATCAAATCATATTTTGTTCCATTTGGAAGGAACACTTAGAGCTCTTCTAATCCAGTGACTTTCAGATATTTTTCTTATTTCATGACATACAACTTATTCTTAGGATGTTCAGTATACTGTGATATTTTCTATTCTCTCCTATTTATTCCATTTAAAAGAAAACCTGCTGGTTAAAAATCATCCAATTGACTTGACCCACTACAGAGTGACAACATGAAGACTGCAAAACAGTGATGCAGTCCTTTCCTAAATTTTAAAGTTAAGGATTAAGGGCCAGAGAGGTGAGGTGACTTTTCCAGGATAGCTTATTGGTGGCTGACCTTGTTCTTAAATCCCTATCTGTGACTTTTCCCCAGTAGCTCCGTACCCACCGCTTACTGAACCCTGTCACTGCAGGACAGCACTCCAAGAAGCAGGACCTTGCTCCCCTCAGTGGAACATGGGCTGAGACATGAGCGAGCCATCAGTGGAGACAGCTGCTTTCTCATATAAAAAGTACTAGTAAAAACCCCTGGTAGTTGTTGGTGCACTGCTCTGGGTTCCCACACTGAAGCAGTTGAAAGCACAGGATTACAACTGCCAGGTCTCTTCACTACCCCCTTCTCTCTCTTTTACCCTTTTCACTCACGTTGCATCAGCGAATGCAGGTTGTACTCGCCTCCACTTGACCTGCTGCTTCTCAGCCACTGTACTGAACTGGCAAATAAAAGAGGCAGTCTTGGGGAGACTATGACTCCAAATTACAAAAACAAAAAACAAAAAAACTTGGGATTTCAGATGTTTGTTAATTTCTCTGCCTGTGTTTGCACATATTTAATATAATAAAATAATTTTTCCAAATGAAAGCCTCCTGGTAGATAACCACACCCGTTTGCTTCATCTGATGATGCTTTGAAGCAATCTATGGACCCAAATGGGGTGTATTTATTACATTTCTGTAATATTGATGGGTGGCATTGATAAAGTATGCATTTGGTCTCATTGTCCCAGAGCTGGAATTGATTTGGATGATGGTTAGCAGGCACTCAGGATGCTGCCTGATAAGGGGCAGCCAGGGGGATATCAGGGGGATGAGTCAGGGGAATGAGTTGGCCCAACTAGTTTTCATCATGCCAGCCCCCTTGGAGCTTCACCCACAAACACATGCTTCTGTGACCCTTTAACCACAATGTACAGAACAGGGAAGTGGGTGGGGGCAAGTGTTGTCTATTAACCTCTTATGAAGCCTTTGCCTCATTTCCTGTTGCCCCGGCATGTGGGTGCCACCTTACTTGAAAAGCTGCATTCACAGAAGCACAACTTTCTCCTGCCAACTGGCGTTGGTGTTGCTGCCTTGGGTGAGCTTAGTTCTTCCCTTGCTGAAGGAATTCCCTCCTTTCTTCTCTCAGAGGGTTCACGCCCACTCCCGCCCTCTCACAGAGGTATACAGGCACTGAGCTGTGTTTAGATATGTGAGGTGAGCGATCAGCTGTGACTTAATGAAGAGTATCACTGTCAGATTTTACAAAATGGAATTTCATCAGACGCTGAAGGAAGACGTCTGCATAGAAACTACAGAGAGAAATTTGACAGCTTTTTCAATCCAGTTATCAAAGCATTTGCAGTTCAAAGCATGTGAAACAATAATGTAATCTTAGCACTGAATGCTCATTTGTATCTGAGTGTTTCAATAAATAAAATGGTGGGGGGAAGGAAAGCAGACCTGTTGTCTCCAATCCACTAAATTTAATATCCAGAGTATTGACTGACAGCTTTTTATCACCATAATTAGTATGGATTGTTCCTGAGGCCATTGATCAATCTTCTCTACCTCTATGGACTTGAGTTGCTGTTTTCTTCCTCTCTTGCCCTCCCCACCTTTTATTTTAATATTGATCCTGCCAGTTGCATTCCACCACAGGAGTCTGCTCACTTAGACAAAAGAAACCTCAGGGCCAAGAGGACCGGCTGAGCTGCAGCCATTCCTGAGTAGGATTCCACCTTTGACAGCACTATACCTCATCCGATATGATCTTGTGACTGGATTCCTGGGTCTCATGACTTGCTGCTCCTCAGATGCCACCATGCACACTGCCTTTCCCACTGATGGGAGCTACATGAAGACAAGCCACAGACTCAGTGGTCCGTATCAGATACTGGTTTGGGTAGATTGATGAACTCAGACCTGTGTGTGTGTGTGTGTGTGTGTGTGCATGTGTGTGTGTGTCCATGCACACAATTTGTTCCATCTAATGCAAGCCAGAATCCCAAGTGCTTCTTGTATTTCTCACCAAGTTTTTCCAGTTTGATATCCTAATTTTATTTCATCTCCTCTTTGTATGTCTTTCTAGCTCTGTTTCTCTATCACCAGTGAGAGAGTTGTATTCCCCACTAGCTCTTTCCTTAACTGCTGCGATCATGTATTATATGCTCTCCTGCTTCCTCTCCTGTCTTGGCTAACCTCAACCTTCTATCCTAAAACCCTCAATACTAACAACTGGTAGGATAATGTAAAATACACCCTTATTATTCCTCTTGAATGTTTCTTGCCACACAAGCTTTCTGCAACCTGATCCCTCCTTACCTCAAAGTTTCATCTCCCCCCAACTCCCTACCGGTGCTCCACACTCTGGAAGGAACTGCCTACAGTTCTTACTTACCATTCTTCACATACCTCAAGAATCTTTGCTCTGTTGTTAATTTTGCCTATCATAGCCTTCCCATCCTTTTTCTCCTTGATTATTCTTTTTCATCCCTCAGGAATGAGCTCAGATGGTATCTATTTCAGGAAGCATTCTTTTAGCCCCCAGAGTACTCTAAGTAAGTATATCTTTCTTCTGTCCTTGGAGATTCTTATGGAATGTGCATATGTTCTTTTTATAGATGCATGTCTATCTCATAGTAGAAGGTAAACCCCTTGGGGACAGGGATTGTGTATGTTTCTTTATTCTATCCCTGATGTTAGGAATAACACCAGGCACCCAGAATGTGTTTTCTAATACTGGAAATAAGTATCCATAAGAAGAGAATCAGTGGACCCCCTAAGAGCTGGAGAGAGTTTTTATGTGTGTGTGTGTGTCAAACAGGGCATGTTCATTGTGCACGTAACATGCTAGGCTGGGCTATACCATGAACAAGAGCTAGACAGAGTCTTACTTATTCTCAGGATGGGGAGAAGAGGTGGGCAATTGCCCCTTTCTGCAGGTAAGGAAATATCAAGGTATCTTTCTCTGACCACAAAGAATCCAGGTATTAGTTACAGACCACAAAGAATCCAGATCAGTTAGGATGCACAATGTGAAAGACCTTAGCAACCTACACACTGAAATGATGTGTTTTCATTGGTTTGCTTAATAGGTTTTTCTATGTCTCACTTTGTAGTGAAGATCACACCATCAGCATCACTTTTCTAAAGGACAATTCCTGAGAAAGTATTATGCATTTCTAAAGGTGTCCAATGAGTCCTCATGGACTGGAATGGCTTCCATGCTGTCTTGGAGACAGCCCCTAACCCCCAAGTATGCCTAGCCATGTGGAGCCTCTCTTCCCCACATTCCTGGCACAACAGCTCAGCCCCTTACAGGTGCTTGCACATGGAATACACCTCATGTTCAGGCATTAAACTAAGTGTAACTCTCGTCCCTAACTGAGCACAACAGAGCCAAATTGGACTGTAAAGGCCACACATTCCTGATGGGCCCCAGAGGCCTGTGGCATCTACAATGTAAAATGGACCCATAGAAAAGCAAAACTGTGCCAGGGCTGGCCGTCATTTCATCCCCATCATGCCTATTGTGGAGCATCAGCAGCAGATGTTTCTGGCGGTGACCCCCAGATGCACGCAGGCACACACAGCACCTCCTCCTCAGCCGTCTCTATACAGGCTTCTATAAGACGGATTTGACAGACTGATACCAATTGGCACATCTTCCCTGCCAGATTGGAATCAGGCCCTTATACTGTCTTTGGGGTCCATTGTGGCTTCAAGGAAAATGTACAGAAGGAATGTGATTCTTAGCAACACAGCCAATTTTCCCTTTGCTTCTGTGCTAGCATTTCTAATCTCAGACATTTTGTTGCATGGCTACAAATGCAATCTCCAGTATAGGAGTTTTGATATTTTCAGGCATTGGAAATGCCTATTTATGTTTGTATTGTTGGTGTGCTTAATTTATCTTAAAGCAAAGATATTAAATGAGCTTCAGATTATATTGTTACATGCTTCCCAGTTCAGTTATATAGTTCTGGCAAGGGGTGACAAAAATTAAATAACACACCTACTCTCTTTCTTTATCTGAGTTTTCTGTGGCTTTTACCTGTATGTACTATAGCCCAGGAAGAAATGTCAGTACTCATTTGCTTCCTGGACCCACATCCAGACTACATCACTGAGTGGTGGTGAATTTAAGGAAGACACTTATTTTTCTGAGACTTCATATCCTCACTTCTTTTCCAGTTCATGTGAGGGCTCAACAAGATAACACACATGAAGCAGGAGAGCACAGAGCCTGATACACAGGAGTCAATACATGCATTCCCTTTTCCTTTTCCCTAAATAGTGTCACGTCATGGTCAGCTCCTCGTCCCACAGCACCTTTGAATATAGTTTATAAATAGTGTAACCCCATTTCATGTCATGTCTGTAATGCACACAACTGTATTTAGGCTACTTATGACTGTATGAGGATAGGAACCCACATGCTTTTATAGTAGGCATGTCTTTTTTTATTGCTTTCTTTAAAAACAAAGTTTTAATTTATTATGTGTGTGTGTGTGTGTGTGTGAGAGAGAGAGAGAGAGAGAGAGAGAGAGAGAGAGAGAAAGCAGGGAAAGGGCAGAGAGAGAGAGAGAGAGAGGGAGAGAGAGAATCCCTAGCAGGCTCCACACTATCAGGGGAGAGCCTGATGTGGGGCTTGAACTCATGAACCATGAGAACCTGACCTGAGCCAAAATCAAGAGTCAGACGCTCAATTGACTGAGCCATTGAGGTGCCCACTGAGTGAAGACATTTTGCAGTAATGTCCTTTGTCCCTCCCTCCTTTCCTTCTTTCCTTATCTCTCTTCTTTCTTTCTTTCTTTCTTTCTTTCTTTCTTTCTTTCTTTCTTTCTTTCTTTCCATTCTCTTTCTTTATTTCTTTCCCTTCCTTCCTTCCTTCTTATTCATCTGGTTTTTCCTATAATGAACATTTGATAAATGATTAAGAGGTATGAAATTACTCTAGCTCTTTAAAAATTGATTTTATGAGAAGCCAGAAGAAGGGAGCAACCTTGAAGTCATGTGAGGAAGCCTCACTGTGGTGATTTATCTGTGTCTCTCCTCCTTTTACCATGAACAAACTTCAGGTTCCTCCATGTTCAGCTAATTCCCAGTCTGACCCAGATTCCCATCACCTTCCCACTAGCAGTTCCTGGCAACACTCAGCCAAGGTTCTAACCTTGCACAGAGGAAGGAGTGTGATTTTGGACCAGACATCTGAGCAGAGTTTAAGATGTAATGCAGTTTCTTGAAGCTGCACCCCATTTAGTGAGGATGAATGGCAACTTGGAACATAGAAACTCCAAAGGGAGGGAGATGCTATATGTTCAGAATAAATAAATGTGTCTACTTATTAATTTAATATGTACCATTAGACCAGGAACCCATTTGTGTTAGCACAGAAAAGAGCTATTAAAAATCATCTCCTAGGAGAGAAGCATGAGAAATGAAGAAAAGGTTGAAAGGAGCACAGTAATAACAGGGACATGCGGAAGTGGGGGAAGAAGGAAGAGCAGGAGAGAGGAGCAGGTAGAACGCCTTACTAAGAAAGAAGAGTGGAAACAACAAAACAGAATGAAACCAAAAGTGACAAGCCAAGGGATCCAGCAGAGAAGCTTTTATCCTAAGTCTGCAGGGTCAGTACAAAGCTCAGGGTCCTACAGCAGCCTGACCACATGGTTAATTGTCTCTAATTCTCATCGGTTGACTCCTCTGGGCTCCTAGGCCGAGGATGAGGGGTGGGTTGGCTTTTCTCTCATTGGCTGGCTGGCACTGCAGTTTTGTGTTATCACACAGCCTTGATGGGCTGGCCACCAAGTGCTGAGCTGACTGCTTCATGCTGGGGGCCCCTGGCTTTCGACCTAACTCTACCATATCCAGCTCTTTCTCCTTAACCTAAAGGTTTTTTGAAATGTAGGGAGAGGGGGTGTTCTAGGGACATCTGTACATGTTCTGAGAGAGGGGAGGGGTAGAGTACCTTGTACCTGGCTACACCAACCTGCAAAGTCCTTGCTGTAAACCCAGCTCCTCTTTGGTCCAGGAATCTAGAAGCCAGTCAGTTTGAGGGTGGTCTGGGAGCATGTGCTCCATGGCTATTAGGGTGGATGCTGGCCTGTAATAAGTCAGTGAAATAGTGAGTTTCAATTACTTACATGTTCCCTGAAGCTGAAACAATTGCCATTACCCCATATAATATTGCTTGACCTACATTTTTACTTGAAAGCCTTCAGCTAATAATTAGTTTGAATGTTGAGTTATAAATAAACACATTCATATTCCAGAAACAAAAGGGGACAGGGGAGTGATACCCGATGCTGCTTGCTGTCTTCCCACCCTTTGCCTTTGCTTGATATTTCAACTTAGCTCTTCCAAGGTGATAGTCATTGGGGAGTTCTTTAAAAGGGCCTTGTTCAGAAGTAATGAGGCAACTGGGCTTTCTCCGGAAGAGTGTCAGGATCATTGTTGCTGGGGAGATTTGAGCCATCTGGATAGAAAGGGTCAAACTATCCGCTGGCAGCAATTAAGCAGCTCCTTGTGGAGAAGCCATGTGACCACACCAAAGGAGCTGCCAAGAACAGGAGATTAGTAAACAAAAGTACCCAGCAGAAGGTGTCCAGGTTGGCCAGTGCTCTGGCCACTTGGCATTTGCGCAGCTCCCTCTCTCTGGTCCCATCTGTCTGTGTCCACTGCTCACCTATAAGCTGTCTGCAGAGGGTTTAAACAAACTCAGACAGAGCTGAGTTTGTTTAAAATTTTAAAAGTCCAGAGCCAAGTGGATTGTGATGATGAATATTAGACATCCACAGCATCCCTTCTTGAACGTGTCCGTAGTGCCTCCTGTGTGTTTGATGGCTTTTTGCTGCTTCCCTATGATAAGTCAAAAGGTGTGGAAGTTCAGTCTGATGCTTAATTCTCTGATGTTGATCGTGACAGTTCATCCATAAATATTTACAACTAGGTTAGAGGAGATTCGTCTGTATTATTTTAGCACAAGTCTTTGTGAAGTCTAGAGAATAAACTGAGTGGCTTTCTGAGTTCTGGAACCCTTTTATAAAAAATCCATGAAAGGCAGGGCAGTCTCCTAAATGTATTAATTTATTCATTCAGCATCTATTTCTTTGGCAGACGATGTATCAGTCTCTGTAGCTAGAATAGAGACCCATTCTCACACATATTGCCTCTTGGTAAAAAGGAAAGTGAACAGACATCATGACTGTAGACTAGCCCCTACACAGACTCTCCCTTCTAATCTCTAGCTGGAGTCAGTGACCCAAAACTAACTTGTTCCAATGATTGATAACACCTGAGGCTTTCCTGTCCTCTGCAATGTGGCAAAATAGAATGGTAGTTCAAATAAAAGTTCTACACTCTTCCAAGGGTTAAAGATCCACAATACATTCTCATTGTTCTTAATTTGCTTAGTTTCTGTGAGACATCACTCCTCTGGCTTTCTTTGTCCTACTTCACTGGACATTGGTCCCTTATACCATCTTATTGTACTCTTTCTTCATGTATACTCTCGATATCTCTTTCATAAATTTACATCATTCCTTCAACACCTCAGACTTCTGGGAAGGATTTCATGGACAGTCCCATGCAAACGTAAGGTGACAATTTTCACTGTGAATTCAAAGGGTGATTCCAACACATAATTGCATGTACATGTCTCAAAAAGAATTACCTATTTTTCTCTCCAAGTCTGTTAATCAAGCCCTCTCCATCTCATAATGAATGACATCTTCCACCTGTTTCCTCAGAACAACAGGTAGAAGTTAAAGTTTATTCCTCTATCATGGTTCTCCCCAGCCCTGCCATCACTCCTGTTTCTAATCCATGCACAGGTTTGGTTGAGTGTACTTTCAAAATAAATCTCTAATCCACACTTTGATCTGTATCTCCACAGCTTGCATTTAAAGCCATTACTGTAAAAAAATTACATGAGCTTCTTAACATTCTTCCTGCTATCTTGGTCTTCCCTTGATATTCTGTTCTCCAGAAGGAAGTCAAACATCTCTTTAAAACATAAATCAAGTCATTTAGCTTTTTTGCCTAGAACCCTTCAGACCAAAATCTTTACCCTTAAAATCCAGTCTCCTTATCAAGGTGTTAAGACATATAAGAGCTGCTGTTTACCTTAATTGTTACCTCAAGGTTCTCTGTTCAGCTGGGCCCACTTGGTTGGCTATGCCAGTCTTCTCTCTGATCTTGGACCACACTGTATTCTCTCCTTTCTCAGCATTTGCATTGTTCTTCCCTTTGCTTTCCCCTAGATCTGCACTGAGTTGGCTCCCAATCACTATTTCAATTGCAGGACCAATGTTACCTCCTCAAAATGGACTTACATCAAGGTAAAACACCGCCCCCCCCATCCACTGCCTAATTATCTCATTATTCTGTCATCCTTTGCTCTGTGTGTGGTCTTTAGAGCACATGCTGCTCTCTGAAATAAACATACATTGTTCTAGCATCTCTCTCTTCAACCTGTAGGAGAGGAGGAGTTGTCTTTTTTGTGTCCTATGGCAGTACCTACGACTGTACTTGGCCCCCAACTCGGTGCTCGACAAGTATTTGTTCACAAAGAGAATGAATGATTGAATAAAGTAATAACAGACTCCTCTTCCCATAATTTTGGTTTTCCTAGTTCCAACAAACTTGAAAAATAATATCCTCTCCAGTGTTTCTATATACCTTACCTCTATCAAGGACAAATACCTCTCTGGAGAGCTGAATTGTCAGCCTGTGGCTGAAGTGTGACCAGGTGGACTGTAAGCATGCACTAAGTACATTCCTTATATTGTAGCTGCTGGTGGCATGGGCTTTAATGCCTTTTTCATTTTTGGATAAATGGCTTCAATGCAAAGGTTTTTAATCATATTCATGTGTAGTTGAAATTTTGTGACAATAAGTAATTTAGGGAAATAGGGATTATTTAACTTTGAAAATTATATTAAAACATACTATTATTTCTGGATATATTTTCAAGATTTAAATGAATACATATAGAATTGTTTCTTGAACTTCTGTATTCATAGAGAATATATTCTCATGTCCTCTTCTTAAAAAGGCAAACTAGAATGTGTAATTCTTATTTTATGCTCCAAGAGAAGGGAAAATATGGTTCAAAGTTTACTCTTAGTTTGAAATAGAGTTAGCTAGTCTCCTTTTTAGCAATATATATAGCAGTAAATTCCCAAAGCTTTCCACGTGTGTGTGTGTGTGTGTGTGTGTGCATACATATACATGTATCCATCCAAGGTTTTTGATCTCTTGTCACTTTTTTCCTTTCTATTTCTTTTTATGGGGAAAATTTAAGATAAAAAACTTCAAACCTCAAATTCGTTGGTAGAGTTTACCTACTCTAGGGTCAGTGAACAGAAGGAACATATTATCCTGGGATACTTTTTAATAAGCTTAAATATAAATATAGCTTAGGGGCGCCTGGGTGGCTCAGTCGGTTAAGTGTCCGACTTCGGCTCAGGTCATGATCTCACGGTCTGTGGGTTCGAGCCCCGCGTCAGGCTCTGTGCTGACAGCTCAGAACCTGGAGCCTGTTTCAGATTCTGTCTCCCTCTTTCTCTGACTCTCCCCTGTTCATGCGCTCTCTCTCTCTCTCTCTCTGTCTCAAAAATAAATAAATGTTAAAAAAACATTAAAAAAATATAGCTTAAATGCAGCCTAGACATTGAAACACAGGGCAAATATCAGGAAATTATGTCTAAATCCATAATGCTACAAGTCCTCTGCAACCCTAAGCAAGCCCATAACCCCTCAGTGTCACAGTCTTCTGTGAATAAGGTAGGAACCGTTAGGAATATCAGTGATGGTTTAATGAAATGACCTTCTGAAAAGAACTGTGGATGCTTCAAACATCAATGTCAACTAAGGAAAAATAAGCACTAGGCTTCAGCTTTATTCCATTGAATAAATATTTATTTATCTAAATTCTTCAACAGGTAAAATAGAACATGTCTTCTAGCCAGCCAACACCAAGTGAGATTGAAGACTGTCTCCATAATCACAATATTTTTTTTTTCAATTTGACAGAGAAGGAGAGAGATAGAGAGCTTGTAAGTAAGGGAGAAAAGCAGAGGGAAAGAGAGAAGGAATCCTAAGCATGCTCCTTGCTCAGTGCAAAGCCCTACTTGGGGCTCGATCTCATGACAGCAAAATCATGACCTGAGCCAAAATCAAGAGTTTGACACTTAACAGACTGAGCCACACAGGTGCCCCCCATAATAATAATTAGTAATAAAATCCCTTTAGCATTAGTTAGCATCTGCTAGTAAGGTTGTCAGTGGCCAGGCTTGAGGCAGAAAGAAATCAGTTTGATTCTAACATAGGCATTTTGGCAATGGAAGAGGGGGGAAACTTTACTTTTCTCAACAGAGGCTAGAAATGACTCTGATTGCAAGTAGCTATTCTACCACACAACAGAAGGTCACTTCTTTCTCATTTTGCTTCCCCATTTGTCTGGAATGAGGGCCAAGCTATTCCTGCCCTCCCTTCTTCCTCATGTCCCAATGCAAGGACTTCTTTATGTGGTGCATTCTAGTTTGTGTGACCCAGGCTGAGACAGTGCTATGTCAATAGATGCATCTTAAACAGACCATTGAATCATTTCTCCTCTCCACTTTAAGGCATTGAATGATAAATGAAAGAAACTAGTGTCCCTTAACATTTAGCCTAGATATATGTCTTGAAAGACAAGTTGGATAGAAGGGTGTAGTTAATCTATTGGGGGTTAAAATACAAAAGAAGAAAGCAAAAAAGAAAAGACAGATTTTCAGAAACCATTCACTTTGTAAATAATGGGACTTCTTAGAAAATCCCTTGAGTTTCTACATTTATAGAAAATGATGCTTCAGTCTTGATATGGGGCATGGCTGGCCAAGTCAACAAGAAAACCAAACTCCCACTGGGAACACATGTGTGGCTAAGTACTGTGTGGGCAAAACTGAAGCCAGCCCACAGCACATACGTGCATCAGAGAGGGTGCCACTTTCAAATCCTAACCTCCTCAGGCTCTCAGAGGGCAAAACTTAGACCTGAACACCTGTGTTTTCCTTAATAGGCATTTACTGGGAAACTGTTCCCTTACATGCGCACATGTTATGTGATAGGAAGGGGTTGCCTGTGGAACATCCCAGAGCTTCTGTTGAGGCTGGCTTTGAATGAAAATGTTAGCAACTCTCTTTTCTTATTTTAATATTACAGAGATAATCATCCTTGATCACAGTTGGGGAAACAGTGAGAGGGGGTCTTGCCACCTTCCAGAAAAGACCTGGAAAGCACTTGAATTCCTGCTGGGTTTACTGGACCATCTTTTATGTTTTTAGACAGAAAGAAAGGTACCCCTAGTAGAGATCTGGAAAATTCCTCCTGCTCCCAGGCATTGCTTATGTGCCCCTCCCTCGAGGTACATTCCTGTTTGTCTACATTATTCAAATTGCCTGATTGCCTTGATCAACTTAAGACTGAGAGGGTTCTCCCTCCTTGCTGTGTTCTGTGGTACTGCAGCCCAAGCCAACCTCAGTCAGGCACTTTACCTGGGTGGCTGGTAAGATATTCAACTAGTGACTTGCTTTTTAAATAACTTTGGAATCATAACCACAGTTGTAATAAATGCATCTGTATTTGCATTTAAATAGTATTTTCATCCACAGATCACAAAGAGGAAAGCTATCTTAACTCCACATCATGACCTGAATTCTCTTCATCTCAAAGCCAGCCCATGTGCACCCAGCACAGATTTTCCCTCTGTGTCTCATTCAGATCCATGTGCCCTACTGATCAAAACAAGTCTTTGCTTGAGTGAGGATGGAAGCACCCAATGATTCAGGCGTGCCCTGTTTTCTCTTCCTTACATGCTCATCCCCAGCAGAGATCCCAGTGAGCTGTGACTGCAGCACCTCCATCCGGGGGGCCAGGACAGAAGGGAGTGGCTTGACACAGGCATCAGTCACCTCCACCCCCAGAGGGTGTGCCCTGCACCAGTTGAGAAAGTGGTCTCATGAGCTGTCAGGCCAATCTGATCTGGGAGTGATTGAGAGGCAGAAAACATAGACCCCCTCCCCCCCACGCCCCAATCACTTCAGCAATCACTTTCTGGAGTACTATTGTCCTTCGAAGGGACTCCCTATGCTCTCCTTTGGGTTCATTGACTTGTCATTCCTGGGAGTGTTGATACAAAGAGCTGATGATACTCAAAGACAGGAAAGAAATCTGAAGGAAACATCAGGCACAAGACTTCAGCCCCATTTATGACAGTGCCAGCCTGATTACCCAATTTATCCACTGCTGCAGTCTTTTTGCCAGCCCTAAGCCTTTTGTCCCATCTCATGTCATTCTTTCTCATCTTTTGGCAGGAATTTTTTTTTCATTCTGTACAGTTAAACTTATTCCTTCATCAACACATTCTTCTCTGTCCCATGGATTCTTTAAAAGGCATCCTTTGAAGATGTGTTTCCATTCAGACACAAGCTTTTGTTTAAAAAAAAATAAAGGAACTGTAAATATGGAATGTTATTGAAAAGGTCTTGTCTTGCTTTAGACATAACATCTAAAAATGTGTTTAAAATAAAGAGCAAGTGTCATACAAGGCATGTGTCAAGGCAGTTGGCTTCCTGTAGGGAGAGCTGGGTACTGCCTTAGACACATTTCTGTCCCCGCAAAAGCTTTTCATGCATTAGGTCCTCCCACAGCCTCATTCCTCCCTAGTACATGCCCCTTCCTGATCCACACTAGAGGGACATATGGGGCCCTTGGTTTGCTGCCTTGTTCAGATTACCATAATTAAACCACTTCTGATGAGGTAAAATTATTTTTTTCAGAAATAATGGTGTCACCCATATAAAAAGCATACTCTTGTTGACCCATCACTGCCCTCTTTCTTTTCCTGCTCCCCTCCCCCGCCACACATACTCTGCGTCTCCATTTACTCTGCATGTGCATGTAACACCTTCATAATTCTGTAGGGCAGAAAAGGGTACAGGGAATTCAAGTTTGCTCTCTCAATCTAACCTACAATAGTAGGTAAGTTGCAGGGGAAGGATCTTTGTGGACCTCTAGTTCAGACTTTTTAAGATGAGAGAACCTAAACCCAGGAAGGACTGGCTCAAGGTCATACAGTAATTATCAGCACCCCCCTAATTAGAACCTGGTCAGTGAGACATTCTGAATGCCTTTTAGTTCAAAGCTTACCTCACCAGGTGCATGGTGGTCTTTTTAGCTAATATTTGTCAACTCCACTGCTTGTAACCTTGAGTAGTATCACCCTGTAAGTAAAATAAGAGTAAGCACATGCAACATTTCCTATACACATTTCAAGAAGGTGTTTCTGAAGGTGTAGGCAGACTGGTTTTGTTAGGAGAGGCCGGGCCTTCATCTAGATTCAGTGACATTCCACCATAGTTGGTGACCGGGCCATGCACATAGCCTAGGAAACAAGTTCTGGGCCCAAGATCTGTTGCAGATGCCATAACTTAGTGTTCCCCTGACCACTTGCTCTTGTTGGTCTAATGTTTACTTAATTTACAAAATGATGATTTTGCATTCCTGTCCCTTCATTGATTAGCACTCAAACCTTCTGGGAGTCTGGAAATGCAGACTATTGCAAATGCTGCACTGCAAAGGTGGTTGAGCTCAGCTCCTTCACCACCTCTAGATCTGTAAAGGTCCTCTATTACACTTATGTACAACCAAGCTAAACAACCTGAAAATGCCTGTAAACATGCTGATCCTCCTCCTGCTATGTGCTCCCCACCCTCCATTCATCCTTTGGCTTGTTGCTATGGCTTCTTCAAATTCAGCTCAGGAAGGTGTGTGTCTCTACTTATTCCATGGGGATTTTCTTTTCCTTCTTAGCCTGGATTAGGTGCCTCTACCAGCCAGAAACCACTCTCTCTGTGTATCAGTAAACATACTTGGTTACATTTGAGAAGATAGTGGTAGAAGAGCCAGGAGCCAAGTGGGGGATGGTCAGGCAACCGAGAGATTAAGCAAGAGCAAGTTATACGACTCTCCTCCCATTCCACATATATCTCCAGGGCTGGAGGGAAGTAGGATATTGCACCAGGCACTAGCTTGAGCTTGGGGGTCCATTCAGCAAAAGATATCCCATACAGGGAGGGTCTGGACCCACTGGGAGTTCCAGCCACTGCCTTGGATACTAGAGGATTCCTTCTGCCACCTCCTGCTCTTCCATTGACCAAGACAATACTGAAGACTGAGGACCAAGAAGGCTAGGAAATGTAGAAAATGTGGTTCTCTGGATATAGGTCAGAGTGGAGGAGAATAGGAAATAAGCAGGAGAACAGATGTGCGGATAACTGAGCCCTTTCATTGGACTCATAGCATCCTGTACATACTGCCCTCGTAGCAGTCAACCCATTGTGCCCTGATTGTCATTAGAGCTACTTTATTTTTTTTTAATGTTTATTTTTGAGACAGAGGGAGACAGAGCATGAATGGGGGAGGGTCAGAGAGAGGGAGACACAGAATCTTAAACAGGCTCCAGGCTCTGAGTTGTCAGCACAGAGCCCGACGTGGGGCTCGAACTCACGGACCGTGAGATCATGACCTGAGCCGAAGTCGGCCGCTCAACCGACTGAGCCACCCAGGCACCCCACATTAGAGCTACTTTAAAGCAAGGATTGATTATTATATCACAGGCATCTAGCACAGCACCTGGCACAGAGAGGTACTGAAGGAATGAATGCTGTGGTCTGTGTAAGTATAATGATATGCAAGTAATTGTTATTAAGATCAAGCCAAAACTAAGAACTCGACTGAGGATGAAGTTATAGACCTTTCTTTACTACATATAACAAAGGACTAGACCCTTTCTCTGGTGCTAACTTCCTTTGCAGACATAAAGATGAAAAGTAATGCAGTTAATTAAAATACTGTGAATAAATCAATGACACATTTAAGGGAAGAAAGAAAAGTGTCATGGGGAGCCCAGGTTAAAGGAAAGTGAAAGGGGAAGTGTCCTCAGAGGACAATACAGAACTTATGGTAATATTTTCTCAAGAGGTGGGTGAGACTGTTTCCTGGCATTGACTGATCAAGGCAGATCTCCCCAGCCCCTACCAGTCCTAGAAGTCCATAGCTCCTGAGTGACACATTTGTTTCAAATTCTGCACTAGAAAACTTCTATTAGAAATTAAGAGGGTTCTTTTAAAATTATTATTTCTTTGTATTGCAACTATATTCTACTAGTATAGTAAACTTTCTAGCAATATAAATGGTATTCAGTCTTGCTACATGTAGACAAAAAACATATTTGCCAAGTACCCTGTAAGAGAAGGGAGCATGGTTTCTGTTCTTTCTTTTGTTGACACTGAAAAAGTTAGAAAGGTATGTCAGGCTTCAAACTAGGGACTAGGAGTGTGGAGCCCTCTCCCTGATCTGTGTGTGCTTCCTGGTCTGTCTTATTGGCTGTATATATCACAGATGAGCCCTTGGCTTCTGCAAGCTTCTGCTGGTGGAAAGAGTGACAAGTCATTACTTGCAAAGCAGAGGGCTATGATTTGGCAAGGGGCTTTGAAATACTCTGATGCATAAAGCATTACCATCATTAGTGTAACTAATACTGAAAAAAGCATCCTACTAGGTCCTTTGATTCCTCCCAGGAAGAAAATCCCAAAGGCCACAGCCTCTAATCTGCTTGGCTGATGTGATGCAATCGTACTAAAATAGTAAAATAATATCACCCTCCACATTTCCTATTCTCCTTCCCCTCATTTATTTTTCTCCACCGTGTTTATCATCTGATATATTTACTTAGTTTGGTTTTTGTTTGTGTAAGCTCCATGAGAACAGAGCCTTTGTCATTTCCTTTTTAATTCACTGCTCTACCCCTAGCTCTAAGAATAGGCGCATGGTGGGGGCCCAATAAATATGCATTCTACAGAGTAATATATATTTTAGACACCTGTCCTACTTCAGGGCAAAGCTTAGCCAATAGTTATAGGTACCTGTCTAGCTCCTTCCCTGTCTCCACATCCCCCAAGTACCTAACTTGAAACAGAAGAAGAACTTGGGCTGCTTTGGAACCACCAACTCTGGACTATCTTGAATTAAATCAATCTTGTCAGTCCCATCTGTCTGTCTCCATGTCAGTGCAGATTAATTACAACATGATATAAAACACATTGATATAACATCTTCACAATAGTGTCAGTGTCCTTTACAGTCTTAGAGTCTAATTGAATTATAGTTTCAACATGAATTTCTTTAGTTTAAATGTATAAACTAAGCAGACAAACCCTTTAAAAAAAAAAACTTCCATTCTAAAACTGAAAGACTGGCTGCTTTCGAAGTCCCCGAGTATTATTAATTACCAGTGGCTCAAATCAATGCACAGTTTGTCTAGAAAGCTATTTCCTCCTTAGGTGAATGGCTGGGAATACAATATATAGTAATCCACAATTTGAGCTTGTTGGAGATTGAAAGTGTATATCAAGGCTGAGAAAAAGGCTGGGGCTTGGCATCGCCTCCCCCCCCCCACACACACAGGTGGCAGAGAATGAATCTTGACTTTGTCAGGAAGACAGAGCAAGGTGGAGGTGTCTTCCTCACATGGCAAAAATCGCAGAGAAAAGATAGAAATCCCAGAACATGGGCGTCCTCTTCAAGCACAGCTCCCTGCAGTTTGGAGAAGCTGATACTCTCTTCTCTCACCATGGGAAAACTGCTCTCCTGAGGAGTGGCAGGAGGGGCCGGGAACAGATGAGAGCTCACCAATGGAAAGAATGATGAAGGGGCCCTTTAAATATAAATCTCTGGAGCCCCAAACCCTGTAGACTTTCCCTTAAGTATTCAAATGAGATTGCAGCATCAGATTGGTATGCATTAGGCTGGTTTCAATGAAAATTAACATGTAATTGCTTCAAATGAAGTAAGTGAGGAGGTAATCTGTTCTTAAATTGGATTCCCAGGATTTTGTGGTACCATAATGCAGCTGTGAAATGAAATATATTTTAAGGATGATGTCCTCAAGGGGGTGAAGGGGCTAGGAGGGGGAGAGGCGTGGAGATAGTATGTAGTAGAAGCTTCTCCCCCCAGCCTGCCTCATCTTTTCTCCAGCTCATTCTCCATCAACTGCCAATGGATGAAAGGATAGTTTCCTACCCATGGGTGGCTCCCATTTTCTGATACTGAAAGGGATGCAGTCTTCCATCTAGACATCTGCTGGTCCTCTTCTCATTTTACAGTGCCTGGAGATGATTCTTAGAGGCACAGAACATCCCCAGCCTCTGTAGCTCTGTGGTCTTCCGTCAAAGTTGGGTTTACAGGGAGAAGATGCTCATTCCACAAGTGATCTTATATGGAGACCATCCGTTACTGAGACATGCACCTCCAGCATAGGTCATCTTGTCCAAAGCATGTTTTGCAGTGGCAGGAAGCATTGCCCCTTGTCCTCCTGATATCTGAACGCGGAGAAATGAATGCTTGACCCCATGACTGACTCTTATGATATCGAAGACAGCAGTAGTGGCTGCCAAATTCAGTACCACTACTGTCCTCCAAAGCCTGAGTCTAGCCACATAACCCTGCCTTCCACCCCCAGCAGCCATGATATGGTCTGTGAAGTCCAAAGATGAGCCTGGGAATAATTAACCTTTTTACCCTTCAATCAAGATGGGAAGCAGCTGGGTGAGGAGTCAGTGCAGGTTAACACATTAAATAGTCTTCCTTCACCATCCTAAGCTAAAATGGGATTTTTGGTCACAACTGAAATGAGCTGGCAGTCCTCTGGTCCCGTGGCAACACTTCTGTCTACTGCAGAGCCATCTCTGATGGGCTCTGGGGATCTTCTGCAAGGCCACAGATGGGCAGAGTCAGTAAATGAAATGAATCACCTTGCAAAGCTGGTGTGGCGGTTCAAAAGGCAGTAGTGCTGTTGGTCTAGACCAAGTTCCCTGTCTAGGGGCTGGAATCACAAGCCATGCCTAACTGTGCCTTAGCTCCTGAGGAGATAAGGATTTATAATATGCTGTATAAAGAATATATGTTTCAATAAAAGAGTCCCCATCAGAGCTATAGAGCAGGGAAATTAATAGGAAATCAAGAAGAATGAGATTCCGTGAGTTCACTCTTGCACCGCTGAATCAGGTCCCCAGTCTGAGCCTCGCTTGCATTTTCCCCCAGTCACAGCTTGGTTTTACAGCTTGGATGATGATTTTTTTAATTCCTGTCTTTGTTTCTCTCTCTGTTTATGTTGCTATTTTCTTTCTGCACATGTTGAAATAGCGCTCCAGCTTTAAAACTGATCAGAGATAATGGCTTCTTCAAATGTACGTGTTGTATTTCTGGAGGTCTTTCGGTCCATGTGACCAGGCTGATCTTTGAAAGAGTGCCAGAATGTTTCCCTTCTCCCTGGGGATTGGTGGGCTGATGAATTCAAAGATGATTTAAGTGAAGAGAACAGGGATGAGAAGGTGTGGCAACATGTAGCTTACCTGGCTGAATTTAGGTCTCCCTAGAAACAACAGACATAGATCCTTAAGATCCTTTATTTCCTACTATAGGTACAGCCACAAAGTTGCAGAGAAACCTCCACACAGAATCTTCACTGTGAGCAAGGTTCACAATAGCCTGTGTGTCTACTAGTCCCACTTTGCCGTAGAACCACCCACAATGCTGACATTTTAAATCATTCCCTGTAGAGAATCAGACCTCTGGCTACCTTTTCAGACAAAATTTCTGTACCACATTGGACAAATCTGTGTTGATTGGTCCTTTGCTTCTGTCATTTGGGGATGGGAGAAGAATAGTATTTGCCTATCTGCCCAGGGTTCTTCAAGGATTAATAGCAAGCTTGTCCTCCAGAACCCCTAGAGAGAGGCATGCCGGCAGCAACAAAAGAGAGTTTAGCATACTTTTCTAGATTGTTCAGAGTTGCAGTATCTACCTTGCAGCACATTTGGAGTCTGAACCCGGCTGCCACCCCTTGACAGGATCTGACTGGGCTACTACCAGCTGAGCTAAGTTAGAAGGGGCTGAATGCAAATAGATTTCAAGGTGTGTGTGTACTCATGCACATGTATGCATGTGTGTGGGCGTGTACATTAACTATTGTTTTTCAATAATCTGATATCTTGTGCTAATCATCTTGACACTTTTCTGCCATCAAAATCTGTCAAATGATCGTCCTGATATATTCCTCTGGTTTAACTCTCATCAAAGTTTGCAGTGTTCAAGAGAAAAGTAGAAAAGGCCAGCGGTTTTATTCCCATTTTAGAGACAGAGGGGCTTTTCACTACATGAGCCTGAGGAAGTGTAATTCATCTTAATCACTGAACTTGTCTCATGTGATGACATCCATAAGCCCTTCTTCCCGGGACCTCATTTGCTTTGAATATAAAATAGGGGTCATGGTGTTAATTTCTTGCTCTTAAAACACAAACCAACGTCAAGGTCCAAGTACAAAAAGGGAAATATAAACCAAAATGCATAAAGTGGTAGCCCCAGTCAATGCTATAGTCTAATATGGAATGCTGAAAAAAATCCAAGTCATGTGTAAGACTAGGGGGTCAGCAGGGGCGTGATGAAATGTGGGAGATGAGGGACAAAATGGAAAAGGCCTGACTCCATTTATTTAAGTAAAAAGACTATGAAGTGCAGAAAATGTAAGAGAAAAGCCAGTCCATTACAGGATCCTGTTCCGAGCTCTATTCTTGCCATCCCCCCTTTTGACCTATGGAATCCCCTCCGTACCTCTCTTAAATTCTACTTCAGAAGCTTTAATTCTCATTTTATTTTCCTTTCCTGCTTGTCATATATGTCCTTCTGCAGCTTTGTACCCCTCTATTCCAATGGGCAGACACGCCCGCTTCTGTTCCTCCCCCCTCTCTCTAACAAGCCTAGACTGACAATTTTGCCAATAGTTTTCATATATAATAACTTAAGTGCATCACTTTCCTACAAACATGTTATCATTAGAGTTCAATTCTTCTGCTCCTAGCCTTTGTGCCGGGTAAATATATTCCTTTGACGTGTGTTTTGGAAGATGGCTCCATTTTATGCATGTGCCATTAGTGCCAATTGCACAAAGCAGAAACACAAATTACCTGCATTCTACAGACATATCTAATAACCTAGACACCATGGACTGGCATTCACTACAGCCTCCGCCTCTGTGCACAAAACTGAAAGGGGAACACCCAAACTGCCTATTAATTTAAAATGTAGGTAAAGTGCTGTAGGCGCTGAACAGCACTTAAGGGAGCTATGGCACAGCATTGTGCTCCGAGCTGTGCCCTGGGTGTGAGCCCTCCCTCCAGAAGTTTGGCTCAGGGGCCAGTCTCTTTGGGGAGATCTAGGACTGGGGACCTTTGGACCCTGCCAAGGCTGAGATTAGTGTTGAAGGGACTCCCCACTGGAGAGGAGCCTGAGCAAGGTAAACAACAGGGGAGCCCAAAGAAGGGTACCTCCTGGTGTATAGGACACCTGGAGAGGCTGTGTGGGTTTTTCCCACTGTGGTGTTCTGTAAGATTCTCTTCCAACTGCTTTTATTTAGGCAACTCTGTAGTCAGCAAATCAGCCTCCCCTGGGGCTGTTAAATTTAAATCAACAGGGTTTTCAGGGGAACAAATATTTATAACAAAGAATCTGGGCTCCTCCAATGCCACCTACTGTCAGACTTCATGAATTTGTTAAGGGCACCTAAAGATGTGCCTCCTGGGCCCAAGGGGAAAGAAACACAGGCCCCCTCCCTATATGGGTCCTGTAGCCATGGCTCCTCTGGCCTGGAGCTTTTGGTGAAAGACATCTTCAGATAGCAGCATTGTAGCCTCAGAAAGGGACAGGGACATAGCTGACTGGGAGACCCAAAGGCCTCCAGAGTTTAGCTACCTGCAGGGCTGTAGCCTGCCTTTCCCAAGCCCCATTCCCACTCCCTCTCTCTCAAGAGCCCCTCAATTGGTGTTTCTTTGAAGACACCTTATCTTATCCTGCTCAGAATTTCTCCAGGTTTGGAACATGTCACAGTGCTACTCAGAATTGGATTCTTGATGCCTTGTCACACACACACACACACACACACACACACACACACACTTACACTCATTCATTCAACAGGAAACACAGAGCCAAAGAGAATGGGAAAACCTGTCTTTGTATTTCTTCCTTTCTCCCGATTAAAAAAAAAATACATTTTCCTTATATTTTTCCTCTCTGGCCTTCTCATATGATTTTTCTCTTTCTCTCCTGTGCCCTGTCCTGTCAGCCTTCCTGTTTCTCCATCTTGATTCACCCCCCTTTGCTTCATTCTTTCTTTCTCTTTTCTCTCATTTGTAATGAGGCTGCTCAACTGCCGGAGGGTCAGTGCCATATATCACCGAGGGATCAGTGTGAGGGCCACATTGACAAGGAAAGCTGTCATCAAATTTTACAGCTTCATATAAAATGCACTGTCCATGGCAAGGACAGAGAAGGGGCTGGAAGGGCACAGGGGTGGTTTGGGGAGAAGCAGGGAGCCAGAAGAGAAGATCTATAATAGGTGAGGGGGGAGGTAAATCTATGTGTTTTCCACAAAAAGGCATTCATGGAGACCAATCTGCTATCTCCTCTAACCCCAGACATGTCCCCAGAAGGCTTACCAGGAGGCCCATCAGTTAATAAGAGCTTCAGTGATGGAATGTCTGTGTGGTCCATTGTATAGAGCCACAGAGATAGCTGATCAGAGCTGTCTGAGTGCACGCACACCAAGGACAGTGTTATGGATGTGACTTGCAGCCATTCTTCCTACTGGTCCCGTCCATAAGCAAAGCTACATGCATATCCAGTGTGTCCCTCAACAGGTGTCTGTGTACCTGCCAGGGGAACAGCTGGTGTTAATTGCCACTGAGGCTTAGCAGGAAGTCCCCTGTCCTAAATGCATTAACAACCTGGGTGGGCAAGCAGGCCAGCCCACATGAATCACTTGGAGAAGCACATATGACAATTCATTACTTAGACTGAAGTTCCTGCCTGCACAGGTCCTTCTAGGACCTTTCCCAAGCCAGAAACTAGGAGGCACAATAGGACTTTGCTGTGTACAGTATGGGTCTCTTGACCACCAGAGGTCCAGTCCCTGCTCTGTAGCTTACTATATGATCTTAGGCAATTTATTAGGCTTCCCTCTCCTTGTGTGTAAAATTGATATATTCTTGACATCTCTCTCACAGAGTGGTTGTGCAGATGAAACAGGACAGAGTGTGTAAAGTGCACACTTGGCATAGCTCCTGGTGCATACAGGTGATCCATACATGTTAACCATTATCACTGTGTCACACACCTTTTTTCCTTGCCTACCCCTCCCAAATGTTCAATCTGGGTAAACATCTCTAGTCTCTGTCCCCTGTCTCCAGCTCTGGGGCCCTGCCCTGCTTGCTTCAGACCTTGCAGATGGTGGTCTTATAAATGCAATCTCTGCTTCTCCTCACCCCACTCTCCTATGGGCAGCTATGGTCTCAGAACACAGATCTGTGTACATCCCTGTCCTGTTTGAAACTGTACCTAAATTTTTATTACAGATCCCTTAGGGCAACAACACGGAAGGCCCTTCATGAAAATGCCTTTCCTCACTTGTCCAAGATTTTTACAGATCTGGTTCTAACCCAAGCCAACTCTCCAGCCACTTTCAATATGGTTCTCAGCTTTAAGCATCAGGAAAATCTACAGAACTTCTTTTTAATATTGGGGTGAGCGGGCCTTGATTTACAAAATTCTGTGAAAAACATCCACAAGTGTGTCTCATGTGCATTTCAAGCTGGAAAGCACTACCACTGACACAAACATACCCTGTCTTTGGCCACACCCTGTCCCATTCGCCTTTGTGTACCCAACCCCCAGCACATTGACTGTCACACAGTAGGGATGCAAAACATGTGTTTTGGTAACTGATAGACTGAATACGTACATAAAGGATATTTCCCATGAGACCTGAGGGAAGCAGACTGAGTCACTGGCACCTACAGGACTCAGGGAAATATAAGAGGGTATCGTGTGCTAGTAGGTAAGTGTGTGTAGACAGAGATTGGGGCCCAGGGTGGGCAGGGATGTGTGCGCTGTTGGCAGAGGAAGGGACACAGCCCAGGAAAGAGGTAACATCCCATTTTTTTTAGTATGTCAAGTCCCCAGGAGCATCCCTGTGTGATGTGAGGGAGTGGGGGAGTGAGTGTAAGTGGGGGTTTGGCCATCTGTGTGTGAGAGCCAACTTATGTGGGTGGGAACAGAAATACAAACAGCCAAGATCAAGAGGATCCTGAATCTATCAATTCTTCCTAGAAGAAAAGTCAGATGGGTTTGAAATGGTTGGTTAGAGAGCACAGTGAACAATTGCAGGGAGATGGAGGGTCTCTGTCCTCAGCTGTGGAGAGTAGCTTCTTAGTAGCCATGTGGTGAGTTACAGGGGCAGTGCTGAGGGTGACAAGAGATGCCAGCACCAGTTACTCAATGTGGGAGATAAAGGTGGCTCTTTTTTTCCCTCCCTTCCATCACCCCTTCTTCTCTGTGATAGATGGGGACTGAGCTGTTTGAGGTATGCAGAGGCTGACAAAATGAGGCGATCAGATTGGAAATCAAAGCTCTCACCAAGCCTGGCAATGTGCCGAGACTCTGGAGCTACCACCCATGGTGGGGGCAGGAGAAGGGGGGAGAAAGCAGCTGCTGTTGTTTTCTCCCTAGGAGTTGTTTGGGGTTTTACTTTTATTTCTCCCAAGAGTAGAGGAGCTGAGGAGGGTAGCCAAGGTAGCAAAGGAAGAAAAGGAGAGAGATGGCAAGAATTGGAGTGCACAAGGAGAAAGAACCATTCCAAGGGACGAGGAGAGAGGGAGGCGATAGGCAGAGGAAGGAAGGTTTCGGAACATTTCTTTTTCTGCTTTTCATGGTTGTGGACTTTGCATCTTGTCTCCTTGCCAATTGCCCCTCTTTTGTTGTCAGAGATGCTCTCTATGATCTGTAAAATGTGTTTTAACGTATAATTCCTGTGTTTGCTCTCTTGACAGGTTGGGAAACTGAGGCCCAGTATACGCAGGGCACTTTAACTTGCTCATTTTGGTTTCTAACTCTCATTCCTTTGACCTTAAAATTCCAGAAAGTATCCCCACATTCATCTCACAGGATGGAGAATGTATCTGTTTCTTTGCTTTTCTGACTGCTTCTCCCAGGATGCCTCTACCACAAACTACCCCACAGGGCCCCTGAGCCTGAGTCTTATGGGTTGACTCTGCCCTCTGCTGGATCAAAAGGTGGAAAATGAGGTAGAAAAGGAGACTCATTCCAGAAAACATACCCTGGCATGCTTCCCAGGAAAGCCTTTGCTTAAAGCAACCTGAACCCTAAATGAATACAGTTCAATATGCCTGTGATGTATTAATATCCTGATAAGCTGGTCAGAGTGTGTTTCTAAATAGACCTATTACATAAGTGGCAATAAATACCAGCCATCTCTCCCCTCTCTGTAGTTTGTGCATAGAGAAGGATCTATAGGGTAGGATCCCAGAGTAGTGCACACAGAGCTTTGGCAATTCTGACCTTCAGACTGATGGTGAGTCCTGTGCTCCTTATAACACAGGTCCCCCGTGACATTCACATCACAGAATTGTGCCCTTTGCCCGCCGTTTTAATGACTTTCTATTTTGTTTTACAACCTGCAATCTGCTGCATGTCCTGGTCAACAGTATCTATCTTTTCTGCCATTGCTTGCTGCCTTGGATGCTTTTATGGGCATTGATTCCCTTCACTGGTTCCCCAAAGAGGTTCTTTTCCTTGAGCCAGAGCGTCATTCCAGCGGATTACAGTGTCTGCCACTCTGCGCTCCGATTTATTGCCATCCTGGGTTTTATTCTCTCCTACACTTGCAGCCAAGCCTCATTCATTTAGCTTTCTGGGGCGAGCAGAATAGAAGAAGTTGCTATTAATAGGAGAAAGGATGTCATGCCGGCAGGCTTAGTGATGTCTAAGTTTATGGTCTGTAAGTTCCAGAGCCTGGCTGTGGCCTAGATCCCCTTTTCTTCCTCCAAGTGACTGAACTAAGCAGGATTCTCACAAAGGAATGGACACTCTGAAAGTTTTACACTCTTTACAGGCTTTTGTGGACATATGACATTCTTGTTTGGGGGCAAGCTCATCTGGGCATCCTCCACTTTCCCCTGATTGTGACCATCGGTTTGCCTTTGGGCAGAGTTGCAGAAGTCTGGGTGCAGAGGGATGGGGAAGAGGGAGGAGAGGAGAAGCACATGAAAAATGGCACACCGGGTCCTTTTAGGGTGGTTTGCTTTTTAGGTTTCCTAGACACTAATGTATGTTAATCTAAGTGAAATCACTCTGCGGGTTTTATTCACTTTGATAAATATGTTTACTAATCATTTATCACAAATCAAATAGTAGAGCGATTTCTAAACAATGTCCTACACATAATAAATGTCTTTTGAATATGCATACAAAATGTTACATATCAACTGTCACTTCCTTCAGCAGGAACATTTAGGAGCTACTCCAAGAATACAGAGAGCAAATGACAGAGGCTGCCTCTTCAGGGACAGTTCTCAGCTCATTGTGGACTGTCCCCAGGTTGTATAGATTTATATCTCCTTCATACAGGAACCAGGACCACAGAGCATTTTTCAGTGGGTTATAGCCGTGGGTTTTAATTTGAGGAGTTCGCCCAACCAGCCTGACTTGCTGGGAGATCACACAGGCACAGATAGATAGTGGAGGTTCAGTTCTAGACAATGCTGGCAGGTTTCCTTTGGCATGGATTTGTGGTATTGGCCATGGAGGAGGTCTCTTTATAAAGCACTCCTGGGAAAACACAATCTGCAAAGAAGTAGCATGTATGTGGGGATGGGGGTGGAGTAGACTCTATTTGGCCATGTATTATAGAAGAGAGGTTTGGAGGTCTTCATATAGGGACTTGGTATCCCAAACTATTTGCATTCTGAATGAGCAATACTGTGGAATCAACATGGTTATATAAAAAGTATAATTACTGTTGGGTCTCTAATGATAGTTTAGAGCTAACTTAGAGGGTAGTTTTCCAGCCTCTTACACATGTATTGATTCAGAATGTTTAACTTCACCTCCAGTAAGATAAGAAAGGGGTAGCAAACAGACCCCAGGTGCCCGAGTCCAGGTCTTTCTATTTCTAAATGAGCCCTTACATGAGGATTCTGGAAAACTTGACCCAATCACATCCACTTCCTGCATTCCTATCCTCACTTTTAAGACAGGCAGGAGAAATATAATTTAAGATGAAATTCCTCAATACAGACCTTGGGTGGGTTTTCCATGCCTACTTAGAAGTTAGGTCAAGATTTGGATCAATCTACAGCTTTCTGTCTGCTCTACTGCAAAGTCATTGAAGGAAAGAAAAGCTTGTTAAGAAATGAAAAGTGGATTTTTGTTGTGATTGCCCTGTTTTTTTCTTACACACACACACACACACACACACACACACACTAGTTGCCTGCCTCCACCAGTCATTTCAAACTATGGTTCCTATGACTATATTAGAAAGACAAAGAAGAAGAATGTAAAGAGTATGAGAGGTACCTAAGGCATATGGCCACAACCCTGGGAAACAGTGTAAGTTATGTTGAGACAGTGGTATGTCTTTTCCCACCCCTTCCTGTACCCTATTTCCTTTTCCTGAATTTTCTGGCGTCGTTTCGCTCAGATTATTTATTACGAACAATCTTAGCTCCTGTGGATAACATATTGCCATTCATTTTCTCTTTGGGTGTTCTGTTGATCATTGAACATTTTTTAACAGGTTTTGATGAAGCTAAAGGTACCAACTTGCATCCTATTCTTAATGAGAAGAACCTAATTCCAGAGACTGCTAGGACTTGGGGAGCAGGAGATTTGTTTCAACATTAAATATTCTCAAGAGAAAGGAGCCCAGAAGTGACTAAATAATAGGAAATCATCTTGGCAGATGGGGCCACTTGCACCTAGAGATCATTTGATGTGTGGGGGAGGAGGAAAGAAACAGAGCTCAACTATGAGAACTGGTGAGCTTTGTTTGGGAGATGTTAGGGGATGCCATATAAAGTCACAAGATTTAAAAGAGTGGACTCTGTTTCCCAAGTGAAAGGAAGGGAAAGGAACTACATTTTCATCCTTGACTTTTTTTGTGTGATTTTCTTGATAATTTCAGTGAAAGGAGCAATCATGTTGCTAATTTTACTCCAAGCATTTAAATTCTAATTAATATTATTTGATTCTCCTGTGTCCTGCCAAGGTGAAAGAAAAATGCTTTCTTACACCTTTTATACCCTCTTTCTCTCAAGAATTTGCATAAGAAGTGAAATCATGTTTGCATTTTTTGCATTTCAGTTGCTCTCACTATTCTATTCCACTTTCTATTCTAACCTCCTAACCTTCCCTCTCTCTGTTCACCTTGGCAAAGAGAGGAACACTTACAGGTTTCAGGCAACTCTGCCTATCAGAGAACAGGGAATATGTTATGGGGGAGCAGGCAGCAGACCTGAGGAGTCTTGCAGAGCCGGTTGGCCTTGAGAGATCACTTTGTCTTGTACAGATGAGGAAACTGAGGTCCAGAGAGGTGAAATGGCTTGTCTACAATCACACATTTTATAGTCCTGGGTCTGGGGATAGAGGTTTGTCTCTGTGTCCAGCTTTGTTTTGATGATTCCATGAGATACGATTATATGTGAAAGGATTTTGCATGCTGTCATGCACAAGGAAAGCTTGAGCTCTTATTTGTCTGGTTAATTAATAAAATGCTCTTATGAAATATCTGCTGCATCCTTTCTCCTCATTTTGCAAGCTTTTGTGGAGCCTGCACCGTGGCATGGTGACTTCTAGTTAGGGGGGCTCACCAGTGCTACCTGTACAGGCATGTCAGGCTCCTGGCAGCCTGGCATGAGTAACCATGGAGAACTGTTGGAAAGATTCCAGTATTTGGGTTGTGCCTGAGGCTAGCTATTGTCTCAAAGACACCTGGTTTAAGATAGATGCCTGCTGCAGTGTGACTTCACTTCAAGGAGCGGATATTTACTAACTTACAGTGATAATGGACTAGGTACCATGGTAGCACAACAGGCCTGGGGGGGTGTCAATATAATAAAGATAAATAAAATACATTGGCCCTGCTTTACAACTGCCATATGGCTTGAAAAATGATGTGGCAGAGGTAGGCAAGGTGCTGGGGAGTGTGGATGTTAGTGCAGATGTGGTATGGTGGAGGGAGTGTTGTAAAGGAAGGTGTGTGGGTGATGAGGTATGAAGGGATGTTCTAGGTGGAGGGGACAGTATGTGAAACTGGATGCCACGCTGAGGAATCTGCAAGAAAACCACAATCACCTGCTGTGATGTGGCTCCAGTTCAAGGTGGTGGGTCTAAATGAAGCCAGGGGCATCCTGGCATGTCATTCTGTAATATTGAAGCTTCATACCGAAGGCTTGGGAACCATTGAAGGGTTTTGAACAAATGAATCCAAAATTTTGCTAGAAAGAGGCAGAAAGAGGATTAGCTAGAAGGGTTACAGCAGGAGGCAAGAGGCCAATTAGGAGTGGGTGGTGCTACCTACCATCTGGGTGACTCCAGATTGGATCCCACCCCCAAGCAGCACCCTCTCTTCCTGGTCTTCCAAGGGTGGTCAATTTGAGTGAGATTAGACAATGATTTGATTTTGCTGTTGAAGGGTCAAGATCAGGGAGTACTTTATGCAGAGAAAGAACTAACTCTCCTACAGAGCTACCAGAATCCCTTCCTACAGAGATCAGTTAATAGAGAACACCACCAAAGGCACGGAGAGTTTCTGTAAAGGACTTGGATAATTATGTGCCCAGTGCCAGTTGAAGGAAATTACTGCAGAAGCAGCGGCCGAGGCAGCCCTGGCACTGAGAGGACTGAGTCCCTGGGGAAGTTTTTCACCTGAACCCCATCACTTCCCCTCCGTCTTTGCCTTCATCATCAGGGCTGTGCCTGACTATCTGCTAGCGTGTGCATGTGGGATGTGGGCCAGTGAAGGAGAATACTCCTCTCCTCTTCCTCCTCCTCTCCTTTCCTGCTTTGGTTCCCGGGGTGGGCATTCTGCTTTCAAGGTTAAAATTGGACCTAGTCTTCTGTGTGTGCCCCCTGTTTGTCATTCAGCTTCCTGTGCAGGTCCCCTACTTTCTTTCACTTAAGTAGGTATTCTCTTCTTTGTATCATAGGCTTCTAAAATATAGAGAGTAAGGAATATGCTTTGTCTTGAAGAGTGTGCACTGCATCTCCACAGACGTGGAAGCACTATAAGTAAATGTTTAATGCTGAGCATGGTGATGCAGACATGCATTTGGTTACGTGGGAAATATGAAGAGAGGGGGCGACTGTATTTTCACACAGAAGATTTGTAAACATTAACTCCTCCTTGTTCTTTAAGTTTATACTCTTCCTTAAATACCTGTTTTGACCCTCATGATAACCAGAAGAATTGAGTGGGCAAATTTTTCCCTGTGGACATAGGAAAACTGAGTCATACAAAGTCTAAGGACTCAGGCTTGTAGCAGCAGATTAGATAATAAAACAAGGACCCAGCTAGTTCTGCTCCATGGAAATCAGGCCAAAAGCTCTGGGCATGATTGCTGCTTCTCTTAAATATGAACATGCAAGCTGAGGTTATACCAGATAAAATATACTAATTCATGGCAGCTTCCAGATGGCAGAGATCTTGTTAAAATCTGAGTAACACCCAGTGTATTGTCAAGCTTTTAGAATATTCATTACAGAATCTCTCTTGGAATCCACTAACCCCCAAAATCACTATTTTTTTTTTAATCTTGGTTTAAGGAATCAGGAGATGCAGATTCTCATCCCCAATCTTTCTTTTTCTTTCTTTCTTTCTTTCTTTCTTTCTTTCTTTCTTTCTTTCTTTCTTTCTCCATGTTTATTTATTCTTTTTTTTTTAATTTTTTTTTCAACGTTTTTTATTTATTTTTGGGACAGAGAGAGACAGAGCATGAACGGGGGAGGCACAGAGAGAGAGGGAGACACAGAATCGGAAACAGGCTCCAGGCTCCGAGCCATCAGCCCAGAGCCTGACGCGGGGCTCGAACTCACGGACCGCGAGATCGTCGCGGGGCTCGAACTCACGGACCGCGAGATCGTGACCTGGCTGAAGTCGGACGCTTAACCGACTGCGCCACCCAGGCGCCCCATCATGTTTATTTATTCTTGAGAGAGAGAGAGAGAGAGAGAGAGAGAGAGAGAGAGAGAAGTGGGGGAGGGGCAGGGAGACAGGGAGACAGAATTCAAAGCAGGCTCCAGGCTCTGAGCTATCAGCACAGAGCCTTGATGCAGGGCTGAAATTCACGAACCATGAGATCATGACCTGAGCTGAAGTCAGAGGCTTAACTGACTGAGCCACCCAGGCACCCCACCAATCATTCTTTAACTGAATAGCTGCATAGACCTAGGCTTATGAATGAAGTAACTGTATAGACTTAACTTCATTAGATGCTTACCTATAGGTTGGTAAACCATCTCGCAGGTCCCTCTGCATACCAAATATTAGTTTGTAAAGTTCTCAGCAAAGGCACCATTTTTGCAAGACTTTCCCTGACCCCTTAGACCAGTATAGATTCCATAACACCCATCTATTTTCTATATATCACCCTATACCATCCTCTCATAAGAGACTCATAATGTGCTTTTCTTTGCCTCTCTGCTGCATGAGCAGAATGTCTGTCCCTGTCTGTCTTGTTTGTCTCTGTATCGCATTAAGTGCTAACACAATGCATGGCACAGAGTAGGTGCTCAGTGAACACTTGTCAAATGAATGAATAATTCAATAAACCTATTCTTACCTCAGTTTATCCATATCTTTGGAGTAACAACTATAAGTGAGAGGCAAAGAATGAGAAAGAGAACGGTAAGCCTGATGATAGGATCCTTATGAGTGCAAAGGTTTTTATATGGGCTTGAGGAATGGATAAGAATCCTATTCTTAACAGATATCCTTTAACACAGTCCCTCCTGTCAGCCCTGTTTAACATGATCCTGTCCATAAGAGAACGTGTGTTCAGATATGTGGTGCATGAATAAGACCCAACATATTAGAGAAGGGAAAACCTTCTTTAGAAGGGGACACCTCAGGATTTACATGGCTTCTGGCAGTGGCTGGCTCCCCGCCTCCACTGTCTTCTTTCTCCTGCATTGCTCCCAAATGTGATTTTCATTATGCCATTCAGCTCCCCCAACCCCATAAAGAGAAGTTCAGTGCTACACATGAGAACATTCTAGGCCATCTACAAGCTGACTGCAGCCTTCTTGCATCCCCATAGAGCCCCCAATTTTATCAGACCAGACCCTAAGCATCTTACTCCATATCCACATTCCTATCTTATGACTCCATTTTCTTCTTATGGGGGATACTCTCTCACCTCTTCTCCTTTGATGTAGATGTATTTCCCATTCCGCATGAGCCCAGGGCTCACTCCCTCCATGAGATTGCCAGTGCACATGCTCTTCCCCTACCACCAAACACCTGAAATCCTCACCAGGTGTCTCTAGTACTTATACCTGCCTAGCTTGTATTCCCCTTGGTGGTAGTGTCCCTAGATGGTCCCCACTCCCAGTTGGCTCTTCTTGGCTGCAGGCTCTACTTGGCCCTGCCCCATCTCTCCCTGGAGCCCAGGATGCCCCTAATGCCTCCCACCCAGTGCCTGATTACAGAGCAGTCTGCACCCCTTTAGCAGCTTTTTGCAGCCTCTGAAGCATTGCCCTTTCCTTAAGAGTTTCTCCTTCTGATCACAAAACCTTTGTGAGAATTACAAATAGGGCTGTCTCACTTCTGGAGCCCCAGAAGCAGGCCCTGGAGATGGGAGTTTGTATTGAAGTGACTTATTAAGGAAGTACTCCCTGGAGAAACACAGAAAGAGTGGGGGAGTCAGGGCAGGTAAAGGCAAGAAGCCAAGTAGAGCTGCAATTTCAGTCAAATATCCACAAAGGTGGCTTCAGTCAGATCTGCAGTGAGACTCTGGCAAGTAGAGAGAGACGGCTATCCCACTCCTCCACAGTCAGCCCCTGCTGGCTGCCCTGAGGGGGTGCAAGCTCCCAGACTCCTCCAGCTCTGTGAGTGAGCACACAGGGGCTCCACAGCCTAAAGGCAGACCTGCAAAGAAAGACCCAGATGTGGGCTGCTCAAAGCAGAAGCACATAGAAACTTGGGAGAGGCACAGAGATGATATGATAAAAGCGACTCAAGGGAGGTGGGCCGAACACTGGCTAACTGCCATGTCCTGCCCAAGTAGGGACATTATAGAGAATGCAAGACCCAGAGACCCAGACGCTGCTCATTGCCTCCCTGCCCCACGATTCTCTGGCTGCATGCTTCAGATCCTCATGGCACACTTGCACAACTCTGCTCTGGAGACCTGGTCTAACAGGAACTGGGAGACCCCTTACCTCCAGGAATTAAGGCAGAATGATAGGTGTGTACTTCCCTTAGGTGAACACAATTCGGAGACATTTTTCTAGGCATTTCCTTCTGGCCTAGGAAAGGTACTTTTAAGGCTTCCCACAGTCCTTGGTACATGAGAATGACTGAATTGGCTAAGGGTGCCCCTTGGCGCCTTTTCTCTGCACCCTGGCAGCCCCCTCTGAGCTCCTCCCTGTAGCCAGATTCTGTTATCTGAGGAAGAAGGCAAGAGGGGAGGGGTGGGGCTGACGCTGGTCCGGGGACACCTTTAACAACACATCAGTGTAAGAGATTAGCACTCTACTCAGAGGGAGTGCCTCTAACAACCAACTGTCACAGAAGGATGAAGAAATCTGACAGGAAATATGCAAACAGTGAGGTCTTCCACTGGGATATTGAGGATTCCGAGAGGCAGCAGGCCCCCCCAAGGCTGATCCTTCCCCCGGGAGCTTTTGTCTTTCTGGGGGATATGTCCTGGCCCCCCCCCTCCAAAAAGTATCACATCTCATAGATTAACTCTCTGGAGAGGTCCAATTAGCTCCTCTCCACTTAATTATTTTTACATTTCCTTGTAGTGAACACTGGTTTTCTGGACCCTGGGGATACTTTCTCTTCACAGGCCAGCAGAGGATGCACAAGTAGAGAAGGAGCCTTGCAGCTGCTCTGGCATGTACCTCCGCATTGGTTCCGTTCTTCTGTTCCAGCTTGGTCTCAGCTCCCAAGTGGTGGAAATGGAGCTTCATAACCTGGGAGGAAGCCAGCCTGCTTATCACCGGCCCTGATTCCCATGGGGGCCCTGAGCAGTAATTTGAGACACAGTGGCATCACCAAGAGGGGAAATAATGTGTGGCCAAGGTCACGTAGTAAGAAAGTAGAGAAAGCCCCTCCAACCCAGGAGCTCTTTTTGTCATGCTACATCTCATTGGCCTGTTCTTCCTTCTGGTGCACCATGGGAGTTTAAGATAGCAGACTATCTCTTCCACCGTAGAGGAGGAAAAGCTATGGCCTCGTTCTGGATTGCTTTCATTCTGACTCCTTCTACCCTGACACAGGGTCATATGTGTACACAGTCTCCATGGTGAGAACCAGGTAGAAACACAGCCTGGTCTGCTGACTAGTCAGAACTGCCTGGGTTTCAGGCATGCTCATTGGTGGGAAGGAAAATGTCAGCTGTGATTGGTCTAGGATGTGGTTTTGGCCTCCTGGGCCACAAGTTCTTCCCATCCTGGGCATATTTAAGTTCTAACTATAGCAATTTTCACCAGTTATGGGAGAGGCACTAGAGACAGGATCCAGGCCTGGGGAAGGATTTAGAGTTGTCTCAAGAAGGAATTAGAGTTGGAACTAGTCCCAGATATGAAGCCGCACTGACTTCACCTGAGGCTGACTCCTAGGCACAAGGCCAGCGAGGCTGGTACATCTTTCTTAGCCACTCGAGGACCTGAGCCAGTGAGGAGGTGGGTACTTCCAGACCCTTTTTCCTGCATGACACCAAAGGTCTAATATGTGCCATCCATCTCAGTTCACCTGAGTGAGTCCTGGCTTTCCCAGTGTCATTGTAAAAAGATATCTAGACTAGATAATAATTAGAAGTGTGCTTTCTACTTACACCTGCCAGTCTGGGCCCAGCTTCTCCAGGATGAAGCCCCATCTTGAATGCGGCTTTCCATGGAGTGGCTGATGAGGACCAGGATGGGAGACAAAGAAAAGGAGAAAAACAGATTGCAGACGGATTCATTTGCTGGAATTGGATTTCTTCTTCCCAGCCCTTTCCATGCCAGGAAGGACCACCCATTGGAAGACAGAGACAAGCTCAAGTTTGCTGCCTTTTCTAGCCATTGATAATTTTTTGAGTTAGCCACTGCAAAGTTCTTCAGTTTGATTCTCTGGTTCCTCTTGACTTCAGGATACAAAACAAAACAAAACAAAACACCCAAAATCTTTCACATGGTGTAGTGCACAATCAACCTGCAAAAGTCAGGGTTCCTGCAGGGAAAAAAAAAAAAAAAGATGGCATACTCAAATAGAGTAATTTGAGGAGAGTTTAATAAAGTGGATATTTACAGAGGTGGAGCCAAAGTGTAGGAAAACTACAGGGATAGTCAAGACCATTGGGCTAGTACAAGAGGGGATCATTAACACCTACAAGGCTGAGGGAATTAAGGAGGAGGTCATAGCTCCCACCAGAGAGAGGGGGCTGTGTGGAGAGGTCCACTGGCTAGGATCAATCATCTTTGACCGAGGGAATTGACAGCCTGTGACAGCCCCTCTCCTACCCCCCACACCCCATCTCCTGCCAATGCTTCCCATCAGCCAAAACCCAATGGGAAGCCGGATGAAATATCAGTCTGTGGTTGATCTAGGTGACACAGAAATAGCAGTGCACTCACTCAGTGGACTCATCCCCTTTAACCCATCCTGTCTAAATTTCCAAACTTCTACAAATATATGAGGATTAAAAAAAAATGTTTATTTATTTATTTTTAGAAAGCGAGAATAAGTGTGAGAGGGTCAGAGAGAGAGAGAGAGAGAGAGATAAATTCCCAAGCAGTCTCCCTGATGACAGCATGGAGCCTGACCCCACAAACCATGAGGTCATGACCTGAGCTGAAATCAGGAGTAGGATGCTTAACCAACTGAACCACCTAGGCACCCCTACATGCCAGGAGTTTTTTTACAGCTTCATTGTACTTTGCTCATTCTCTTCCTGCTCCCTGAAAGACTATGCTTGCCCTCTTCTATTGAGCACCTCCTTCTAACCTTAATGGCCACCCCAACTCTCACAAGATCCAAATTGCCCTGAAAGTAACCAAGGGATGTGTGGAGATCAGTCATAGGGGATTAAACATTTTTGCAAATGATAGGCAGTGGGGACACAAAATCATATTTAAAATTGGCCTTGATAGGGGATAGGAATTTGTTTACCACACAGTGAAGAAGGGCATTCTAAAAACAGTGGGTTACTGAATCCTACAAGTGAATAGAACACTCAGGTAACAGTGAGAAGTAGTCCAAATACCAGACACACATCTTGCCTAAAGCAGTGGGAAATTAGGTGAGGCTTTGCAGGAGATCATTCACTGGACCCCAAGGTCAAATGGCAGATAAAGTCCAGAGTGAATCTCCACTGAACTTTTCCCTCAGCACTTCTGGGTTCTCTCCCTTAGGAAATGTTGGTTTCCACCAAGGAGTTCAAGAGACCCTCCTCTAGGTTTAGACAATTTTGTATATGTTAGGGAAAGGAATGGTAATAATAATAATAATAACCTTTTGGATGCCTGACTTTGGTCACCTATGGAAAAAAAAACTCCATTGATTTCTTCTGTGGTTGTATGACATGATCAAGATGACTCATAGCCCACAGTGTTGCATGCATGTGACAGTTATCGAGTAAGGAAGTGGGTTGTGGGAGCAATGGCTTACAAATGTGATGTGACCAGATAAGCAGTTCCAAGCCTTCTTCAATATTTGAGTTTGCACTGGGTTTTTATCACTAGAACAAATCAAAATCTTGTGCCATTCATTTCAGACAAGTCATGGCCCACCTCACTCAGCAGTTTGTTTTGAGGTGATGCTACTTTCTTTGACTTAGGTGGATAGGGGTGCTTATGTGGAACACTTCTTGGAGGTCTACAAAGCCAAGCCTTCTGGATTCATCTTCAAGACATTAGTGAAATGGAAGGGCCTCCACTGCATCGAGGGTGGTGTCTGCATTTTGCATTATAAATTCATTATAAATGATGGGCAGAATAGTTAAGAATAGTTATCCTCACAACCTGGGCCTTTCCTGGACACAGTCTCCATGATCTTTTACTTCTGAAGAGATCGTGATAGATGAGTGATCTTAAACAAAAATTAATCAGTCAACAGATATTTATTGAATGCTTACTAGGGTACATGAGAAAAATAAGGCATGGCCGTTGCTTTCAAGAACTTACCTTTTAATCAGTGTTGCAACATTACATGGAAGACGAGAAAGCAGTGTGTATAACATTGTATAATCACATTGTTTGTTGAGTTTCTAAGTGCAAAGGAATGCATTTAGATGCATGGGTCCATTTAATCTTTTCATTAACCCCATGCAGGAGGAAATGTTATTTCCATTGCAGATGAGTGAAATGAAACTTACTGAGACTTGGCAAGCACAGAGCCGGGACTATGATTTCTGCAGTCTGACTTCACAGCCTGTTCTCATGGCTCTTCCCACCCACCCTCAGACCATAGCTACCCTCCAGCAGTGTGGGATCCCAGGGTAGCATGTGCAAGCTAGAATTCATCCCTGGTCCTTCTCCTAGGACTTCTGTCTCTACCCAGGAATGGGCAGTGTTGTCATTTTCATAACTAAGAAAGATGTTATAGCCCATATCTGTTTTTCTTTTCAGTGTTAAACAAAAAACAGTAGTAATTGAGGGATTCAAGTCCTGTGTAAATGGAGTGTTAAGTTCAGTGTTTTTGTCTCTGTATAGCCCAAGATAATTTTATAAATATCAACCTGAACTTAGACTCCAGTAGAGTCAAAATGAGCAACCCTACTAAGGAAGTCTTCTCCTACAATAAAAGGCTAAGGTACCAGTGATGTCTGAATTTTCATCAGGTTGGTGATAAAGCATCTTGCTTTGCCTGTTGGTTTTCCCCCAGGAACAGATCTGGAAGACACACATGCAAACTCCATGAGGCTGGGTGTCGGTATTTCTCAGCTGTCCACATTGTAATGATTCTCTGTGAAGCTTGTAGTTAGGGGTGGGGCACAAGCCAAAAGCTCAGAGGAACCAAACTTAGGGGCAGCTGGAGCATTTCTGTGCAATAAGAGGAGATTGTGACCAGGTGCTGTGAAGGGCGGAAGCTCTTATTTCACTGTAGTCTCAAGCGTTGCTTAAGATGTGTTGCTTTTCAAAAGCAGTTAAAGGGCCATTTGATAGAAGGAATGGTTGGATTACCCACTGTCTGGATCCATTATAGTCCTCAGATCTTCAGGCGGGTGTGTTTAAGAAAGGCCAAGCCTGGATTTTTCTCTCTTTCTGCAATAATCCTTCTCTTTATTTCAGTGCTCTCTTTCTCCTTAGAAGATTCCAAGAAGATACTTTTGCTCTATTTTTCTTACAATTTCTAGACATACACTCTCTGTCTGCCTTTCTCTTTCTCATTTCCTTTCACATCCTAAAGTAGCTTGAGACCCTGAATCCACACTCTTATGATTCTATCTCTGCAGCCCCTCATCCTGGGCTTGCTTAATCATTGTTTGCTGTTACTCTATGTATAAATGCAGCAAGTGTAATAAAGCCACTATTCATCAGCAAGAGATTAAGGACATAGAGGGCTGTATTTTTGGAGCTTTGGCACAATTGTTGCAACTACAGAAAATGACAGGTATGACAGCTTTCCCTGCCATACACTGTGCTCAGGTGCAAGGTACAGCATAGGCATGTATGTCTGATCTTCTACTCAACTATATGTGAACATTTTCATCATCAAAGAAAATACATTCCCAATCCATGCAGGCCACACACCCTGGATTTTCTGTATTCAAAAAGATCAGGTCTGCTCTTTTTATAAAGAAATTTCTCCAAGGAAAGGAGTAGGGTGCAGATAGACACGTAGACTGTGAAGGACACTGGCTCATCAGTGAAATAATAAACAAGCATCTTTCCCAGGCTCTGTCTGTCTGTTTGGATCCTGCCAGGATATCTCATAGGTCAGGCCATGGGCTGTCTGTAGGAAACCAGGAGGTTCACAGGCCTGGTAGGAAAGGAAGGCCATTCACACAAACACTGAATGCTGATGGCCACTGGCCAGAGGGCTGGGGGATGGAAATAAGTGATGGCAGCATTAAAGCTAGAAGACTGGAGATTTCAGAATTGAGAGATAGATGTTTGAAGGTGGGGAATTGGGAGTTCCAGGGATCCATTCAGAAGGCTTAGGTCTATAGATGTTGTTTCTCTTTGTATGTCTGCCAGGATGGTGGAAAGGATGCTCAGGTTGGGAGCTTAGCATATCTCAAGAATGCAGGGAGAAAGGAGAGAGTCTATCAAGGTTTAGGCAGGGTACTTTCAACTCTTTCTGTCTCTGCATCTCCCTTCCTGGCCTGTCTTATCCTGACCTGTGACCATTTCCTGATAACAAGTGGTTGTTGCCCTCTGTACTTGCCTGGATTAGGGAGAGTTGAGTTTGAAGCCTTCCCTACCTTTAATCATACGGTTAATTACCTTCCTGAAGGACATGAAATATCGTGATGTGTTTGAAAAGTCTTTTGTAGATCTTTGTAAAGGACCATCTCTGCAAAAAGGGAACCAGTTGATGGAATTTTCCACCCCAGTCTTCTACCAAACCCCCCCAACCAGAGCATTCTGACTGAGGGAGCAATTATGCTCGCTTTTCTTTTTTTTTTTTTTTAACCTGGGAGAATTGTCTCCTCTGCATTGTTGTGAAGATTCGATAAATGAGACGGATAGATGGGGACAGGTATGAGGAGGTGACTGTAGTTGGCTGCCAAGTTACCTTTGTGATCCATCTCTGCAGAAGCCAGCATTAATGCCGTGGAGACTCAGCAAGACTGATATCCAGCAGTGACAGTTTGGACATCTAAACATGACCTTGGATGTGCCCAAAACCACAGCTGAAGCTATGCCAGCTTTTCAGTGTAGTATATCACAGGGGCCGCATAACCGTGCTGGAAATTGGCTGTGTTCAGAGCATTAGTGTATCTGCAAATGAACATCTTTGGCCCTGTACGCACAGTGCGGTGTAGTGAGACTGCTTCGTTTCAGTCAATTTCCAATAATTAGACACTCACAGGAAGCCCACGACTGTCCTCTAGGATTCATCTCAGAGAGGCTGTGAGATGCCCCATTGCGGGCATCAAAAACAATTATTCAAGCTGTGCAGAGGTTGCTGATCAGAATTTCCTGCACCACGGCTGACCATTCACCTGGTGTCTGGTCAAATTTTAGTTGCTAGAGGAGAAACTAACTAGGACTCTGCTTTTGGCTTTCCGGAGCAGATTGGTTGCAAGGAAGTTCTCTCCTTTAAAGTAATGGAAAACTGTTTCAAACAAGGGTCATTTCCTAGTGCCTACTCACTCTGCAGCTCTCATTTCACCAGAAACCAGATGTCTAAATTAATGGCTTTCAAAAATGTGGTCTCCAGACCAGGGAGGGGCCCAGAAATCTGTATTTTATCAGGGTTTGCTGCTGATTCTATTGCACATTGAATTTAAATGTTATATAGGGCACATATATATATATATATATATGTGTGTGCTTATGAGGGCTTATGAGGACATTCAAGAACACCAAATTTGAAAACAAATAAAACTAGGTCTGAATTCTGGGTCTGAAGCTTAATACCACTGTTATTCTACTAAATTCAGGTATTTTTTTTTCAATCTGGATATTTTTTAACTCAATTTAACTCCATTTGTAAACTGGAATTAATAAGTGAATCTACCAGGTTTTTGAGATGATAAAGTAATCTATATAATAGGCTTCCATAGCACCGAGTATACAATAATATGTGTTCAGTAAATATTAGCCATGAATATGAAAGTCTATTTCTCTGCTTTGGATCCAAGCAAAATGTAGAGCAAGGACCACTCTTAAGGTAATTAAGACACATAACATCCCAGGTGTATTACTAGTAAAGTATCCTGTGGAGTGTGTTGTTCTTCAGGGATTTCAAAACACTGTGGTTCCAAATCCACATTTCAAGGGAGGCAACCTGAGAGGAAGAACATCAGGAATGTCTGCAGGGAACCTAAGGGAGGGGATGGCATCAGGCACTTCCTTGTTGGCCATGCTTCTCCACCTCTCATTTGCTCTCAGAGTATTCTAGGTATTGTCATCAAAGCCAAAGGAAGTCTTGAAGTGCATTCTAGACCAGCCCAAACTTCACATGTGTTATCTTACTAAAATGCACATTCTCATTAGTTGCATCTGAGGGAGGGGCAAAGTCTCTGCATTTCTACCAAGCTCCCAAGGGATGATGATCTGCTGGGTTTCTGACCACACTTTCACATAGTGAGGTGCTTAGCTGAGTGCTTCCCCAACCCTAGTGTACATATGTTTCACCACTAGATATATTCAACTTAAGGAATGCTCTAGAGCCATCAGCATTGGCATTATTTGGGAGACTACTAAAAGTTCAGAACTAAAAGTTCAGGAACCGCCCACCTCCAGGCCTACCAAATCAGAATGTACGTTTTAATAAGATCCCAAGAAGCGTCATAAGCACAATAAAGTCTGAGATCAACTTAGGGTATGTATTTATTCACACATAGCCCTGCATTCAGAAGGACCCTGCATATGGTTAAATTCTCTGTTCTCAGTTTCTTCAAATTCTTAATAATTCTTGAACAAAGAGCTCTGTGTTTTCATTTTGTACGAAGCCCCCCAAATTATGTAGCTAGTCCTGGACACATGGCTCCATACCAGTGTTTTTCAAACTTTGGTAGGGATATTACCCAACTGGAATGTTGTTAGAATTCTTATTTCTGGATACCCAAAGCCTGAATCAGTAGGATAGGAGGTGAGACTAAAAACCTGGAACAAATCCCTCATGCAATTCTGATGCAAGTGACCCATGTCCAATTCCAGAAATATTCCCTTGATCTTCCCTGGTAGGTAAGATCTTCCATCATTTACAACCTGCATTGTCTAGAAAACACAATGAACAACATAGAACTTGCCGGACACCAGAGCAAAGGTGTTTCTAGTTGAGCAGCTTTCCCCACAGGCACTTTCAGCAAGGCTCCCCACCTGTGCCTGAGTGGCCCTGCAATGATCCTGTGACATTTACACAAGTACAAGCAGAAAGGATGCACGGTACAGGATATCTCATCTTGAGAGGACCACCCGGGGAAGCTGGTGTGCTCAGTGGCAATTCTTAGTTTTTTTTTGAGAATTCAGCGGAAGCAATCATCCTTCCCCACTGAACTCTCCCTTCCCTTGAACATTCTGAGGAGACCACGGGACCAGGAATTAGATGACCTGGCTGAGAGGTTTGTCACTTCCTAGCTCTCTAACCTGGGCAAGTCACCAGACCCTTCCAAATAGTGGAGTCCTGATCTTTAAAGTAGACAATGGGTAAGATCATCTACTTCACAGATTTGCTGCAAGAATCAAAAGAGACAGTGTGGATGTAAAAGCTTTTTGTACACTGCAAAGGAATATATAAATTTGAGGCATCATTATACATACTGAGCTACATTGCTATTTCCAGCATTATAGTTAGGATCAGGACACTATTTGTGAATTTTGCCCAAGGCCATAGAACATACTTGGTGTATTGAGAGAAGGAAATGAATACAGACATAGAGATGTGATTAGGACTTGGCGAGAGAAGCTGGAAAATTTGAAAGTGTAAGGAAAGGGAAGGGAGCTTCCACAATTTGGGGACTCCAGATGCAAAAATAAAAAAGACAAAATCTATTTTTACATGTGCAAACAGTTTTGAGATTTTAGAAAATGTCTTTAGTCTCACAGTAATTGAACATTTCTGCTCCTGGGTATAATGAAGATGAATAGCAATGGTGGTGGTCCATATTTAGTTTTGACTTCAGAAGCCTTCTGTTAGAATTCACTATTCTGAGATAATGTTTAGGAGTCAAAATCTAGGTCTCTGATCTGGCATATATTATCTGTGTGACTTGGGAGAAATATTTAGTTTCTTTGTTCTTCCATTCCTTTTACCAACAGAACCTTGCTCATAGGGTTGTTATAAATATTGGATGACTTAGTACTCCCCAGATGCCTACATCATGGGAATCCTTAAGCAAAGGGCGAGCTATGGTGCTCAAAGGGCCTAGCCACTCTGGGTGTGGAAGATGCCTCCAGTTGTAACTATTGAATAGTAATGACTATTGAAGTAGGCTTGTGCTTAGGTGGTTTAAGAAGCACTGGGCTGTTCAAGGCCCAGAAATCTCAGATAGTGTTCTGAGACAATAATCTTATAAGACTTCTGTTTCCCCGTCCCAGAAAATGCCAACCATGACAAATCAAGCAAGATATGCGTATGTGATGGTTCCCATTTCTCTCTGATCCCTGGACTTAACCGTCTGGTCTTCCCTCCAGGTGCACAATTGACAACCGGGTCACCCGGGTGGCCTGGCTAAACCGCAGCACCATCCTCTACGCTGGGAATGACAAGTGGTGCCTGGACCCACGTGTGGTCCTCCTGAGCAACACCCAAACCCAGTACAGCATCGAGATCCAGAACGTGGATGTGTATGACGAGGGCCCATACACGTGCTCTGTGCAGACGGACAACCACCCAAAGACCTCAAGGGTCCACCTCATTGTGCAAGGTAGGCGTCGCTTGGCTGGATGGTCTGGATGGATGGCTGGGAGAGCCTGTGTTGAACACTTTTTCTGTGATCTCCAGCAGAGATACATTCAGTTTGTTCCATCTGGCCAGGACAACAGGACAACTAACTGTCAGTTTGTGGTTAGAAGCTGAATTTTGAAGTAAGTTTTAGTGTTGAATAGGACTAGGATTTTTTTGTTTTTGTTTTTGTTCCAATAATATATCTTCTCAGAAAATTATCTTCTAATTATTGCTTTCCTTGGCTTTTTTTCTTCCCTTAAGTTTTTTTTTTTTTTTTTTTTAGGTTCCATCCAGTTCTAGGCCTGCTTTATTTTAAGACCAGTGTTTTAGCTCTTCTGGCACTTCACACGTGCCATACCCTGGAGCAGCCTTCAAGAAAGCAGAGTCCATCACCCACACTCTGAATGCCCACCTGAGACGTGTCCTTCACAGCCACCTCCATTGTCTCCAGCTTGCCTGTGTCTCTCATCTCCCAGCCCTGGGTTTCTGATGCCACATCTCCCTTTTAATAACCTGCATCTGATTCACTGTGTTTGGTGGCACCCCAAGTTCCTGCCCCCAGATTTTTAGGCCTATGTCAATGTTCTGGTTTTGCATCTCTCTTGGTTCTGCTCTGGATGAGTTTTTCAGGCCCTGGGAATGATGCCTACCTATTCCCCATGAAGCAGAACTGACCCTGGGGCATTCACATGACACTTTACCATGGTGGGCAGCTCTTAATTAGGGAGTAAGAGCTCAGAACCAGACTTGGCCTCTTTATGGCTGTGAGACTCAGATCAAGTTACTAACTGGGCTTCAGGCTTTCCTTCTGTAAAATGGAATCAATGTTGTGAGCAGCTTGCTGAGGACTACACTTTACATAACACTTAGAAACAGGTTTACAGTGCTGTTGAAGTGTTAGCTATTAATATATTTTTATTAAAAATATTTTTTATATATTTTTGAAGAGAGAGAGAGAGAGAGAACAAGTGGGAGATAGTGGAGACAGAGGGAGATACAGAATCCAAAGCAGGCTTCAGGCTCCGAGCTGTCAGCATAGATCCCGACCTGGGGCTTGAACCCATGAACCATGAGATCATGACCTGAGCTGAAGTCAGACACTAACCAACTGAGCTACCCAGGTGCCCCATCATTAATATATCTTTAAATACTGATATTGCATTTTAGCTTTTTAAAATTCTTTTACAGTGGGCCAAATTCCTCATTCTATGATCTCAGAAGCTTAAGCCCTGAGCAGTGTAGCCTGGCCCTTCTTTTTTTTTTCTTTTTTTTTTCCAATATATGAAATTTATTGTCAAATTGGTTTCCATACAACACCCAGTGCTCATCCCAAAAGGTGTCCCCCTCAATACCCCTCACCCACCCTCCCCTCCCTCCCACCCCCCATCAACCCTCAGTTTGTTCTCAGTTTTTAAGAGTCTCTTATGCTTTGGCTCTCTCCCACTCTAACCTCTTTTTTTTTTTCCTTCCCCTCCCCCATGGGTTTCTGTTAAGTTTCTCAGGATCCATATAAGAGTGAAACTATATGGTATCTGTCTTTCTCTGTATGGCTTATTTCACTTAGCATCACACTCTCCAGTTCCATCCACGTTGCTACAAAAGGCCATATTTCATTCTTTCTCATTGCCACGTAGTATTCCATTCTGTATATAAACCACAATTTCTTTATCCATTCATCAGTTGATGGACATTTAGGCTCTTTCCATAATTTGGCTATTGTTGCCTGGCCCTTCCGCTGGAGTTTCTTCCCCAGTTCGATTTTCAGTTCCCTCCATACAGCTGAATGCCATTTGGGGCAAGAAGCTCTTCTTGGGGAGGCACCTCCTGCCACTCTCTTGTCAGGGAGCCCAAGGAAAGGGGATGGACTTGGTCAGTAAACAAGGGCAGGAAAGTGACTGGAGAAGGAAGAACACAAAGGAGCTAGAGGTATGATGGGAACCCTAGCTGTGAGAAGGCAGGAGGCTGCCCACCCTGGGCTGTGGCCATGCGCAGTTGAAGGGTGAGGCGACGCGAGTGGGCATGAGACACAACCACCCAAGGGCACTGTGACACTGGCCCTGGGCAGGGGCTGCCAGGACAGCAGCGTCCTTCCTGCCGGGGCAGAGCTTGGCCACACCACGTTGTTCTTACTTATTTTTCTCTCTTCTAAAAAGAAATTGCGATGGCTTTTTCTATTATTGGTTCTCCAAATGAATCTTTTTCAAACGGCTGGATGCAAGCAGCATTTTTTTTTAAAGGAAATGGAATTTCATAGAAGGTATCAGTGTCTTACAAACAGCAGAATAAGTATCATTATATAAGATTTTTGTTTCAGGGTGTGTAAGTTTTTAATATAAAATACATTTTTATTATGGTGGATAGTTGGCAAAAAAAAAAAAAGTTTGAAAATCATATTCGATGAGGAGGCCCGGCAACTGCTCCAGGGTCACTATCTGTAATCTCTGCCAAAGGGTGCTTCTGAAACCCCTCCCTGAAACCATGCTCCCCTTGCATCCCCACCTGTACACATGTATTGTCAAGAGCAGGATACCCAGCAATGGCAAGAGAAATCAGGAAATGCCCACTAGTACAGACATTCGCTTTATGGAGTAGGACCTTTATGGACCTGGAAAATGGAAGGAATAGTGAAAAATGCTGAAACCTCTCTGAAAATAATGACCATGTTTTTGTCATTTGTTTTCCTTAAGCTCTCCCTCCCCCCCCAACACACCCACCCACACACTTCTGCCCTAAATACCTGGGAGAGTACCTTATCCAAAGTGCACATTTAATAACTACTTTTTGAAGCAAATGGCTGAGCTTACAGTCCAGAGGTCTTATACAGGCTCAAAGACAGAAAGTGGAGTGCGTGTACGGGTGGAGACATAGGAGAGGTGAGGTGAAGGGGTCTACATCAATCTTCACTCATGTCCACACTAATGGAAAATGTCTAATCCCCAGCTAGGTGTTTACATCTGTGACTTGGCTAGGTGGCCTCTTAGCATGACACACCACCTCAAGTATTGGAATCTCATCTTGGGCTAATTTTCGAATGCTGATGGGTGTATTGATTTGGAAACAAGCTAGGTTAAAAAAGGCACTGGTCTTGTACACAGACTCAGCCCAAGCTAATCCGGTGTCGATATGCCTGGGCTGAGCATTATTGACACTTTAATGAATAGTGGACCATAGTTTTTCAGAGACAACCTGTCCCCCCTCCTAGAAGCAATCAGACAAACTAAATAGAGCCAGACTCCCCCATTTCTGTATTGGAAAGAGGATACATCACCATCCAGGATTAAAAAAAAAAAAGAAAGAAATATATTTATCTTGGGATCACTTATTGTAGTGAACATAAACCCTAATTCCCCTAGCAGGAGCTGACTGTCTGGATTTTGTTGAAGTTGCTATTCAACCCTGAACAGAACACTGCTGGAATGAAAGTCAGACATATTAAGTTTTCAGAATGGTATTACAATCATTAAACACTCACAGACACACACAGACGCACAGACGCACACACACAAGCTAGCAGCAGCAGGAAGAACTGAACTGATGGTCTGCCCATGAGTGTGTGTACTTATGCATATGCAGTCAGGTTCACATAAAAATAAATACACGTGGAAGGAAGGTAATGACATTTTCATAGTATCATGTGAGCTGCTTAAGGTCTGGGATTATGTCTTTCCTCTTGTTATCAAATACCCTTTGTACCCCACCAGTTCTTTGTTCTGGATCTTTTGAGTTCCTGCTGACAGCAGTGAAGCCACCTTTGCAAGTGTCTGAGCTTCAGAACTTCAGCCCTTTGTTATGCACTTATGAGTACTTTCATTTATTCATATGGTAAATAATTACTGAGAAACAACTCTGGTTACTGGTACCTTGCCCAACCACTTAGCACAGGGAGATAAACAAAAAGCCACCTTTGAAGAGTTAGTTCCCATACAGGTGGAAATGGACTTCTGTGATGTTTGCCCAAGTCATCCCCAAGAATTCAGTTTCTAGAAGTATAGCTGCTGTTGACTGAATCCTGGGGTACGAACCTGCTCCAGACACTCCTGGAAACACCTGCAATGTGGGTCCTCTTACCCCCATGTAATCTGATTATATATTTTAATAGAATTCAGAAATGACATATATAGAAATCAGATTGGTCCTTTTATGTGGTAGCCAGATTTCCCCATGCTGCTAAGCACTGGTCTGTCTCAGCTCAAGAGCAGGGGTGAAGGGTTAGAGGCCTTTTCTTGGTTCGTGTTTGCCAGAACTTTAGCTGAGCACATAATCTTCAGTCCCTCTTGTCCTCAGGACAACCTTTTATTGGTGGCAAGTTCTAGATGTGTGCATTTCCACTAGGATAGTTTTTAAATCTGTGGATAGCATTGCATATTCTTGTGGTAAAGGAAAAAGGGAAATGCTTAGATCCTTTCCTTTCTTTTTTTTTTTATGGGTTCGTCTCTTCTGTATATTGCTGTTGAACTGTATTTTCCCTTTCTATTTTGTTTTGTTTTTCTTTAAATGACATCTCTAGGGATGGGGCACCTGGGTGGCTCTGTCGGTTTAGTGTGCAACTCTTTATTTCAGCTTGGGTCATGATCTCTCAATGGTTTGTGAGTTTGAGCCCTACATCAGGCACTGCACACACAGTGCAGAGCCTGCTTAGATTCTCTCTCTCTCTCCCTCTCTCTCTGCCCCTCCCCTGCTGTCTTTCGCAAAACAAATAAACTTTAAATTAATAAATATAGCTCTGGGGCTACCTAAAATGCTCCAAAATCTTCCCTAGGCTGTTGGGACTGGGGATATTTTCTTAAGGTCTTGGCCAGGCTGGTCAAGCAGCTAGAACATGGACTGGGTCAGTCTAGCCTGGGCTGCAGAAGAGGGTCCCTGTAGTGGTCAGTATAGGGGGTTGGGAGAACAACTATTAAGTGAAGTCATGAGAAGCACCAGGCAGAGTTAAGGGTGAATATCAAAACACAGAGATCTCAGCCTCCATGGCCCAGAATGTTAGACCAGTCTGCAGGAAAAAGGTAATGGTTCTTTTGATTTGCATTGTCCAAGGTCAACATGGAGAAAGGAGCAGGATCGTAGTTGTACACAGAGAGTCCAGGTGATCGAGTGGGACATGTCTTCTAGGCAAGCCAGGAATAAAGGACAACTTTGACTAAGAAAGTGGCTCTAGGGGGCAGCATGGAAGGAGGATGAGGGAAAAGGCAGCAGGGGCTGGTGGTGAGAAGGGGGAGGGAACAGAACTGAATTAAGTACATACCTACCACAGTGGCTATTTAAAATTAAATGACTAAAACCAAATAAAATTTAAAATTTACTTCTTCAATCACACTGGTCACCTCAGGTGCTTCAGTAGCCACATATGACCAGTGGCTGCTCTATCAAGTAGTATAGAAATAGAAAGAATATTCTATCATCTTAGAAAGTTCTTTTGGACAGTGTTGTATGTGAGTACCATTATGGGCCAGCACATGTAAATGAAAGGTGGGTTTCATTGATTTGAGGGGCCCGTTGTGGTATAGAAAAGAGAATTGGATTTTGTAGAGAACATGGAAATAGGAAAAGACAGAGGTCTTTTAAGACAAGAGAGAATTATTATAAAGATAGAGGACTGGAGTTCCTCTGTTAGCTGGGGCAGAGTAGAAAGCCCAGAGTCTGAAGATATATCCAAAGGAAAATAGACAGAATTTGGGGGTTGGTTACATGTGGGAATTGGTGGGGGAGTGGGCCAGGACATTGAGATTTTATCTGAGTGCTCTAGGGCAGGTTGATACTAACTCATCTAAACCCTCATGTGGTAAAGCATCATGTGTTGTGGAGCACTTCAGATCTTTGGACTTCTTAATTTTAAGATGGCTTGAATCCTCCATTCAATACGAGTTTGTGAAAAGTAAGAAATACCACCCACGTATTTTCACTTGGGCAGCCAGAACACAATCTTATAGGTCAGCGTGAGGGAGATCCATTTTAGATTTATTGAAATTTGGGTCTAATGATTTCCATCCCTTGACCTTAAGGTGTTCTGCTTTGTGAATGTAATTAATAAGCGCCTGCTTCTGGAGTCCAGCTGCATATTTTAACCCTTTTCCTCTCTTAAACCTGCTGCTTCTCAGGGTATCTAAAATACCTCCACCTCTGTCTGTATAGTTCTTTGAAAGAGACTGAATCATAGAGAGCACAGAGTGAATAAAACACTTTGTGGGACTGAACTGTTTGCTAAATTAAGGGCAATATGGAAGATATCTCAAAGCCCTCATCATTTCATAAGCACCCTTGCATGATGGCACAGCACAGTGACCCTGGTGGTCTGCAGAACATAAGCAAAGATCTTTTTCATCCACACACAGAGGCCTGGGTCATACACCTGAAGGGCTTTAATCTCATTCAGAGACACATCTGCATGATGCGAGTGTTAGCATATAGTGCTCATAAAACAGGGGTAGTACTTTAATAGCGATAATAATAAAAATAATAATAACTAATAAAACTTTTGGTCTCTATCAGTTTCCAAGGCCCTTTCTAGGTCTCTCTTTTGTCACTGGAACATCTAATCACCCCCTCCCTTTTGTTTGGTGTAAATGAGTTTTCCAGTTTCTTGCTAAGCAGAATTAATCTGAAAATCCCTGCTATTGTTTGATAGTTAATTACCTGCCTTTTGGAGTCAAACATCTCTGAAGCTCACGAAAGGGAGGAAACACTGTCTTTGGAATGGGGCAGAAATGAGAGAAAGAATCCAGAATGTTGTTGTCATTCCCTGTGTTAGAATTCCAGAGAGAAAGGGCCTAGGCCAGGGAGATAGTACAGGCAGGTAACTTGAAAAAGATAGAGCTTGGGCGGTACAAGCCCTTCATTTACCTTTTATCTTCCTGTTCTGGGCCCTCTCCTCTTACCCACTGATATGTATAATTGTGCTGCTTTCCAAACCTGAATAATTAATTGACCTTGTCAAACCAAACTCATTATTATGATTAAGGTAACAGGAACAATAGCTTTTAATTTCTGGACACCTATGCCCCATAGACCATCCCCCCACCCCCACCCCACTCTGAAACTCTACAAAAGGAAATTTGAAGCACAACATTTCAAACTGAACAATGTGCTGTAATCCTTACACTGAAAGCAAAGATTTCTGTCTCTCCAGCCACATCACCTAGAAAGCACCATGCCTTCCTGGCACTGCAAGAATCCCATAGCATTGAGAAGACCTTTGTACCAACTAATTTTCATTTGGGCTGCAGCTTTCCCAGCCTGTTTTGGAGGGAAACATCACCATCCAGTCTGAATCAACAGAAGTCACCTTCTGAGTACATCTGTGTTCTTTGGGTTTCAATAGCCCTGTGTGACAATAGGTCACATTTGCCATCCCAAACTGTTTTCCAAATTATCTTTCCTCTCTCTGAAATGGATGAACATGAACATTCAGTCTGATCATAAGACTGTGCATCTGAATTCAACAGAACTTTTAAAAAGTCAGGAAATTAAATCCCACCACAAAATTAGAGTGATCCTCAAAGTACCCTGGAGAATGACAAGGAAGTAGGGCATTTTACCTGAAATTGATTTACAGAATTTAGACAGCATGCAAATGAAGCATTTCTGTTCTAGCTGGTGAGTTCTTAAATTTCTTCATGCAGTTACTTACAATGGATGGGCTGAAAGAGTCTCTTAGACTAAAGAAATCTGAGAAGATTGCTGTAATGAAAGTCATATTGGTTTAATAATGGCATTTTCTGTGCCTTCTGGAATGGCTGGGAGGGCCTCCCCTTTTTGAAGCAGTTTGGAAAACATGACATTTGCCTCCTGGTGTTTCCTGGTCACATCAGTAAATAAAAATAGGGTTGCCCTGTCCAAGCCCTTCACATCATTCATGGCTCTGAGGAAGTAGAAAGTTCAGGAAGCCTGACCCTATTGCTTCACTGAAAATACTTACAGGAGTCACACAACATCCCTCCAGGTAAGCAGCTAGGGCTCCCGCAGGAGGGTCTTTAAGCGACCACAGAATTCTTATCCCTGACATGGTTAATCCCAGAGAGTCTGAGCTGCCTCGGATTCTAATAGTATAGTGGTTGGGATTCCTCATGGATCTGATATATCCCTGCAGCCTCCACATAAGACATACATTTTATTTGAGGAGAAGGGCAAACAAACATCAGATCTGAATGAGTAGCCCTTTTAAAGTACATTCCTATATATCTTCATTCCCACATGAGAAGCTTCCAGTAGTCCAAGCTGAACTTGAGACAAATAGTCCTACTTAAGGATTGCATGATGCCTCCTTATTGTCTCATGACCCACTGATAATGGATCTGGCTAATCCCATAATATGTTTGAAACATTCCTCATACAACATTCCTAAAGGTTTTGCCATTAGAAAGTGTTATCAAGGCCAGGATCACGGATCTGAATACCATGGCTGTTGCCAGAGGACTCTTAAGTACTTGAAAGACTTAAAAGCCTCCAACAATTCTTTAGTTTTGGCTAAAATTGAAATACCTAGCTTTTTAGGGCATGAGAAGAAGTTGGTGACTATGTGTCTCAGTCCATCTGTTGTCAGATTGAGAGATGTCAACTGAAACTTTTCAATTCCATTTACCAGTATTTTGAAGTTAGGCACTGGGGACACAACAACTCAGAGTTCCTGCCCTGTCTAGCAGAAGGCACCCCTATACTTACAAATAACTCTCTTCTACAGTAACAGAGGTTAAGATGCTCATGTATATAAAGGCTTTTAATACACTGAGAGGGAGTAATTGAATTTATCTGCAAGACTAGGCAAAACTGCATGGTTACATTTCATCAACCCCCTCAATGGTGAATAGGAATTTTTAGGTCAGGAGAGAAGGCATCACTTTTCTTCCTCAAGGAAAGTTCCGTTAAGAAGAAAGTTGTTCTGGCAAAAGGACGAATATCTACAAGTCTATCAGTAGGATAGAAAATCACAAGCACCAGGGTCAATAAACCTCAGTAGGAAGAGAGAAGTATCAGAATAAAGGAATATATACAAACCCAACGAGTTCTTTGTCCCTTGCATGGTAAAGATACAAAGGGGGAATGTTGCTGAAACCTCTTCTACCAGCAAGTCAGTTTTTAAAACACTAAAATGTATGTTGTATAAACATTGCAGTTATAACAATGATTCTTTTTCCATAGTAAAGTTAAGCTACATTTCTCTGTACACCAGTAAGTAGAGTACACAACACTAAGACTCTTTGCTCTCCCCTCTTGGTGATTTTACCAGAGAGGGTAAGGATGCTGCTAAGGATAAAAGTGAGCTGCAAGGGGCCCACACCTTTGGGACCTGGGAGACTGGTTCCTTGCCAGCAGCCTCCTCTCACGGGTACCTGAGAGCCCACTGCATGCGGGTGAAGGAGTCTCAGACTTTCAGATGTATCCAGGCTAACTTAGGCTTTAAGGAGTCACCACTTGGCATATATCTTAACACCTCTATTCCTGCTGAACATCATCTGTGGTAAATTAGTGTCTGATGGTAAAAATCTAATTGGTTTCCGCTGGAGATGGGCTCAGTGGTAAAATGCTCCTGGAGTTGCCAGAGCACAGTGTTTTTCTTTTGAGAGATCTTCATTTCATGTCATTTGAGAAAGAATTTATTGATTTAAAATTAGGACAGTTTAATTTGGTGGCATGTTTTCTTTATGTCTCAATTATATATTCATGTCTTTGTGGTAAACTCAGCTGGTGGGGGGATTAAGAATTCAAAATAGAGGATTTTCACTTGGCAAATAGTGCTTTCTACTGTGATTAATTGGGAGTCTGCACAATGAACCCGGTGTTGGCTCCATTGGGGATTGAATAGCTTAGTAGGAAGAAGGAAATTTCAGGATTTAGGAATCCTGGATTCCAGTCCGAATCTTGACAATGAGTACCTGGAGGAATGACCTACTTCTTTAATCTATTTCAGATTAGATGCACTTTGTAGGAATATTTTGATATATCACATAATCTAATTTGGAGAAAGTTACCAAATAAAAGGCTGCCAAATGTCATTTTCATATTAAAATCCTTCATTTGTGTAACTATTTATAAATAGTAAATGTTGCCAAGCTTTTGTGTCCATTTGTCTTGTTTTGATTTCTTTAAACAGACCCACTCTTCTGTACCAAGGATGCATCTGTGTTCTGTTGCTGGTGTGGGTCCTCCTTCCCAAGAATCTGCTTGGATTACATCCCCGTTCCCCACCCTTGTTCTGTCTGTTGAACTCCAGTGTTCCTGGTTTTCTGACCTTCTGGCCTGGTGATGTTCCTGTGCTGTCTTGCCCTCATCCCCTTTGCTCTCATAATTCAATTAGACTTGTTTTATTGTGGTCTCATTGTGCTCTGAATCTAGATTTCAAAGAGGGGTTCTCATACTAACACTGCCCCACACTCCAAGGACTCAAGCCAGCCTAGCCCTTTCTTCCCCCCTGAGAAAGGCAGATCAGACATCTTGGTTTTCTTTTTTCCCTTTCATGCACATGTAGACCACCATGAGTGAAGTACGGAAATATAGGTTGAGACAGATACAAAGACGAAAGAGACCAGTTCCTCCCATCAGGATATATGGTGGGGGTTGGGACAGATGGTAAAGTTTGAAAGGAGGGGCTGCTAGGATTGAGCCATTCACAGGAATCCCAGGACTGAGAACTGAGAGCCAGGTGCCTTCCCAAGCTTGGGGGCAGGGTGTGAGTGTGTGGGAAGGCCACACAAAGAGAAGTGTTTGGAAATGGACAATATAGCATTTCAGATCCTGGCTATGAAAAGGAAAATAATTAGTGAGTTTTCACACACCCACTCAGCCCTCCATCACCCACCCTTTTTCCACTCACAGGCAGAGTTATTTTTTTTTAACCTGTATTGGATGGTACCTCAAGGACTTAACATAAGAGAACTAGTTTTTTTATCAAGACCTATAGGTCCCTGGGATGAGCCTCCTCCACTCCTGGTTCACGCTGTGCTCCTGCCTCCCATGCTCATTTGATTTTATTTTACTTATCTTGTTCTTTCTGGTCATGGGCCCTTTCTACATTCCCTCTCCTCTGACTTGCATTCTCTTCCTCTTTTCACTCAGCAAATCCTATTTATCCTTCAAGCATGAACTTGAACGTCATTTCTTTAGGGATGCTTTTTCAGACCTGCCTGTCTTGCATTAACTCCTCCCCTTTCCCCAGGATTCAGAGCCATGCTATTCTTTGTGTTTCTCGGCACAATTATAATTTGACATTTGTTTGATCACTTGGCTATGTCTGTTTTGCCAGTAGACTATGAGTCTCCTGAAGGCAAGGGGCCCATCTCTTTTTGCACCTTGTCTCAAAAGTCTGGAAATTAATAGGGCCTCAGAGGTTACTGGTTGGATAATGAGTGGATCTGTAAAGTTTCTTTTCTTTTTTTTCTTTTTTTTTATAACGTTTATTTATTTTTGAGACAGAGAGAGACAGAGAACGAAGGGAGGAAGGGCAGAGAGAAAGGGAGACACAGAATTGGAAGCAGGCTCCATGCTCTGAGCCATCAGCCCAGAGCCCGACGCGGGGCTCGAACCCACGGACCGCGAGATCGTGACCTGAGCTGAAGTCGGACGCTTAACCGACTGAGCCACCCAGGCGCCCCTGTAAAGTTTCTTTTCTTATTATTAAGCAGAACAATTCATTTTGTGTTGGGACTGGCCATGGAAGGCTGAATAAGAGCCACCCCAATGTATCAGATTCTAATCCTTGGAATTGTAAATGATACCTTATATGATGACATCTTTGCAGATTTGAGGAAGAGTTTGAGATATGGAGATTGTCCTGGATTAGCCAGGTGGGTCCTAAATATAGTCACATGTATACTTATAGGAAGGAAGCAAAGGGGAATTTGATACACACACACAGAAGAGAAAGCAACGTGAAAATGAACCAGAGAGAGTCAAAGTTGCTGGCCTTGAAGCCTGGATGGATGTGGCTATGGGCCTAGGAATGTCAGCAACCAGCAGAAGCTTAAAGAGGTGAAGAACTGACTCCCCACTAAAGCATCCAAAGGAAGCACGGCCCTGCTGTCACTTTTACAGATTCTGATCTTCTGATCAGTCCTTCCAGTTGCTTGTCAGATCATTCAGGGTAGAACCCAAATGATCCTAAACCCAAATGTGGCCTAAAAGGTCCTATGCTGTGTGGCCCCTGACATCTCTCTGACCTATGCTCCTAAAACACTCTTTGTTAACCTATTTCCATGATGTTCTTGAATCAGGGATACACCTCTGTCTGGACCTTTATAGCTTCCTATGCTGGCACCCCATGCCAGGTGTCCCTTGGGGCTCTACTCTCAAAGGTCACCGTACGGGAGAGGCCTCTCTGACCACCTGTATGGCAGCGAACTCCTCACCTCCCCAAGTTACTCCCTGGGACTTTTCTGATGTGTTTTCATTTATTACATTATAAATATTTACATGTTTAAGATCTGTTGTCTGTTTCACTGCAGGAGAACACAAGCTCCACGACAGCAGGGAGTTGACCTGCCTTGTTCACTGTTGTACCCAAGTGCCTAGAACAGGGTTTGGTGCATAGTAGGCACTCAGTAAATATCTATTGAATAAATATGTGAATGAAAACTTGAAAAGCAGAGACTTCCATTAAGTTAAATGTATCTATTTTTATTTTTTCTCCAGTGTTTATTCTGTCTCTTTGCTTGAGTGAGAAAGTCTGAACTTTTCTGTTATTTCTACCAAAATGATTCTCAGACCAGGTGACATTAAACTAACTTTAATAGGGTGGATTTTTCTGGGGCACCTGGGTGGCTCGGTTGGTTAAGCATCCAACTTCGGCTCAGGTCATGATCTCACAAGTTGGGAGTTTGAGCCTTGTGTCAGGCTCTGTGCTGACAGCTCAGAACCTGGAGCCTGCTTCAGATTCTGTGTCTCCCTCTCTCTCTACCTCCCCCCCATTCTTGCTCTCTCTCTCTCTGTCTCTCAAAAATAAATATATATTTTTTTTTAAATAGGGTGCATTTTCTTAGCAAAGTAAAGAAGAAGCTAGTGGTGCAGACTGAAGGAATAACACAGGAAGGAACTGAGAGACCTGAGTGTGGGTTGCTCCTTATAGCAGGCTGCAGACAAAACATGAGTTGTGAGGAAGTGGCCCCAAGTGTCTCTCTGAGGAGAGGACCAACTCTCCAGCAACCCAAGAAGTTCAGATTTCACTATGGAGGAATGGGGAATCAGAGGAAAGTTTGAAGCAACGAAATTACATGAGTTCTATTTTAAAAAAAGACTTTGGCATCAGAATGGGGAGTTAATTGGAGGGGGAGTTTTGAGGCAGGGACACTGATAGAGAATGATAACATGGTTTGTATCATGTTATGCTGTGTCCTTGGCCTGGAGAGATTCCCTCTCTTCTTAAGAAGTTACACAAATAGCACATTAGAGCAGCTGGTAGAGGCTAGATCGGTGTACACACACACTAAGAGTAGGCTGGGCTCAGTTTTCTCGATGGTCCTATTCCAAAGATACATGTATTCTTCTCAATGTGTGACTGGTTAAGGTTGAAAGTAAAAGAAACTTAATGTTTTCATCTTTGGTAAAGTTTTGGGGTTTTGTATTTATAAATAAGTGGGGGGGAGAAGGCTGTACCATGTTTTGTTTCAGTTTGGAATCCTGAGAATATGGCTTTCAACTTATTGAAATGAAACCTGATCACCCAAGAGGAGATAAGGTGTACACCAGCCCATGACGAAAGCTTAAAATAAGACAGGATAGGAGAGAATCAAGCAACAGAAGGGCCCTTTAAACAGGAGAAGATATTTGAAAATAGAATAGCAGATTCAGAGAATGCTAAATCATGAGATACCAGAAACTGCCTGTCAGCCCACCCTGATGTCTGCCTCAGACTCTCATGAGGAACTTTCTAGGAAAAGAAAGTAATAAGAAGAATGTTGTCTTTCCCCAGACCAACTGAACCTGAATCGCTTTGGTGGAGGTGTGGGTGGAGAACCTTGTGTAGCTGGGTTTGGGAGTTACAGGTCAGGACACAGTGGAGCCAAGAGCCAGAGGCAACTAAAAGTCAATTTGATAAGACTTTTTTTTTTAATATTTACTTTTTAGAGAGAGGGTGAGAGTAAGTTGGGGAGAGGCAAAGAGAGAGGGAGACAGAATTTGAAGCAGTCTCCAGGATCTGAGCTGTCAGCACAGAGCCCAATGCAGCACTTGAACACATGAGCTATGAGATCGTGACCTGAGCCAAAGTCAGATGCTTAACTGTGAGCAACCCAGGCACCCTGAGAACACTTTTTAAAATATAAAATCCTAAATTATGTTCATGCTCATTAGTAGGAATTGTGTCAAATCGGGTAAGTGGGTGTGCTCTGTTTCTAATTACAGTGTATCTTTCATCTTCCTGAATGTGATGCTGTATTGTTGTTAAAATGAAAATTAGGAAGCAGAGTCATAAAGAAGAGTGATTCCCCTAAGTGGGTCACCATAGTCTTGCCTATATTCCCCTACATTGTTTTAAAATAGTTTCTCAAGAGTTATTAGACTACCGGCCTTCATTGCTATATCCTAAGACATCTGCAGCCCTCCCTTTTCTCTCTTTAGGCAACATATAGTCTGCTCAGTACTCAGTGAAGGCATATTCAGCCTCTTCTGAAGCTCAAATGGCTATTTTTCCTATAGCCAGAATTCACAGGACCTAGATTCAAGTGGCAGAAATGGCAGTGACACTATTCACTATCCTCCTTAGTGACCCAATAGCCAAATGTTTGCCTCCTGTCCCCTCAACTTTATGATCTGCTGGTCTAGAGACCTTAGTTCCAAAGGGAGGAATGCTTGCAACAGGAGAAACAAGATTCCATTGAATTGGAAGTTGAGACCACAACCTGGCCATTTTGGGCTCCTCATGCCTCTGAATCAACAGGCAAGGAGGGAAGTGATGGTACTGACTAGGGAGGTTCATCCTGACTACCAAGGGGAAATTCAAAACAGGGGTAGAGAAGAGTATGTTGGGAATACGGAGGTCCCTTAGGGCATCTCTTAGTATTATCATGCTCTGTGACTAAGCTAAGGGAAAACCAACAATCCAATCTAGGCAGGACTAAGAGACTGCAGAGCCCAGACTTTTCAGGAATAAAAGATTGGCTACCCTGTAAAGTCAAGAACCAACAGCAGCTGAGATGCTTGCTACAACAAAGGGAATTCAGAGTAGTTAGTAGAAGAAGGTAGTTATAAATAGAAGCTACAAGCACAGGGCCAGTTACAGAAATGAGGACTCTGTCTTGAGTATTTCAATAGCTTCTCTCTATTTTGTTATAAATACTTTCGTATGTGTATATACATATATTAAACAAACATCTTTTTTTCTTTCCTTTCTTATTCCCTTATCATGTAACATAAGATGTATCAACTTTCTGTGAATTTTACATCATAGTATTTAAGTTACAGGCTATCAGAAGAGCAAACATTACTCACGGACTTTATTTCCTCTTCTAGGGAAGGGATTAGTACATCTTCAGTTGTATGCAAGATAGTTGTATCATGCTAAGTGGATTATATAACCTTGTTATTGTCTTCATCTGGAGATTAATTGTAATTTAAGGAAATGGAATGGGTATCAAGTTGCTAGGGGTAGACTTGTGATTGATAATTTTATGTGTCAATGTGACTTGGCTAAGGGATGCCCAGATAGCTGGGAAGACATTATTTCTAGATATGTCTGTGAAGGTGCTTCCATAAGAGATCAACATTTGAATCAGTAGACTGAGTAAAGCAAATTTCCTTCACCAATGCAGATGTGGATCCTCCAATCCATTGAAGGCCCAATTATAATGAAAGCCAGAGAAAGGGTGAATTTGCTCTTTGCTTGAACCAGTACATCCATCTTCTCCTGCCCTCAGACGTTGGCCTCCTGATTCTCAGGCCTTCAGTCAAGGATTAGATTACACTGCTGGTGTTTCTCATCCTCCAGCTTGAAAATGGCAGATTATCAAACTTCTCACCCTCCATAATTGCATGAGACAATTCCTATTATATATATAATCTCCTCTTAGCTCTGTTCCTCTAGAGAAACCTAATACAGATGACAAGTGAGTTTTTCATGCTAAAAGTCTTCCTCAGATTTAGAATAAGTTTAGCCCTATAGGTGATAGCTAATGGTACTGGGAAATGTAGGTAAACATAGCACATAGTACTCAGAAAAGCAGGAAGCCCACTGGCCTAGCAAGTGAGGGTGAACTGAAATAGAGTCATTACTATCTGTCCCACCAAACACACAGCAACTCTGGCCTCACCTTTCTGCTCAGAGGCTGGATGAAGAAAGAAGTATTTATCACATAAACTTTGCTCCTTCCTTCATTCACTATTCAAATATTCATTGAGTTCCTACTGTGAGCTACATATCATGCTGGACTCTGAGGGTAGAACACAAATACCAGATACTTGTCTCCAAAGAAATAATATTCTAGTGGATGACAAGAGAAGTCATAGTTCTTCTGTTGCCATTCAAGAAGTACATAGTTCATTGTAAAACAGGCAGAGAGTCGGGTCAAGTGCCATGTCTGTGGCACTCAAACATGTTGTGTCTGTGTGGCCCCTTTGGAGACACTCCTACCTCTGAGAACCTCAGGGGAATTCCAAAAGGAAGTTTTGCCTTAGTTGAGAGCTGAGTTGTTAGGTAAAGAAGGGAAGGTGTTCATGCCAGTCAGAGTGGCTAAAATGAACAAATCAGGAGACTATAGATGCTGGCGAGGATGTGGAGAAACGAGAACCCTCTTGCACTGTTGGTGGGAATGCAAACTGGTGCAGCCACTCTGGAAGATAGTGTGGAGGTTCCTCAAAAAATTAAAAATCGATCTACCCTATGACCCAGCAATAGCACTGCTAGGAATTTACCCAAGGGATACAGGAGTGCTGATGCATAGGGGCACTTGTACCCCAATGTTTGTAGCAGCACTTTCAACAATAGCCAAATTATGGGAAGAGCCTAAATGTCCATCAACTGATGAATGGATAAAGAAATTGTGGTTTATATACACAATGGAATACTATATGGCAATGAGAAAGAAAGAAATATGGCCTTTTGTAGCAACATGGATGGCACTGGAGAGTGTTATGCTAAGTGAAATAAGTTATACAGAGAAAGACAGAAACTATATGTTTTCACTCTTATGTGGATCCTGAGAAACTTAACAGAAGACCATGGGGGAGGGGAAGAAAAAGAAAAGGGGTTAGGGAGGGAGCCAAAATATAAGAGACCCTTAAAAACTGAGAATAAACTGAGGGTTGATATGGGGTAGGAGGGAGGGGAAGGTTGGTGATGGGTATTGAGGAGGGAACCTGTTGGGATGAGCACTGGGTGTTGTATGGAAACCAATTTGACAATAAATTTCATATTAAAAAAAAAAAAGAAGGGAAGGTGAGCTGTTCTAGACAGGTAAGAGCATATGCAAAGGCTAGGAGGTGAATGGGAACACGGCCTGTTCAGAGAAGGTGAAAGCATCCCACAGGTGGGCCATTAGAGGAGGTGGTACAGGGATCCGAGATGAGACCTGAGAGATGGGCAGGAGCCAGATAACAGGAGCTAGGAAGTTTTTATTAATGGTAGAATAGGCCCAGAGTAGACCCTATTCAGGAGGGTTGCTCACTGAGTGTCAGTTTTGAAGGCGGTATTGGGGGAGCAAACCAAAGGCAAAAAGGCCCTCCATGGCTCATCATCCTTATCTAGACCATTCCTTACCCTGCCTTATCAGAACTTCCCTGGGTTAAGAGGAGGTAATATCAAAACCAAGCTCATAGCCTATATTTTAACCTTCAGCTGGGTTTAAATTGTGGATAGATCCTCCACCTTGGCTTCAGTGAGTACCTACTCAGGTCAGTAGAGTTAGTGTGGATGTAGACATGCACCTTTCCTTCTATGATAGGCAATTCTCTCTCCTCTTTGCTGTTTCTCATCTGTCTCTCTGAGGCAGTTTTTCATTTGATCTTGCCAGAAACTTCTTTTTTATCACCACATTCACTTTTTGTTGTCTTCAGCCTATTATTGTTGGTTTTTTTATCTTTTTTTTTGTTTTTGTTTCTTTTTACTTTTGTTTTGTTTTACTCCTCTCATCATTCCCTTGTCTGAGCCACTCTCCTCTCACTTGTCACTGACACTACTCTTCATGTTGACCTTGAGTTCTCAGGACTGTGCCTTTATGCTTAAATGCTCTTTTTTTCCAATATTTGCTGGAAACTTCTTTCCTTCACCTACATTTTCCTTCTATCCCTTTCTTTTTTATTTCTCTTCTTTCTTGGCCTCCATATGCTTTGATACACCTCAGTGTCACCCATTGTTCTCTGCCCTCCTAGGTCACAGCTCCATGCTCCCCAGCGTGTTGGCCCCTCCCAGCCATGCAATCTCTGTGTCTGACCTGTTAGTGTGAAAGCCATTACCCCTTGACATGGCATCTGTGTTTTTGCCACCTACACTAAGAGTTCATGTTGACATTATGGAGAGGATAAGATCATCAAATACTCCTGCTTATTTATTTATTTATTTATTTATCATTTCACTTAATAAGCATCTCTTGAAATTGAACCACAGTTTCACTCAGGAGACATCGTTTCCTCTGGGGAGTCCATATCTAAACTTAGCTGAAATTCTCTCCATGTGCAGCACTAGGAGAGAAGATGGTATATTTAAGATTTCTTTATTGAGACTCAAACATGTTGTTTCTGTGTGCTCTAGTGCAATATGTACATGTGTATGCAATAGTGTGTATGTTTGTGTAGGGAGGTTTCCATCTGTTTGTGGGCCAGAAGGAACTCACAGCTGATTGTGGACAGGATGGATTTGGCAATATTTATCCAGAGTGATGTGAAGACCATAGAGGAAAAAGGCTCTACCTGACACTGGGGACTGCTGGGGTGGCATTAGAAGAGGGGCTGTTCCAGAGGCCGGATTCTTTATGCTATGTAACTCTGTGGTGATCCACTCTAAAAGAATGACAAGTTGTGAATGCACCGATCATCAGAAATGCCATGGCCACTCCACCAGCCACATGGAACCCTTCTCTGAAGAGAGGCACCGCCTATTATCAGCCCTGGCCTGGCCATCGGCAACAACATCAGGAAAAAGGGATTTTCTATAGTGGTACAGTGGCCACAGTGAAAAAATGTACTGAGTCACAGGGGTCTTCTTTAGCCCCTGCTATGCCCAGAGGCCTCTTCTGCTGTAGGCTGGAATACTTTACTGGGGCAGAGTGACTTTTCTGTGCCCAGAGATATTATTTTGTAAAAGATTATAAACACAGCTTCTCGTCTCAAAGGACTGTTAGGGACAACTATAGTAGCTGGCAGGTCTTTACATACAATGATAATAGTATTTATAGCTACACCTTACTGAAACCTTACTACGTAGCAACCAGGAATCAGATGAAGATTTTTATGAATATTATCTTATTTAAAGTTCAAGACAACCCCATGTAACAGAAGCTATTATAATCATTACTTTAGGGGTGAAATGGAAACCTACTAACCTGGGTAAGACCATATTACTAGACCAGACATATTACTAGAACCAGAATATGAAATCAGACAGTATGACTCTTCATAGTCCACCCTCAGACACTGTGCTTCCCTTTATAAGCAGATTCAGGTTAATCTGAATCAGATGATGGATCCTGAAGTAGGCATGGTCTCCATAAGTTTGGGCCACAGGTTCAAATCATTTCAGAGCTAGAAGCCATCTTGAAGGCCACATAGCCAGTGATTCTCAACTCTTGCACATTAAAATTATTTGGGGTATTATTTGACAAGAGCAATGTTGAAGTCTTCTCTGCATGGATTCCAGTTCAATTTATTGAGAATAAGACCATGGCATGATTATTTTTTTAATCCTCACGTGCTTATATTTTTTATCCATGTTGAGAACCACCGTCCTAATATTATCATAGATGAGAAAACATGAAATTTAAGAAATTAACTGACTTGTCTAAGGTCACACCACTGGTTATAAGGGCAGTTGTGAGGACCAATCCCAGATCTCCTGGCTGTTATCCAGTGTTCTTTCCCCTACCCCCAATGAAAGACAAATTTTTCGTTTTGTGTGAGAGACAACATGGTGAAACATGGTACGTAAGATTTTGGAGACACAATTGGGCTAGAATAGTCACTGTGTAACCCTGGGATTCAGATATCTGTGCTTTGGGTTTGTCTCATTTTACATAATGAGCAAAATTATAGAACATGTCTTTAGGAATTATTGTGAAATGATGTTGTGAGATGATAACACATAAAGGTTACATAATTCCACTAAGAATATGGTACTTTTTCTACTGTATAGAATGGATCACTCATCGAACATAAGTCTCACAAGCCATCCTCATGGTAGTCAGCAATAATACCAACTTTAAATTTTAAAAATAAACTAGTATGTAAGTAGAGAATTTTATTGAAGATACCATGTGCTCGTAAAATGCATCTTGGGCAAGTTGATATTGCCTGTGGACTCACACTGAGTGTTTACTGATGGCATTTCCAGCCACTAGATTGGCTGCACTGGGCCAGGCATTCAAATGTAGTATTGCCCTTCTAGCATGTTAATCACAAATGGGGGTAGTGTTCTGCCTTCCCAGGTTCTTCTCAGTCTCATCACCAGAATAGAAGTAAAGACATTTATAATGTTGGTGAATGGGGAAAGAATCAGCACTTATCCTGTAGACTAACAAGACAGTTTCTCTATGGAATTATGACTTTGGGAGGCATGTTTTTTTCCATGATTTTTTTTCCCAATTCTATCCAATAAGAAAGACATGGTAAAATGGACTTTATAGATTGTCATAGTTGATGTAACAGTACTCTTGCCAAGTTTCCCCTTACCTCACTAGGCCTTTCCCATATGGCTGTATTATTATCAGCTTCTCATTACCTGTTGGTCTCCACTCCTTACCCTTCTGTTCTTCTCCTTGTTTTACATCATATCCAATGACCTGCCGAAGCCCATGACTTCAACTAATGTGGTTTCACTAATGACAGCCACACCCTTACACCCAATACCAGCAAAGCTATATCTGGAAGAGCCTGTTGGCTTCCTCTTAAAAGTTCCACAATATGTTCAAGTTAAACAAATCATCTCACCCCACCACCCCTGCCACACCAAATACCTCTTGCTTCTATATTAGCAATCTTGAAAAATGGAAGAACTGTTTTCCCATTGCCTAGGAGAGACCACTAGAGATTATATTTGATTCTTTCCACCCTCCATTTCCCCACCCCAGTGCTACTCCTCATTAAGTCATTCACCTAATCCTATAGGTGTCCTTTACTCACATCTCTCCATCTTTACTATCACTGCCTTGGTTCAAGCTTTTGTCCCATTTTACCTGATTTCTTTATAAAGGTCCTCAGCCCTCCACTCTGTATCCAGTGGTCACAGTGAAAATAATAGTAAACATTTATTGGGATCCCACTAGGTGACGGGTACCTGGCTTAGCATTTACAAAACCTCATTTAAATTTCACACCCTAAGATGGTAAATAGGACTATGATATTTATGCTTTTTAGAGAGGAAACCAAGACTAAGGCAACTTAAAATCTTACTAGAGGTCAGAGTACTTCCAGGTAGAAGATGGGGTTGAACCCTCATCTGCTACTGAAAGAATGCCCATGGGTGGCTCCTTCCCTCTTCTCAGGAGGCTAAGTTCTTGCTGAGCTTTCTCAAAATCATCCTCTTGCTAAGTGCTACTTATTGCAAAGAATCTTTCTTCTTTTATTCTTTGAGGCTTTCTTATTTTCTCAGCAATGTTTATTTCATTGCATTTTCATAATATTTCATGCTTTAATTTAATTTATTTAGTGCTATTGTACAGTGCCCTGAGCATATTGGGAGAAGCAAGAATTTTATAAATAAAATTATTATTACAACTGCTCCAATAGCAGCCCCTAAGCTATTTAGTAGATATATCAATTACTCTCAGTGTTGAAAATTTTCACCTAAAGCTCTTTATGGCTCAAGTTTTCCTGGTCCTTTGCTACTGTCTCCTGTGTGTGTAATCTTGACCCAGCCATGTAGCATTTCTCCTTACTATCCCCATCAGAATTAACCAGAGGGCACCTCAGCCAAAGGTCCGTGTAATGTATTCTGGAGAGCATGACCTAGTTTCTTTAGCCTTTTTGAATCACTGAGGTTCTGAATCCCATTTTCTAGACCTAAAATGTCAGTTGTGCAATGAATGAATCAACCCTCTTTTCCCACCTCATGCTAAGTAAGACCTCGTTATCTATCAGGCTGTGGTAGAAATCTCTTCCAGGGTACTCTAGAGCTTGATATGAGTTGTTCACGACACTTGCTTGGCACCTGGGATTTGGGGACTCTAAACTTTGAGATTGGTGCAGACAAAATGTGTCAGTCTTGAAATGAAGTGAAGCCCAAACAAGGGGCATAGTGTAAAAGTCACTGGGTTATTCATTTCTGGCATTAAGCCTACTTTCTGGAACCTACCTACCACCTCACAATCTCATAACTTTTTACTAGCAAAAGATGTGAGAGGAACATTGTCTTCTATTTATAGAATGTCAGTGACATGCTGAAGAATTCACAGGATAAACCAGTGAGTAACCAGGGATTTCTCCCAGGAGATCCCCCAAATCATGATAATGGACTTGATTTCCCTCTCCTAGCTTCCCCCATAATATGGTCTTTCCTCTTATTTTTTAGCACACTATATTCAGTCATCCATTCAATAAAAAAGGAACTACACACTTTATACTTGCCAACAGATGGTTGCATGGACAGTGATGAGCAAGATGTATGTAGTTCCTTTTGGAGTTTGGATTCTTCCTCCCATTTTGTCTTGACTTGCCTCCCTCTCAAGAATATATTCTTTTCATAATTTACAGTTGTATTAACGAGTTCTGAAGAACTTTCCTAATTAGCCAGGAGCAATACACTGTGCTATGTTCATTCTGCATTTTTTTTTTTAAGAAAACAAATTGAAGTAGCCAATCTGTCCATTACAAATGAGTTCATTCCTATTCAAGCAGCGGCTGTCAGGTACCTTGCCTGAGGCTTCTTACGTTATGAGCAACATATTGGTTTCAGTTGTCTGTACTTCCCAGCTACACTGGGATCCCTAGACGAATGGAAGACACAATAACTCAAGAGAGTTTATTGTATTATACATGGTGGTCATGCATAGTTTCAGTAACATAGTGAGCTTGTTCAAGGTAGATATGAATAACCCCTCTCTTGGCCAGATAGAGGTTGTTGGATCTCTAACAACCGTATTTCCTTTTAGCAAAATAAGAATATGAAATAAACTGTGACCCAGATGTCTAGATCAGCAAGAAATAGATAGGATGAAACCTGTTTTTCTCCCAAAGGAAAGAATAATCTGCAATAAAAAAAAATGACTAAGTAGAAATATTCAAATTGCTGTAAAGGATGCAGCCATAGAAAATTGTCTAATTCAGTTCAGTTTCCCTGCAGCTCAGATTGCTTGGCAATGCACAGAGTAATTGTTGAAAACCCAAGGAACTTTGCATTCTTCAACCTGGTATTCTCAAGACACATTAATCACTCAGTAACCATTCACATCCCTACTAAGTACAAACCACTGGTTGTGAAGCTGCTTGTGCTAAATAGGTACATTCCACTGTAGTACCTAATTTTTTGAAGACTTAGGCCATAACAACTCATCTTTTTTCACCTTTCTGGAATGAGTTTAAGGAAGTAAAATTCTAGGCTCATCCTCCCCCTATGATTTTTCCAAACAGATTGTGAACTTGGGATCCTTTCTTGCATGGGTCAGGGCAGTCCTGGGTTGCTAACTGAAGGTTTGCTTGGACCACATGTCCCCATTCTGTTGGGTATCTCATATCCGTCTCATTGTAATTCTATGTTAGTCCTTCAATAAGAATGGCCAGCAAGCCCAGAGATAACAAAATAGGAATCAATGGGACCTGCGATTGTCTGCATGCCAGATTCTCTTGTCAACCTAGTCTCCAATCCATTCTGCCAGCTCGATCTCCTCTGGGACTGAGACGTTTGAAAACAGTGCAGCAGCCTCATCTCCTGGGCAGTGTTTTTCTCCATCATTTGCTTTATTAAATATTGATTTTCTGTTGCATTATTAAACCTCAAGTCCAGAGCATAAATTCTGGGCTGATACTTTAATCTGGCTCTCCTCATTTTTTTTTTTTTTTTTGGCTTTTAGAACTGATTTTCAGGCCAGCTCTCCTGGCCTGAATCTTTAAGTCAACTAAAGGCCTGAGAGAAACCTGCCTTCAGGAAGGCAGGAACCCAGACTTGAGAAGGAAACTACAAAAAAAAGATGGAGCTCCTACAAAGCAGATCTTCACCTTATACTTGTTCTAGACACAGAAGCCTACCCACATTGGGATTCAAGTGGTTGTACCAGGAAAGTCTTTTGGATTCACAACGTCAAAACTATTGAGTAGGCAAATGTCATGCTGAGTTAGTTTTAGAATCCAACATCATTGAACTGTTCAGACATTATCTAATCCACTATCTATTCATCACCCCCACTTTTTTTGATCTCTATTATTCCTAGGATTTGAGTCATCATGTTTAATTACACAAGTTTTGCCTTTTTACTTACTGTGGTTTATTCTTATTTCCTCTTCCTCTTTGTTCTTTCTGAAAGCCAGTGGTTGAGTTGTCGACTATGTCAATCCATTGTAGGATAGAGCCATCACAGACTCTTTCTGAGGGATGTTGACGTCTCCAACCAATTGTGTTTGCTAGGGTGACCTCCAAGTTTAATTCCTTGTCCTTTGAATAGTTTCCTAGACTGACACTGTCATTGGCCTGAGCCTGCAGGCATAAGCCTGAGGATAAGAAGCAGAAGGGATCATCATGCCTTTGTCTTCAACACTGACAGACCAACAGGAGAAGAACAGAAGTAAATATTTATGGAATTTCTCTGGCAGGACTGGAACATGTTGTGATCCAAGTGGATATTTGCAGAGAGCGATGATCATCTCCCTGTGTACTTCAGTTTATCTCTGATTTCTCTCTATGCTGTGTTAGTTCCCCCATATTCAGAAATCTGGTGTTAGGAAATTATTGCAGGAACTGGTGGAGCATCTGGTAAAAGTCCATGGGTTAGAACAGGAATGAGGAATGACATTATAGGATAGAGAAAGAGAGAGAGCACAACTAACTCAGGCTGGCCACTGACACCTGCTTAAAGTGAATCTTCAGGTGCTGTGGGCCAAGAGCTGACTAAGCCCATGTGGCCACATTAGATGCAACTAGAAAATGTTCCTGGGAAATATTTCACAGAAAATATGTGAAAGTCAAGGTGGAACTAATTCATTTCCTCCAACATTCTTCATGTCACCAACATCCTTAGGCCTCCAAACAATAAGAGATGTGCTCGTGAAGGTCAAGGAAAATCTCAGGCTATGTATCTTCTCATAGTTTTGTTCCAAACCTGAATCCCTTCATAGTAAGTATGTAGGTAGATAGTACCTACAATTCATTTATCAGTGATGGACAACTAACTAGCTACTCAGGGAGGTACTTCCTTTACAAAAGCTCTAACTTTTTAAAAAATATATATATTAAGCCAAAATTTGCTTCTCTCTAATGTGTGCCTTTTGGTGATTTCCACTAGAACTAGATAGAATAAGTTGAATCTTTTGTAGTAGTAAAAAGTGCTTGGCTGTCAAGAGATGGGAGTTTTGAATATTAAAGATTTCCATAATTTATACAGCAAAAATGGCTGAATATTAGTAGCTGCATATGTTTCAATCTGATATTTAATATCTTTGAGTTCTGGCTTTCTCATTTGTACAACTCAAGTGTAACCATTCATCAGTTACACTGTTGGGGAGGAGGTGAATTCGTTGAAGTGCCTCATATTAAGAAGCATTCAATATTTTAAAAATTCAATTTGACAAATGTTTGCAAAACTCCTACTGTGTGTCTGGCACAATGGTAGGTGCTGGACATAGAAAAATTAGTCCTAAGTGGTCCCATATCTCACCATGGGTATTACAATTTTGAAGGTGCTTATTATGTTCCTCAAGTTTCCTCTTTTCCTCATAACAGAATAATTCAAGCACTGCATATGGCTGTCATTGTTCTCACCTCATTGTATTGTAAATATTTCTTCACCCAAAAGGTTCTTCACCTCCTCTTTTGGGCTCAAGAGTCATTCATTGAGTGTCACATATTTTTTCTCAATAAATGTGGGCTGTTGAAGAATTTCTATTTCTTTATCTTTCCTTCTGTGGTATGTTCTAGTATCTTCCTTTCTCCCCTCAGATGTTAGCTACATTTCTCCAGGGCAGGGTAGCACACTCTCATAAAAGCCAAACAAGTGCTCAGACTTTGATGTGGTCACTGCATGTGACCTGTCCTGTTGCTGATACCTTTATTGCTCTTTCATACAATTTTACTACTTCTGTTTTTTCCTTGGTTTCCTCACTGACAAAATCTACCAATACAGTTGGAGTCATCATTAAGAAATCTATTGGGATCATAATAATTCACTCAACTGGTAAAAGAAAGTTTATTGGAAAGTTGGGCTGACTTTGTGCAAACAAGTGCAGAGAGGAACAGGCAAACCCTATGGCATGGGACTGCCCTTGACAGTTCCTCTCTGTGCTTCTTTTGTTGGGGCTGTGTGGTCTCATTGTTGCTTCTTTCTACACATCTCCCATGGTCTCTTGCATCTCCCCCTTAGGATTTGTCTGGTCCCCACTAATTTCATCTCATATATGGCCTTGTCCTGCCTTAATAGATCACAGCTAGATGATTTGGTATGGAGGCCTCAAGTTCAAATTAGCAAGAAATAGAGTCAGGCTATCTTTACCTGAGTCAGGTGTTCACCCTTGCTCCAATCAGCAATGGTTGGGGTAAGGGTAGAGATCACACAATTTATGATGCTATTTTCATCTATTCAGGGTTATGCCATTTCCAAAAGTTAATATGAGTAAAAGGTTAGTGATTGGAAGATCTTATATAGAAATATTTTTTAATGTATGAAAAGTTATAAACCAAGGGTTTATAAGGGTGCCTGGGTGGCTCAGTCGGTTAAGCGTCCGACATCAGCCCAGGTCACGATCTCACCGTCTGTGAGTTCGAGCCCCGTCGGGCTCTGGGCTGATGGCTCAGAGCCTGGAGCCTGCTCCCGATTCTGTGTCTCCCTCTCTCTCTGACCCTCCCCCGCTCATGCTCTGTCTCTGTCTCAAAAGTAAAATAAACGTTAAAAAAATAAAAAATAAATTAATTAAAACAAAACAAAACAAAAAAAAAAAAACAAGGGTGATCAGCCTGGACCTTCCCTGTTTTTCTCTGGTTCCTCTCATCTACTGCACTTCCTTTCTGAGCACAGCGAAGTTTATGTCTTCACCTGAAACACAATCAGAAGATGTGTCCAGGAAATGGAAAGCTTCTCTTCAAAAAACAGGACTTGAGGGAAATGTGTTCAGTGGCTAGAAATCATCCCAATTTGAAATGTTTTGGCATTACAGAGGAATAAGCCTATTAAAATCTACCTAAGTGTCAATAATTAAAATCAGGAATAGCGTTGGAAAGGTCAGCCATGCTCTGTGCCAACACCCAGTTCTCCCCAGCATGCAGTCTCACAAGATGTATAATCTCCCATTGGTACATAGCAGAAGGCTCCAGGTCACATAGGAGTATTGCAAATGGGTTGGGGACCCAGGAATCTTTGGGCTATTTCTGTCTCAAGTTATTTTTATTTTTCCATTTGATGCTGTCAAAAACTCAGGAACTGATCATTTGTGCTGGAAATAGCACAACTTCTGCCCTTTGTTTCGATCGTGTTTGCCATGTTTGATTGGTGAATTTGATTGCTGGCCATAGAAAATTGAATTTGTGTCAAGAGCATTCTGAACAGATCAATGCAGGAGGAAACCAGTCAAGATCAATTGTAATACCAAAGAACTAGTATAAAAGTCATAGGAGGGGCACCTGTGTGGCTCAGTAAGTTAAGCATCCGAATTTGGCTCAGGTCATATCTCATGGTTTGTGAGTTTGAGCCCCACATTGGGCTCTGTGCTGGGAGCTTGGAGCCTGGAGCCTGCTTAGGATTCTGTGTCTCCTTCTCTCTCTGCCCCTCCCCAACTTGTACTCTGTCTCTATCTCTCAAAAAATAAGTAAACGTAAAAAATAAAAATAAAAATAAAAATATTTAAATATTTTTGTGGGTTTTTTTTAATATGAAATTTATTGTCAAATTGGTTTCCATACAACACCCAGTGCTCATCCCAACAGGTGCGCTCCTCAAACCCATCACCCTCAATACCCATCATCCCAACAGGTTCCCTCCTCAATACCCATCACCCAACACGTGCCCTCCTCAATACCCTTCCACCCCCCATCAACCCACAGTTTATTCTCAGTTTTTAAGAGTCTCATGATTTGGCTCTCTCACTCTCTTTTTTTTTTCCCCTTCACCTCCCTCATGGTCTTCTGTTAAGTTTCTCAGGATCCACATAAGAGTGAAAACATATGGTATCTGTCTTTCTCTGTATGACTTGTTTCACTTAGCATAATTCTCTCCAGTTCCATCTGCATTGCTACAAAAGGCTATATTTCATTCTTTCTCATTGCCATATAGTATTCCATTGTGTATATAAACCACAATTTCTTTATCCATTCATCAGTTGATGGACACTTAGGCTCTTTCCATAATTTGGCTATTGTTGAAATGCTGCTATAAACATTGGGGTACAAGTGCCCCTATGCATCAGCACTCCTGTATCATTGGGTAAATTCCTAGCAGTGCTATTGCTGAGTCATAGGAAAGATCAATTTTTAATTTTTTGAGGAACATCCACACTGTTTTCCAGAACGGCTCCACCAGTTTGCATTCCCACCAACAGTGCAAGAGGGTTCTTGTTTCTCCACATCCTCGCCAGCATCTATAGTCTCCTGATTTGTTCATTTTAGCCACTCTGACTGGCAGGAGGTCGTATCTCAGTGTGGTTTTGATGTATAGAAATCAGTTTCATTCTTATACACTAATAATGAAGCAACCGAAAGACAAATAAAGAAACTGATCCCATTCACAATTGCACCAAGAACCATAAAATACCTAGGAATAAACCTAACCAAAGATGTAAAAGATCTGTATGCTGAAAACTATAGAAAGCTTATGAAGGAAATTGAAGAAGAAACAAAGAAATGGAAACACATTCCATGCTCATGGATTGGAAGAATAAATATTGTTAAACTGTCAATACTACCCAAAGCTATCTACATATTCAATGAAATCCCAATCAAAATTGCACCAGCATTCTTCTCAAAGCTAGAATAAGCAATCCTAAAATTTGTATGGAATCACAAAAGACCCCGAATAGCCAAAGCAATTTGAAAGAAGAAGACCAAAGCAGGAAGCATCACAATCCCAGACTTTAACCTCTACTACACAGCTGTAATCACAAAGACAGCATGGGATTGGCACAAAAACAGATGCATAGACCAAAATAATAGAATAGAGACTCCAGAATTGGACCCACAAAAATATGGCCAACTCATCTTTGACAAAGCAGGAAAGAATATCCAATGGAAAAAAGACAGTCTCTTTAACAAATGGTGCTGGGAGAACTGGACAGCAACCTGCAGAAGAATGAAACTAGACCACTTTCTTACACCATTCACAAAAATAAACTCCAAAAGGATTAAGGTCCTGAATTTGAGACAGGAAACTATCAAAACCCTAGAGGAGAAAGCAGGAAAAAAAAACCCCAAAAACTTTTACCTCAGCTGCAGCAATTTCTTACTTGACACATCTCCAAAGGTAAGGGAATTAAAAGCAAAAATAAACTATTGAGACCTCATGAAGATAAAAAGCTTCTGCACTGCAAAAGGAAACAATCAACAAAACTAAAAGGCAACCAACAGAATGGGAAAAAATCTTTGCAAATGACATATTGGGCAAAGGGCTAGTATCCAAAATCTATAAAGAACTCACCAAACTCCACACCTGAAAAACAAATAATCCAGTGAAGAAATGGACAGAAAACACGAATAGACACTTCTCTAAAGAAGACATCCAGATGGCCAACAGGCACATGAAAAGATGCTCAACATCACTCCTCATCAGGGAAATACAAATAAATAATTGTTTTAACATTTATTCATTTTTGAGAGACAGAGAGAGACAGAGCATGAGTGGGGAAGGGGCAGAGAGAGGTAGACACAGAATATGAAGCAGTATCCAGGCTCCGAGCTGTCAGCACAAAGCCTGACGCAGGGCTTGAACCCACGAACTGTGAGATTGTGGCCTGAGCTGAAGTCGGACACTCAACCAACTGAGCCACCCAGCACCCCCCCAACCAAAAAAAATAAATAAATAAAGTCATAAGACTCACATGCCAACCTGTAACTCTCAAGTCTAAACTCCTCCAACTTTCCTCCCCAATGTTCTTTAGTTAAATCTCATAATACTCTATGAGGTCAGTTAGTGTCTGATGGTAGACATCCAGAAGAGAGAAATACACTTCCAGTCCAATTTTACTTTCCAAACTTGTAAAAAGTGAGGCAACATATAGTAATACAAATGATTATTATAATTGCTCCATACATTTCCCAGGTACTGTGTTGTGTCCTATATGCACATTTTCTAACTTAACCTTCAAAAGAAGCTTATAAGTTAAATGTCTTTATCATTAGCATTTATGACTAAGGAATCAGACCTGGACAGGTTAAGTAATCTGTGTATAATTGCCTATGAGTTCACCGAAAGTGAGTTTTTGGTCTTCTATGGCTCCAGACTCCATGCTTTGAACTATCTCTATTTGATTTCTTTGTATTTTTAAACCACAAAGGTGCATACCAATATGAATAAGCACATGATTGCTGCTCTATTCTTATAATTTTACTCATTCTACTAGATGTGTAGTAAACTAGACATTCTCTCTTCTCCATGAAGGCTCACTGGGATCCATGGAGGAAAGTTACTCAAACTCCTATTACATTTGTAGTAGTGGCATGGGTCTGAATTTATAAAGTGGTTTCCCTGTCCACTATCACAACCAACTTAGGAAGGTGTGGGGCAAGCGGAGCAAGTGTTATCAATTTCATTTTCTGAGTGGAGACAGTGGGGCTCACAGAATGTGCTAAGCACCCAAGTTAGTGGAGAGTGCAGTCCCCTGGCTACAGGGCTACTGGTCTTTCTGCTTTCTTTCCCTTCAATAAGATAAATCATTTACTTTTAAAGTTATCACAGCCTAAATCATATGAACCTTTTTTCTTAAATATTGGACTGCTTCCACTCCCAGTTCCTTAAAATCATGAAACAATAGCAACAGCAATCAAAAACCTGTTCAGAATGCTTTAGACACAGAATCTCTTATGTTTATATCTTTATGCACAGTATGTCTTATAAACCCATTTAGTGTGACCTAGGCTGTAATAGAATGCTTTCAACAGAGAGACACATTGGAAGGAGGCCTTAACTGGCTACTTAGAAGACCAAATTCATGACTTAAAGACCTAATGATTCAGTATCATCAATCTTTATTGCCAAAAAGTGCTTATTGATGGTCTCCTGTATTCTACACCCTCAGCTGGGAACTTAATAGCTGGCTAACCTTGGACAAGTCATTTAACTTTTCCAGACCTTAATTCTATCATCTGAAGAATAGACTTAATAATGCTCCTTTCCCTACCTCAAATAGTTATTGTAAGAGTAAAACTAAATCATGAATATCAAGTGGTGATATAAACAAATGAATTTCTGTATTTATATGATGCTTTGTTTTTTTAAGCTCCAAAAAATGTTTGTGAATATATTGGCAAATGAAGAATGCACTTTTCTACATGCCCCAGGAGTAACTGAAAACAATGTTGGAAAAATTCCATCACAGACCTGAGGTGTGTTGGATGAAGGGCAGGGCAAGAGGGAAGTCACTGTGTCCTGTCTTTTTCTTGCTGGGTGGAGAAGGCTGCCTTTGGCAGAATTTAGCCACTCATTTTTGCTCTTGGAACTGCTCACTCTGAATGGTGTGATTTCTGTGGCATTTTCTTCTTTTTCTTTCTCTTTCTGGCAAAGACTCTTTGAAATATTATTTTTGCTTCCTCGATGGCAGGGCTGTATAATTGATAGCCTCTCTGGGTTGCTGGAGCTGTGCATTTAAACCATGCTTGCCTTGGCTCCAACGCCTCAGAGTTCATTACTTTTTGAAAAGCTGCACGTCTGTTTGTGTTCAGATTATTGTTGCTCTGGAGAGGGAGGTTATTGTCAGGCAGGAAGATGAGTGTGGAGAAGAATTCATGATAATCAAATTCTCTTTTCTCTTTAGATGAATATTTCTGGGTAACAGGACTTCACATTTATCTGATATGGCTGTTCTGAACCAGGGGACCAAGGACCTTCACTTTTCCCCTGCAGCATGCTGGAGGGAGCTCAGCAATATTCAGCCCTGGGATGTGGGAGGCTGCTGCTTTGCAAATAAAGTGGGTAATAAAAGTGCCCAGCTCTGGTACTAGAGAATGATTTAATGCAGAATATATACATGTAATATTTTTAATTAAAGGTGTGGAGTATACGTGGTTCTCTGTGACAGTGTGGGTGGAGGGCACATGTCCTTTCCACTTGAGTCTGTGATCTTCTTTCAACTCTTCAATGATCATCACATCATTCTCAGCCCCTGTATCTCTTTTTGCCACACAGGTCTGCATACACCATTATCACTCATGTATGCCCACACCTTGTGTCCTACTCTCTGCCTTGTACTGGGTCCATAACCATTAGATTTTATAAAGTCAACCAAGGTTGTGTAAATTTAGAATATACCAGAACATTGTCTTTATGGCAGATGAAGAATAATTCCTCCCTTTCCCATGGATGGAGATGCAAAAACAGAGTTCTTAGAGTGGTTGTGGAAGATATTACTGAGAACTTTTAGCTGGGATTCTGCCATTCTCTGTGCCTTCCTTTGCAGCCTGAAAAAAAGAAATTGTACCCAATTCTTTAAGACTGAAATGAATTGCCTTCTTTGAGAAGCCACCCTTAAATATTTATACAGCCCAGCCCAGCCCATCTTAAGAAAGTTGCTGGGTTCTCCCCTTGAACTTTCAAAAAATGTATTTGTAACATGACTGCAGCATTCCTGTCACTGTTTTGTGATTATCCATCTCATAGGTGTTCCCTTTGCCCCCATTGCATCCCTTGAGGATTGGATCCAGGTTTTTAAAATTTATTTCCATTTCATCACCATCTAGTGAGGTCCTGACATATGCTTAACACTAAAGAAAGATTCACTGAATAAATCTATGAAAGGATTTTGCGTGATCAAAGCATATTCAGATTTTCCCTCCAGTTAAGTGTTACTGTATGCAGAAGAGAATCTGTGTAGTGTGCAGAAGGCTTGCTCATTCATCTGTCCTTGGAAAACTCACATAACTTCTCACTCCAGAGGGAGAGGTAGTCAGGTACAGTGCCTCAGGTGGGGCTATTTGCACAAGGTTAGGTGATAAAAAGTAGGCATTTTTAAAAGATTTTTTTTTACATTTTGGTCAGTTAGAATCAGTCTTTAAAGAAAGGAAAACACATAGAAAAAATCAGTTTCAAAAAGATTTTTCATCTCTATAGGAGATGAAACACTTTTAAGTTGAAGGCAGTTTCTTTCCCTTTTACAATATAACAAGTAGAAGATATTGTCACATCTTGTCATTTGAAGGGTGTAAAACTGGGTTATATAAGTGACAAAGGATATCATGCATATGCTGGTGTTTTACAAATAATAAATATTTGAGGGATTCCTCAGTATATATACCACAGGACTTTCTAAATAAGACACCAAGGGGTAGATTTCCTCCAAGGTTTATTCTTGAAAAGGGCTATTATATCTGTATCCTCCTTAGTATTCTGGGAGTGGGGAAGGCTTTTAGCCTCTCTGAATCCTAGTCAAGTATATGAGCCTAAGTTTTATTGTTTCTTTGTTACTCAACCTTCTCTTGATGCATTCCATACTAGATTGTGTGGATTATTACAGCCTAAAGCTCAGCAAAGTGGAGGTGATTATCAGAATTTGAAATGCTGTGACATTTTGCTGCCAAAAAGTAATTGATTTATTAGAGACATTACAATACATGCATGATTCAACATAAGAGGTTTCTTTGAAATTGTTCAGTATCAAATCCTGTGGGAGACTATTTGCTTTCAGCACCACGGACAGAAACTCTCTTTCATTCAGATTCAGTTGGCCTTGTACAAGTAAATATTAGAGCTCAACAGTAGCACTCCAATCTAGTGGCCACAGTATGATTCAATTTAATAGCTTTAACAATTTCAGCTGGCGAGTACCAGAACATTAATACATTGTTTTGCACTTACGTTGCCACAAAGTGGAACAAGGGGACAGGATCGGATGACTTTATAATACATTATTATGATTACTATCATTACTGTTGCTAAAACTAAGGATAATATTTTACAAAAAATCAGATCAAATATAGAACATTTCAGAAGATGTTTGATGTTTCCTAACAAGCAAATTCTTCGTAATTCTATACTTCAAAACTCTATGCAAGGAGCCATAATTGAGTTCAGTGGTTCCACACCTGAGCAATGAACCGAACAGACTAACAAAATGCCTAAAGCTAATGAAAATCTTGTTGAAAGCAAAGAAGCCCCAGTGGGGCATGGGGTAAAATACTGGGAAGATTAGGATCTCTGCCTTAATGGCTGTGAAATAATGTATTTATCCTGACTAGGTAAACCTCTTGTTAATTCCCAATTGCTTCAGGCAACTGTTCAAAAACTTTTAAAATAGAGACACAGTTTTAATCCAGGATACCGTTTGCTTCTTTATTTACGGTTTATTGAATATAAACCTTCCAAAGCAACGATATTACTCCTTACACAACATGACAAGAGAAATGAAAACTAATAATGGAGGAATATGGGGATTTTGCTGAATCATTCACATTAAACCGGTTTATACAATATATACCTATGTTGATGCCTGAATTAAAAATATTTATATGACATAAGATGATGTAAGGCTTAAATAACTTAGATAATATGGGTAAACTCCGGATCATTAGGATAGTATCACTTGATTATGGTCTCAGGGATAAACACACATGTGGCTTATGCTTATCACTTCTTTGACACAAAGAGGGTGGTGATAAAATTTAATATTATGTAAGTTACCTTCTTTTGCTTTGTTATCCAGAAAAGGTCCAATGTTTACTTCTTACATAAAAAAACATCTGTATAACTAAACAGTATTCCCATTTTGCCATTTCTATCAGGAAGCTCAAAAAGAAATGTAAAGCTTAACATGAAAGTCTATGTTCACGTTTATGGTTGCATTTGAGGTATTTTCCCTTTTTTTCCCTTACCTTATGGGTTTGCTCTTTATTTTGTATTTTTATTGTAAGGTGCCTCAGATTTATTGTGGAAATAGTGGAATATAAATAATTACACATAACCACACACACACACACACACACACACACACATATATATAGTATATATAATTTAACTTAATTTATTATTGTCTTAAACATGCCCTTGACACTTGACCACTTGTGCTTTATATAGATATGGAATATTTGTCCACTTTAAAAATTGAGGGTGGGGGAGGAATGCTTATTATTTATCCATCAAGAAAGCATGATGTAGAAGGGAATTAACAGTTAAATTAAAAGAATAAGAATTTCACAAATGTAGATTAGGCCATCTAAGAGACGGAAGATTTTTATTCAGAACAAAAATGTTTTTAAATATTATGGGAAAATGTAAGTTATGAGAATTGAACATTTAACTTGTCAATTGGATTAATGAATTCAAAGCAAAGAAAACCTTGGGCATTTCAGTCATTCAGTTCAAACAATTATATTAATTAAGTAAGCTGAATTTGCTTTTTGTTCCTGATTTTATTCATTTGCCATCCATTTTTTGAGTACCTGTTATGTTTCAGGCACTCAGTACTGTCTGGGCATTCAAAGATAAAAGAGAATTGCTATTCTCAGAGTTTTCAGGAAGCTCCACTGTCTATTAACATCTGATACAGTGAACTGTCCTAGGATGCTAGAGAAACAAAAAAGAGGGTCAATACTGAACTGGTTCAAGGTGGTGTGGAATCAGGGAAGGCTTCCAAATCTGAGTCTTGATTTAAAGGGCTAAGAGGAGTTGGCTGTATGAAGATTGATAGTCTGCCGATTGAAGGACTCAGAATGGATGCACAAGAGAGAATTCTGGTAAAAGGGGGATGGGACAGACATCCAAATCCAGCTTATAGATAATGGTTGAAAGATAGGTGTGGGAGGGCAAAGGATGTGAGTATATGTGCATGTATGCCTGTGTGTGTGTGTGTGTGTGTGAGAGAGAGAGAGAGAGAGAGAGAGAGAGAGAGAGAGACTAAGGTTGGGTGAGGATCAGATTGGAGATGTGTAAATGCACCAGTCCTGAAGGTCTTTAGTTAATATACTCAGCTAAGGATTTTACATACTGCTAACCTGAATGAAAAGTAAATAGGTTTTAATATTATAAGAAGATGAGGGGTGTCTGGGTGGCTTAGTCAGTTAAGTGCCTGACTTTGGCTCAGGTCATGATCTCATGGTTTGTGAGTTCCAGCCCCAAATCAAGCTCTCTGCTGTCAGCACAGAGCCTGCTTCCAGGTTCTCTGTCTCCCTCTCTCTCTGTCCCTCCCCCACTCTCTCCCTCACTCTCTCTCAAAAATAAATAAGCATTACAAAAATATAAGCAGATGAGATTTGCATTTTTGAAAAGATAATTCCAAGTCATTTTGGAAGATGGTTTGGAGAGGGGACAAAACTGGCACACTCAAACTATAGTAATTTCAGGGGAGCAGTGAGAATGGCCTAAATTAAGGTAGTTAGCCATGATGATAAAGGAGCTATAGCTGAATGATTTTTCATCTGTGAGAATCCATGGGACTTGGTGACTGATTGGTACGGGGTATAAGGAAACTGAAGAAGAATGGGATAATGTCTTGACTGAGGAATTGTATAGCATAGTGGTTTAGCATGTAACCTAAAAGCAGAATGGCTATTTATTTAATTATTTAAGAGAGAGACCATGAGTGAGAGTAGGGGAGAGGGTCAGGGGGGAGAGAGAGAGAGAGAGAGAGAGAGAGAGAGAGAGAGAGAGAGAGAGAATCCCAAGCAGCCTCCATGCTCAGTGCAGAGTTCAATTCAGGGCTCAATCTCACAGCACTGGCATCATGATCTGATCCAAAATCAAGAGTTGCATGCTCAACTGACTGAGCCACCCAGGCACCCCAGAAAAATGGCTGTTTTTTTTTTTTTAATTTTTTTTTCAACGTTTTTTTAAATTTATTTTTGGGACAGAGAGAGACAGAGCATGAACGGGGGAGGGGCAGAGAGAGAGGGAGACACAGAATCGGAAACAGGCTCCAGGCTCCGAGCCATCAGCCCAGAGCCTGACGCGGGGCTCGAACTCACGGACCGCGAGATCGTGACCTGGCTGAAGTCGGACGCTTAACCGACTGCGCCACCCAGGCGCCCCGAAAAATGGCTGTTTTAACATCTGGCTGTTTTATTGTGACATGTGGTTTCAGTTTCTTCAGCTGAAAATGGGAAATGTTAATAATTACAGTAGTGTAATGTTACATGTACTTTCAGAAAGTTATTGGAAAATCTGACACTCTTCCTGGACTCTCTTTAAAAGCTCATGAACACCAGTTTAGAGCTGTTGGACTCTAAACAGCTGTTTAGAGCTGTTTAGTCCCTCTAAAGGAGAGACTTCTTGGGTTTGGTAGGAAAAGTGGTTCCTTCAGTATGGGACTTCACATTCACTTTATATCATGTATTCACAGAACAATACATTTTTATATAATCTGTGAAGATGAAAGAGAATAATAACATCCTTAAAGGGGATATAATAATCCAATAGAGAGATGTTGGAGGTGATTAGCAAGGGTATTTGAAAGGCAGAGAGAAGTCAATAGTCATGTTAAGTCAAACACAACTTTTAAACAAGCTACTAGGGGCACCTGGATGGCTCTGTCTGTTAAGCATCCGACTTCGGCTCAAGCCATGATCTTGCAGTTTGTGAATTCGAGCCCCACGTTGTGCTCTGTGCCGACAGTGCAAAGCCTGGAGCCTTCTTCGGATTCTGTGTCACTCTCTTTCTCTCTCTCTACCCTTCTGCCGCTCATTCTCTTTCTCTCTCAAAAATAAATAAACATTAAACAATTTTAGAAAGCTACTAGTTACTGATAGAGAATTATTAAAGGAAGATATTAGCCAAGAAGTAAAGCAGACAGCTTCAAAGGAACAAGGAAAATGGGGTGAAAATTGTTTTAAGTCCTTAAAAGAAAAGGACAAATGATACAGTTTTTATGCAATTTAACAGCTTTCCCTATATAAGTAATTCTGGTCTGTCCTTGATTCCAGAACTGCAAGCTCATAGGTTCACAAGCTCACAATAGAAAACAAAACAAAACAACTCTCTCAGAATTTTCTATACTTTGTGTCCTAGACACTTGGACACAAATCCAAGGACCTGAGTTACTAATCTCCATGTCTGATACCTGTACAGTCACCATAGTTGGTAGTTCATCTCCCCATCTCCATTCCACTTATCCTTAATGGATGAAAATTTTAAATCTTATAAGGCTGTGCTATCAGGTTGCCTCTCCATTGTTTTATGCTGCTATCAGACCCAGGCAAACATGGGCCTCTCCTTGGGTAAAGTATCAGAAGAAAAAAGTGAAGAAAAGAATGAACAGAGAGGAGAAGGAAAAAATGATAAAATTCGTTGAGCACTCTATGGATATGATTAATCATTCAACACTATCAATAAAGGCTACTTATTTTACTCGAGGATCACAGAAAAAGTTACAAAAAAGTGTAAGGTAAGGTAAGCTATTCTTCTAAGGACACCAGCAATCTCTTACTGTCAGATCCGTTGATATCTTTTCAGTATTTTCTCTGCTGACATTGCTTCAGTTGCCGCCCCTCTCCTTGATATTCTTTCTTTCCCAGGTTTTCATGAAACCACTGTCTCCTGACTTTCATCCAGCTCTGACTCACTCTGTCTCAGTTTCCTTTGATAACCTAGATACTTCTCACAACTCACAAATCTGGAATTCCTCTGGATTCTAACTTTGAGTCTTTTCCCTTCCAGTCTTTCTCAGGTGATGCTACTCAGTCATGGCATTAGCACAGAGGTATTAATTTGGGCAGTCCTTAAGGTGTGCTCTATCTCATCTCTTTCTAAATTCTCAAATGATTTCAGGCTATCTAGTGAGCATATTAACTTGTATGTCCTGCAAACAGCTTGAACTCAACATATTTCAAACTGTTCTTATTATCTTTTGTACGTAACTGGGTTCTTGGTTTCAATCAACAGAGATTGATTAAGGTTGACTTAACAAAAATGGAATTGATTACAAGTATATTGTATAACTAATGGAATTGATAGAGGGTTGATTCAAAAAAAGGGAAAGAGGTCAATATACACATACAACAATCAGTGAAGGAAGAGTCTCCCAGGGCATTAGAGCCATTGCAGCTAACAAGGGCACCATTATTGGCACTATCATGGAACTTCTGATGTGTCTGAGCATTAGACATCCCAAAGGGAATAAATTCCAAACTGTCCCTGCCTCTTTTCTTCACTTGCTAAAGGCAGAGTCCTTGATAAGAGCATGCAATAGACAAAGACCAGTTGATATGCCCATTCTCCAGCTACAAGAGTGTAAAAGCACAACTCTTTGACCTTATCAGATTTTATAGTGGACTCACACTATATAGGGTTTCTTAAATATAGAAAAAGGGTTCAGATTCTGGGTAGTATTTTTAAAGAAAGACTAATTCCCACTGCATATTCTATGTAAGTCTTCTCTACAAGTGGTACTTCTCATCTCAACAAATGACAACAACGTACAGTCAACCAAGCTAGAACCTCAGTATAACCTGTATTTTTTTCTTTTTTTATGGTATAAATCTATTTGTTGGTGCTGATTATGTAAGTCACCAAGTGTTACAAATCCATCTACCAAATATTCCTTAACTCTTTTGCATGCTACCCTTTTCCCTCTTAGATCGACCCTATCCATGCCATTTTTTAAAGAATACTTTTAACACTTTTGGGCATTAATAATAAGGTTAAGGATGTTATGGGTGTGGGTTCCAGCGTCATACCACCTGGGTAAAAATCATACTTCTGCCACTCACTAGCTGAGTGACCTTATGCATTTTACCTAAACTTGCTCTGTGTCATATGTAAAATAAAGTTTTAATAATAACTGCCACATTGAGTTGATGCAAGGATTAATTGAGGTCGTGTTTTTAAAGCATTTTGAATGCTCACAAACAATAAGTATCAGTAAAGGGAACACTAAAAGTGAAAAGTAGTGGTAGTGGGTGAGGTGGTGAAGATGCTAATATGGTGATAGTAAGAGTAGAAACTACCTCTCATCAGTACTTTCTAGAATATGCAGTCTATATTGCTGATAGCATTATCCTTACAAAACATTAATTTGATTTTGTTACTTTCTTGCTTAGAATTTTCTGATAGCTCCCATTTCCTGAGATAAAAAACACTATTTCATGAGGCATATGAGCTCCTGCAAAATGAGACCCCAGATTATCTTTCTGCCACTGCCTTCTACCACTCATCACTATCCATGTTGCAGAAGGGGAACATAGCCCAACTCACTCCCCAGCATTTCAGACTTGTTACTTCTAACTTTCACACATGCTATTTTTACTTCCTGTAACACTTTGTGCCCTTACAGCTTCCACATTTCCTGTATGACCGAAGCACACATTTTAGCTTACATCCCCCCACCTTGTGTTCCCATCATACTTGACATATGCATCTTATATGGTGGCGCTGTATAGTATTTGTTGCATGTATCAACAACTTCTTCACTCACTGAGGTGCCCTTGCACTAAATGCTCCTGCTCTATTCATTTTCATCTCTGTTATGTGGGACTGGCACATAGTAGGTGCTCATGGAATGGTTATTCAACTGTTGCATTAATGAACACATTTGTAATGACTCTGAGGACATAGAGGAGACCAGGGAGAGGTGCACCAACTTGTTCCAGATGAGCACAGCTGTCTCACTGGCTACCTTTGGCAGGGAAGTGAACAGGCAAAGTATTTGAGGGCCTTGACTCATGAATCTGTGCTTTAATCATTTCCAGTTTGTGCTTGTCACAAGCCACCTTGCTAGAGATTTTAACAGAATACCGGGAACGCATAGCCCTTTTTTCTGAAGGAATTTTCATTCCAAGAAACTGTAGATTAGTGGACATGATACTTATAAGACTCTGGAGCCAAATTTGCAATCACTGTTATGGGGAAGAGCCCAAGGACTGTGCATTTATTAGTACAATATTTTAAATAAAAAATTACTACCTTTCCAAAAACAGGTGCCATTTGAAAAGCTCCATGTTCCTTGAGAGAACCAGGACAAGCATATTTTCTCTAGATCAAAGAAGTTGTAGAAACTTTAGATCCCCTCCATTCAAAATAAAATAAAATCACAAACCCACAATCAGGCTAATTGCTACTTTCTTTATTGTCTTTGAAAACAAAGAACACTATTGGATGAGACTAGAAATAATTGTTCAGAGATAATTTTCACAAAATTTAATTATGGAAAAACAATAACTTTATAAAAAGTGACTGAATACCCTTTCCATTCCTAAAATATGCCACAATACCCTGAAAGCATTCCCATGTAATATTAAGTTCTGGGGACCAGGACTAGGAAATTACTGGTGTAAAATGCTTCAATCCCAGACACTGTGCTCTAATTCAAATATGAAGGATTTCAGTGTGTACTTGGAAATTATAAATCATTATCTAACAAACAAACGAATGAACAAGAGCAAAGGTATGACACACTGACTGCCCTATAACCCTATAGTCAGGGCAAATAGCAACAAGTTCTCCATTGCCAAATAGCAACTGTTTTTGCTTTAGAATATGATGCCTACACCCCTTTAACCTCCTGTGCTGCCAGCACCCCTATCTTATGAGTGACTTGATGAATGTTACTTATGTTATTTATGTGGAAAATTGTTTGATCTCAGCATCTCCTGTACATTTATTTGAACTAAAATAAGGAAGGTAGTTATTCTGCATTTCAAATATTTTATTTTTGCTTTGAAAGGACTGGGTTTAAGGGTATCCATAGCTCTTCTTGCCTCATATCCTGTTTCCACCAACAGAAAAGGAAATTCCACCAAAATGTTTTTGTCCTTGCTAGGGCTAGAGAAAAGATTGCCTTCCTTAACTCCTACTTTGTTCTCTTGCAGAAGAAAGGGTGAGTCTGGGCTCATTAACCTGACCCATACATCACTGTTTACTATTTCCAAAGCAGAGTCCCCTCCCAAGCTCATTTTAGACTTGCCTTTGCCCAGGTTTACAGGGCACTTGCACTCCCTGTGTTCCTACAGTATACAGACAAGTGGAACTCTTCTCTATTCAGCTTTCCCACCTTCTACTTGATAAGTAGATCAGATTGGTTTTAGGCAAAGAGTTACTTTACCCAAAGAAAATGAAAACACTAATTCAAAAGGAGAGACACACCCCTATGTTTATTGCAGCATCACTTACAATAACCAAGATATGGAAGCAACCTAGGTGTCCATCAATAGATGGATGGGTAAAAAAGATGTGGTACATATACGCAATGGTATATTACCCAGCCATAAAAATAATGAGATCTTGACATTTGTGATAACAAGGATGGACCTAGAGGATACTATGCTATGTGAAATAAATCAGATAGCAAAAGACAAATACCATATGATTTCACTTATATGTGGAATTTTAAAAAAGCAAAACAAATGAACAAACAAACAAAACCAGATTCTTAAATACAGAGAACAATCTGATGGTTTCCAGAGGAGAAGTGAGTGGAAGGATGGACCAAATAAAGAGGATTAAGAGGTACAAACTTCCAGTTATAAAATAAGTAAGTCATGGGGCAAAAAAGTACAGTAGATTGAATATAATCAATAATATTATAATAATGTATGGTGACTACACTTATCTGCTGAGCATTGAGTAACGTATAGAATTGTTGAATCACTGTGCTGTACACTTGAAACTAACATTGCATTGTGTATCAGCTACATCTCAGTAAAAAAGGGGGAAATGGGAAGTTTTTCTTCCTACAGGCCCTACCACACCCCCAGTCCTCCTGATCTGACAGTAAGACTGGTTAGACCTTTGATCCCAACTGAAGCTTTGCTCCATCCTTCAATTGTTAGTACCTGCAAGGAAGAACCACAGAAGGATTAGCATCCTAACATTTCATTGATGCATTTTTTGAACGTGTGCTATTTGTAAAGCCACCACCTGAATTTGATGAAGAGTTAGCTACATGTAGTTTTATGGCAGAATATTCAGTTATAAGCAGTTGATCTTCAGTCAGGTTAACACAACATTATTAATGTACTGTGTCACCGTGAACCTAAGCTACACATTGTCTGGTCAGATTTTGCAGTTTAAGAGACAGCATTCTTATGAAACTGTATGGCTGTGCTTTGTTTTCAGCTCATCTTTTTTTTGTTGTTTTAATTTCTGTTGATTTGGATTATGATTATACTCTGCCTCAGCACTCCAGATTCTTTTGCTGAGACTGTTTATACATTGTGACAGCCTTATGATGGTATCTGATCTGTTATTCTCCTAGTTCTGATAAAAAAAAGTCTCCTGTCTGTGTTCAGCGCTATATAAATAGAATAATTTTCTAGTAAAAATGGGAAACAAAACAAAAAACTCTAAGTATTTCTTGTCAGAAGTCTTTCCAGGCTTAAACATCAAATTTCCTCTCTTATGGTCTTTACTCTCATACCCTCCCCAGTATGTGTATATGTACATATACATGTGTATGTAAGTCTGCATGGGTGTAGACGGGCATGTATATGAACAAACATATGTGTCTACAGGTTTTGCAAAATAAATCAAACCTTTTGTTTTTCCCTTTAATGGTCTCTTCTCACTTTTCTTTCTCTAGAGAGGAAGTTGTCTTTCATCAGAGCATCGAGCTGAAATAAGCTCTGTATTTATAATGCACGTAGAGTTTTTCCAGTGCTTGTCTAATGAGAAACGATACCCAAAATTAGAGCTTGCTGCCTTCCAATTATCCCATTGCATATGATTTTGTTATACCACAAATAGTTATTTTCTTCCTTCCCCAATAGCTACATAAATGGGCCATGGTAATCTACTCCAAACAAATGGCCAGGCATTATTATTTTTGCTGTATATAGTAAAAAAAAAAAAAAACCCAAAAACCAAAAAACAAAACAAAAACAAAAAAAAATCTACTTTATTGTTATTGAAGAAGAAGAAGAAGAAGAAGAAGAAGAAGAAGAATCTGTTAGTGTCTGCTGGTCACAATCACCAAAGGAGGGTTGGAAGTTAGTTCTCCAAGACCACAGCTTTTCAATAATCTGGGAGAGAGCCTAGGACAGGATAACAAGGAGCTGCAGGGCTTTGTAGCATCAATTACTTTTACTTTATTTTGGAGTTTGGATTTTCTAATCTTGACCCTGCTTTGTGCACAGGCAAATCATGGGTCAAGGCACTTAAAAGCAGACAGCTGCACTAGACTCAATTCATCCTAATAAAAAATAATGGCTGTGCTTGCCTATTAATCTCTTTGCCACCCAAGAAATTGAGAGATTAGGGGAAGTTGAAATCAAATGTAAAGTGTTCTGCTTTAGATGGTTGAGAGGATGATTGAAATCAATAAATCTCAGGCTTTGGGGAAGCCCAGTTGATTCCAGATTTACTAAAGACAGAAAGAAATAAATGCCAGCAGCAGCCTTTAGTGACCAGAACTTGACCACTGAGCTCTGCCGCAGCTCTCTCCTCACTGGGACCTCCTACGGAGGAGTATAAGTTTACCTTGATCCTATCTCATTATGTTGTTCTGCCTGTGAAAAGCAGAAATCATAGGGCATGATCAAGGAAATTGAAAAACAGAGCAGCCACAGTTGAAGGATCAGTCAGTAACCAGCAGACTCATCAATAAATTAGTTTGTGTTTTTCTAATAGCCCAGATCTCCTCTTGGGAAATCCCATCAAATCTCAGGTCACTCAGGCAGCCTCCTGTCTTTAGTTTGGCTCATGTATCATGGCTCCTGGAGAAACCTTCAGGCCACCTGAAATTCATGATGACAGCAGTGGATAGAGGCACCATCTCATCATCTGCATGGCTACTGCATTGGACAACTTATCTTTCCTGCAACTTTGGAATGTTTTGGCCTTCGGGCCATGGCATCCCCAGCTTTACTCCATATTCTCTTTGCCTTATTGATATGAAAACACTTTCACAGAAACTGCCTAATTTTACTTTTACAAAAATTCTATCAGGGAAAGCAGTTATGATAATTTCAATTTTATACATGAAGCCAAAAATCCTTGATACATCAACCCTTTGTTCCCCAGCCTGTACTGGGTCTAGGAGCCTTGTTGTTTCTTCCTGGTTCCAGTGCCCATTGCACTGCTACATTGGGTGCTCTTGGCTGCAGCTCCCTGTGACCTCATGCAAGAGGGTCTGAGTGCTTACATAATAGCTGGAATGTGCTTGCATTCATACTTTCAGAGGGGTGAGTGGTGGTGACAGGTGTGTGCACATGACTGCTCTCTTGACCCTATGTCTAGGAGAACATTGTATGTCCTCTGATGCCAGGATCTGTTTAGGTGCCATCTCACAGCCTCCACTGTGTGTATGATGAAGTCAGAGCCTGTGGATCTGTGGCCTGTTTAATCTTACCATGAAATTTCACAGGGAAATTTGCCACTGTGGGGACCTTTTCAGAGTTTTGCTTGTCTTTCCTTCATCCTCACTTGTAAGGAAGTTGCTCAGATGGTGTGAATTTTTTTAAAGCTTGGGTGCCTTGAAAAAATAAAATGAAAAGTCTAGAAGTACATTCAGAAACACCATATCTGGTTTCTCTGTACATTCCCCCCCCCCCCCACACTTTATATTTTTCTTAGCTGATCTGTTTTAGTTAGCGCCAATATAGTGCTCCCCTCCCACACATCCCTTTAGGGTGAAATGCCTGCTCAGTGTGCTTCGGAAAGGCAGTATATTTTAGGCAGTTTGATAAAAGACTCTAATAGACCCAGATTAATGCATTCATTCCTAGCCAATGGAAGGATTCATTACAGTGCTTAGGCTCAGGCTCCTTTCTGACGAATTTGCCCTGGGTAATGAGCCATTCAGCAGCTGCTACTCTGCACTGCTGGTAACCTGCAGAAGGGGGCAGTGAGATGGAACAGGCATAGGTAAAGTACAAAAGTGGAGGAAGTTTCTTGTACCTCCAGGTGGTCAGGGCAAGAGAGAGCAAGAGGATGCTTGTTGACACAGCATCTGCATCTGGAGCTGGAACTGAGAAGTATCTAGTGGGGGATGTGCTGAGAACGTGACAATGAATTTAGCACCACTGTGCCTTTAAAGGCTGAGAAGTGAGGTTCACGGCAGACAACACATAACTCTGCTTTGAAAATGAACCCTGGGCAATTAGAAGGAGAGTGATATGTGGGAGAAGCTTTCAAACAATTGTAACTATCACAGAGTCGGAAAGTTAGGAGACATTCCAAGAGTTGGCTAGCCCAGTGATTTGGGGTGGGGGGGCGGGTGTGATGGTGACTTAACCCTCCAGGGGACATTTGGCAGTGTCTCAAGACATTCTTGGTTGTTGAAACTTCTGGGGTCATGGGAGTGAGATGTTACTGGCATCTAGTGGGTAGACCAGGCATGTTGCTAAACATCCTACAATGCATAGGCAAGCACCACACAACAAAGAAACATCCATCCCCAAATGTCAATAGTCCCAAGGCCAAGAAACTCTGGCTAGCCTGACACCCTCCTGTTATGGTTGAGAAGGCTAAAGTATGGCAAACAGTGATGGCTCAGGGTGACATAGATGGAGAACTGAAGACTGAGAAGGGCAGAAGTCTGTGTCTTTTCTCTCTCAATGACATGGCCTCAGCCCTGGGAGGACTGCTTTTAAATTCTGCACTAAGTACTTTTGGAAATAAAGTTGTTCCTTCTCCTCCCGGACTCCAGAGCACCCTTCCTAGCCCACATCTCCAGTAAAGAAAATTCCATTGCCTACTTTTATGAACTCGTGCTGGTCCCTAGCCACTTTGGTCTAGGCAGATCTCTTTTGGGGGTTAGCTTATTATCTTTGTTATGCATTTTAGAAATGGATGGTGCTGCTGATAAAAATAGGAATTGCCAGAGGAGCTAGCACCAGACATTATGAGATGCTGTATGTGCAGTGTTGTTGCAAACAGTTCCCCATGAGGGTGAAAAGGAGACCCTTTCCCATACACATAACTGTATCTCACAATTATTAAATATTGATTCATCTCAGCAGGGGCCTGTGCCTGATTTCAAATGAAGGCAAGTACATTAACTTGTGTTAATCTCATCTAGACCCATAGCATTGCACCCTTGTCAGTATCCGCTGACCCATGTTCTCTGATTGACACTGTAAATGGAAGCCAATTCCTATGCCAACCATTCTGATTCTAGAAATAAGCATATATGAGTTTATATCTGGAGTTATAGAATGTGTGGGGTGTGAGCACTAGAGCTTATTATAAGAGAAAAGAAGCCTACATGATGATGAATAGCAATTACAGGGAATTAGATTAGTATCAGTGTCTGGAGTAATGGTAAACATTTTCTGGTGCCGACGTTTGATGGCATTGGGGAGGTGGGGGGACTGGGGGATGATAGAAAGGAAGGGAGGCCACGAGATAAGAACAAATATGCAAGTCCATAGTGTGTGCTTAATGGAACTGAGATTTATTTTTCTGTGTGTCTTTTTAAGCCTCCAGATAGATCACAAAAAATACAGGCAGCCAGAAAAGAAATAGCCCAAATGTAATTTAAAGGACAGCTTTTTAACCAATACTTCAGCTTGGAGACACCTGTCCTATGTTCCTTGAAGATGCCCAGCTCAGGGGAGGAGTATTAAAGTTACTGATTTATCTTCAGTAGCACAGACCTATTTTTAATTTATTGCCTGGTGACAGATTTTTTGTTTAGCTTTTCTGTGTTACTCAACACAACCTCAGTAAAAGAAGAGCAGACCGTAGGCCATTGTTTCCTTTGATGTCCTCATGCCCTGGAAGAAGATATGGAACTTGGACTTCTCAAAAGCTTGTTGACATTTTCTCTGGTTTCCTGACAAGCAACAATTTTTGTAGTAGGAAATACGACTGCCCTGCCCGCTGATTCTTGATAAATATATTGTGTGTGTGTGTGTGTGTGTGTGTGTGCGCGCACGTGCTTGTGCTCCTATAGACCACCAGTGTGGCAGTAACAGTTTAATCATTCCCATTAGGCCACCAAACCTATTACCAAAAATATCTATTTTAATACTGTGGAGCCACAGGAAAGAGAATATGTATGATGCCATTCAAAAACAGATATGAACACTCAGTTGTTGTGCCTCTAAGTAAAGAATACCCTTCCATGTTGGGGGATACAAAAGGTGAAGCATGGAAAATAAATAAAATAGTATAAATGTTTCCTTACAAGTCTCGTATTCTAGTGAGGGTGCTAAGTGCTTATGCCAAAATTTACTAAGACGGTACATGATATTCTGCATGAGAGGGGTTTGAATAAAGGGGCACAAGAAGACAAGGAAAGGAACAACTAATTCTGACCAGGGGAGTTCATGTATCCATAAAAAAATAATTCCTACTGTGTGCTGTGCACTATTCTAGGTGACAGGGAGAGAGTGGTGAGATATGGATGTGGTTCTGTTCTCATGGGCTTTGCATCCTAATGAGAAGACATAAACAGCAAATAGCAAACAAATGAGGATTTCAGGAAATAGATGCATATCCCAGAATAACTAAAGCAGAATAATAGGGTGGGATAGGAAGCTATCTTAGATGGCATGGTCAGGAAGGATGCATAGTAGGTGACAACTGAAATAAGAACCAAATGACAACCAACCAACCAACAAACCAACCATATGGAGATCTGGAGAAAGAGCATTTCTGGAGAAGGAACAGAAACTGAAAGACTGGAAAGTGTGAGGGAAAAGCCAGCTTGGCACCTTCAGGGAACAGAAGACAGGTCTGGGGACTGGAGCTGAGTTAATTCTGGGCAGAACAGTGGATGGTAAAGTCAGAGCTCCTCAGGGGGCAGCTGTGTTAGAGACACAGGTATGAACTTCAGATTTCACTGCAGTCGGGGCAAAGTGAGGTTTTTAAGGAGGGGATGTAATCTGAATTATGTTGTTGTTTTTAATTATCCCATCTTTGATGCAGGGAATGGAATTCCCATGTCAGTGGTATAAGCACAACCCCCCAAAAGATGATGGGCCTGCAAAGTAAGAGACAAGAAAATGAGATCAAGGCATGGTGAGGGTTATTTCTGAGATAAATCCAACAAGACTTAACAATGGTTGTGTAAATTGAGATAAAGACAGAAATAAGAGATGATTCCTGTGTCTTTGTCTTGGACAAGTAAATAGATGATGGTGTCATTAACCAGGATGGAGCAGGTAGGAGGGGGTGGAATCCAGAACTCTGTTTGAGACATCGTTCTACTGAACAATGAAATAAACATGACAAATAGGCCAAATTGTTATCCTTTGTTGAGCACACACTGTAGGCACAGTATTGTTCTAAGCGCTTTATGCATATGAACTCATTGAATCCCCAGGATAGCCCTATGAGAAGGATAATTATTAGATCCTTTTTTTTTTTTTTTACAGAGGGAGAAGTGAAGCTTCTTGATGCGCACAGATAAATTAATGTTGTCCTGAGTGCACATGTCTTGCACTGTAATGGAGAAGGGCAGATGCTGGCATGAAGACCATGCAGTTGTATTTCCCATAGTAAGCAGTCAGGTGTTTTCCAACCCTGGGTATCTGGGTATCAGAGAGGAGAAATCCCTGCCTGAGTGATGCGGGGGAGCAGATGGCCTCGTGTCAAGATTCATTGACATCCTGATGGGCCCACTTCCACCTGCTGTGAGCTGATGAGGGAGAAAGAGAGTTATTGTCAAATTCCCAACTTGCCCTTTTCAATATAAAGTTCACTTGATATATATATATATATATATATATATATATATATATATATATAACTTCGGTTGCTAACGCATTTTGTTCTCTGGAGTGCGAGAGACCCAGCTTCCTGCATAGCCTTTAATTAGTTTCTGGATGATGACATCTCCACCAAGAAGCAACTGGTTGCATCCCTCCAATCTCCAGGGGAGATAAAAGAATCTAATAAAGACATTTGGTATTTCTAGGTGATGTGTTTGACAAGCTTTGTATTAACAAGAGGTCATGTTGGAACTTTTTTCTTTCCCCAACTGCTTCCCTCACTTGCTCCAGCACTGTGACATTTCACAGGGGGATTAAGAGAGCCATCACAATCACTGAGAACTTGTAGCTTAAAACAGACCAGCCTGCATCTCCACCCCTTATGCTGGAGGGGAAGAGGCTTCACCTTGATCTGCTCACAGACCTTAACCTTTATGAGGGATTTAGTGGCAATAAGGCCTCAGAACAAGAAATCAGTTTAAAACCAACTGACAAGTTACTTTGGACAGCACTGGGGCCACTTCCTGGGCTTCAGGATTCAAGGCCAGATAATGAGATGTTTCTTCCACTTGCCTAAATTATTCCCAAAGATGATGGTCACAGGGAACGTGGGTATAACTCAAATTTTCATTTTGACATACATGATAGCAGTACTCAGGTGGAGAGAGACAGAAACTCCCCTCAGGGCTGTCTCCCTTCCTCTGAATTCAACCTTGCAGGCATGTTCGGGAAAAGAGCAACAGCTGTGAAAGAATCCATTCCATATGACAGTCAAGGGTGGAGTGGGGAGGACTTCGCCACTACCTCCCAACTGCAGTCGGCATAGTCCCTTGCTGCACATGGTTTTATAGCCTGTGTGTGAGTGCATAACTACCAGTGCTTTTAGGCAATTAGGAGTTAAAGTGCCAATGTCACCACCAAGGCAGCTGAGAAGGTAAGTGAGCTTGTCACTGTTGGCAGCCAGCAGATTGGCAGCCCAGAGACACAGCCTTCTGCAGGACTGAACTCAGAGTCTCCAGGAGGTGAGGGCTCCCTCCCTGCCCCCTGTCTCCCTTGTCTCTATTTGGCCTGGATGGAACAGCCCAGAAGTGGGCAATGGCTGGCACCTGAACACCTGAGCAACTCTTAAAGGCAAGAGGAGAGTATGAGTTAAGAGAATCATTGCTAGAAGTCCACGAGATTATGGTGACCTACACAGACACTCTTACTTGTTATCTTGTACCATCACAAGATGGAGAAGTATGAATCTGTCCTGGGGTTAGGAGATGGCACTGAGTGTGGTAGAAGGACCATTCCTCTCTCCACAAGGCAAGTTGCTGTGTAGAAGCAAGAACATCCAAGGGGCAGAGTTAGCTAACCTCCTCCTAAATTGGGAGGAAAAGGACCCCTATTGAAAACATCATGGCACCACAGGAACGGCAGGCCCCTAAAACTCAAATGTATCTAAAGGGTTTCTCCAGCTAAGGCCCAGGGTGGCAGGCATTGTCCTGAGTCATATGGGGTCTGTGTCTCCTTTCTCTGGAGATCTTTCAGAGCTTAGGCAAAAAGTCTTTCTGGAACAGGGGGGCAACCGATAATGACTGGGGGAGGAGCAAAGTGGCAGACACAGTTCTAGAGCTTTCCTTAACTGGCCGCTTGAAGTTCATGGGCAGCAGCTGCATTCTTGCTTTAGGAAGAGAGAGACATAGCCATATGCCAGAGGGCAAGGGAACAAAGGAAACTGCTTGAAGAGGCTTAGTGGCAGGCTCTGGCTTCTGGGGAAAACAAGACTAGACACTTGCTGGTAAGCAGAAATTAGAAGCAGGGGGCATCAGAACTTTCCTACCACTGCCATCTTGGAGATGCATGTGAAGAAAACATGGATTTCAGAAGATGTCATAGGTGTGCTATAAAGAAATCCCGGTCAGCAATTCCGGGTTGGATTGTTAGAGTAGACAATTATGCTGTTTACCACTAATTGATTGAACTCTGCATTATCTCAATCACAATAGCATTCATTTGTGGAATGATTAGCAGTTCACTAAGTGATTTCAATTGTACCTACATATTTCATTTGATACCCAAAGCCCTATAGAAAAAGCTTGAATCTGGGATCTGCCACTTTCTAGCCTAGTGACTTTGAGCACATTGTTAGCTATTTAAAGCCTCAGTGTTTTGCATTAAATGGGAAAATGCATGGCAAGTGCCTAGTATTTATTAGGTGTTCAACAAATATTAGTTCTCCTCCATCAGGATAATAATAAAAAGTAATACTGCCTTGGATTTCTCTCTCTCTCTTTTTCTTTTTTTTTATTCTCATAAAACTATGTAAGTGAATCAGGCTATTAGTTGATTCCCTTTTGGGTAGCATTATTTTAGTTTTTGAGGACCTCTAGTTTGTGTAAAGTTTAGATGATATTTTTAGAAACACATTTTTAGCGAATTTTAGTTGTCTGACTTCCTGTATGATGACCTTGGGTTACTTGTTTAACTTCTCTGAATTTCATTGTCTTTATTGTGCAGTGGGGATAATGCCTAGGAATTGCTGTGAGAATTTAAAAGGAAGCAGAGAATGTCAAGCTCTGGTAAAGTACTTAGCATAGAAGGTGTTCAGTGGCCCTTCCCTTCCCTTCCCATTCCGTCTCTCCTCCCTTCATGACCTGGTCTCTAAAAATCAGGTCCTATTTGGTGAGTGGAGCATGAAGTCAGTCATGCACATTGAACCAAAAGCAAATGCCATTGTGCTGGAAGCTGGAAAACAACCAGTCCTGTCTGGATGGCAGGTCCACATCATGCTTAGTAGTAATACCCTTTTGTTCCCACATTAAACAACTGATGAAAAGATACTTCTTAGCAATTTCTTGGATGATGCCAAATATAATGGAGCACTTATGGTTCCAGGTAAGTTGCTGTGAAATTCAATTCACACTAATATGCCCAGAAGCAGGAAAGCATAGAGTGAAGAATGCATGGTGTTTATTTTATTCTCCTACGTCTCTATCAGGAACGACTAAATTGGGTCAGAGAGCAGAACTCATAAAAACTTCCTTCCACATTTCAGCTGATCCTGAAAGGAACAAATTCCAAACTTCAGAACCAGTGGTTTATGACTAATCCTGAATAAATCACTAGCTTTTCTCCCAGGACTTCATGATTTTCCAGAAAACATGAAGGGTTTTAATATGGAGAAGGAGAAAGAATGAGATATAAGAAATGACAAAAGGGTTCTGGTAAAAGATGAAACAATCTGCCTGAGCTTTGCCATTAAGAGCGATTTCAACCTCTAATTTAGGATTCTGAATGTCTGTAATCTGACCTTTCCCTTCTGGAAAGTGGAGGCAAGCTCACTGCTGGCAAGGGAATGGAGTCCTGTTGCACATCCCCATCCTGAGCTGCAGCCAGCATCCTGACTTAAAGATGCCTCAGAACCACTAGCACAGGTATCTACCTGGTGCTTAGCAGCCACTTTGGCAAGGGGTGGGGGTCCCATCTCCACCACAAAGCCAAAGCCCCTCCCCCACAGCCCTTAATGTCTGTATTTGTCTTCATATTGGCCTCTAGGGGTACACATTTTTAGTAACACTAATAAATCACTTTTGAATAGTATTTTATGTTTAAAATGTGATTTCTCACAGTCTTGTCTGATCCATAGGCAATCTATTCTAAAGAAGCAAGATAGTATTCATATAATTAAGGAAATCAGTGAGTTAAATGATTTACATGAGTTTATGCAGCTAGTGATTGTTGGGTCGGGTCTTAATACCTGATCTTCTGATGCAAAGCTTAGGGTTCTTTTTATTGAGGGATAAGAAATCCCACAGAACCCATAATATTGGAATATGCATTCAATTATAATTTTTTTATTGGAAAGAAGGAATAAGGAAGGAAAGAGAAAGAAAGAAAGAAAGAAAGAAAGAAAGAAAGAAAGAAAGAAAGAAAGAGAAAAAGAAAGAAAGCAGGAAGGGAGGGGAAAAGGACAGGAGATGGAAAGACTGACTGACTAGTCTCTTCAGTCAAAATAAGCCAAATAAGTTCTCAGTGGACACAGCAGTGGGTTTAATTGATTATTTCTCTGCCATGGTGTAGAGACAGCCAGGAACACCTGGTTGGATGAAACAGTCGGGTTGGGGGAACTACAGTGCTGCCTCCCAGGAAGGCTGTCCAGGAAGGCTACAGCTACCTGCCTCAGCTCATATTAGTAGAAGCTAAACATGAGGGTGCTGATGAGGAGGTTCTGGTGATGGAGGAGGGAGGACAACATGATATTTATGCAAGAGTGGGAAGTCTCAAGAAATATACTCCTGAAACCTCCCCTCCACTCTTCTGACAGAGAATAGCACCATATACAAATGAGCAGAGAGGGCTCCCTTTCCCGAATGTACCATAAGCATGAAGATATTCACATAGAGAGGTGAAAAGGGATGATGAGTGAAAGGGACGGATGAGTTTAGCAAAGGTCACAGTTTTTGGTAATGTTAATTCCAATAGACTTAATATATTTGGGTCATATAGAATCTACATTCAGGTCCCACTGTCAATGCTTTACCTGGATAACTTTGAGCAAATTACAAAAATCTCACTAAGACTTAATTTCTTCATATGTAAGTAGGAATAGTAGTATTCCTCAGAGGATTCTGTCAAGATTAAATGAAATAATGGAGCCAAGCTCCCTGTAAAATATGTAATGAACAACAGAGATTCAAAATGTGTCAATGCATGCATGTGTCTATGTGTGTACTCAGTATGTTTATGGTTTTTAAAGTATGCATCCATGATTCCACATGCAGTTTGTATTTTCTAACTCATATAATCCCTCATTTTCAAAAACACTCTTCAACTCTGCAATCTTCAGTTGTATGCCCTTGAACAAGTTCCTTGATCCCTCTGAATATAATTATTCTCATCTGTAAAATGTAGGAAAGGAAATAATTAGGGAGACAACACACCCCCACTTGCCTGGAACTTTTCTGATTTTGGCAGTGTAAGTCCTATGTTCCAGGAGACTCTACAGTTCCAGATAAATGAGGACATTAGGGCACTTTAGAAGTAATATCTACTTGTGGGGTTAATGCAGGGATAAAATAAAGTAATATATGTAAAATATCTATTATACAACAGGTATTTAATAAATAGCTACTATAAGTATTATTATAGATACTGAGAGTCTTTAGGGGTCATTTCAAGATCTTGAGGAAGTTCATTTCATTCAATTTATTTGCATTTCCAAACAGTCGAATAAAAACACCCTAACGCAGGGCTCCTGGGTGGCTCAGTCGGTTGAGCATCCGACTTTGGCTCAGGTCATGATCTCGCAGTTTGTGAGTTTGAGCCCCACGTCGGGCTCTGTGCTGACACCTCGGAGTGGAACCTGCTTCGGATTCTGTGTCTCCCTCTCTCTGCCCCTTCCCCACTCATGCTCTGTCTCTCAAAGATGAATAAACATTAAAAAAATTTAAAAACACCCTAACTCATTCATTCAAAAAATATTTATTGAAAGCTGTGCCAGATATTATGGTATGTGCTGAGCATCTCAATGAACAAAACAGGCAACAGAGCTTACATTTTACAGTAAAACCTTGGATTGCAAGTAATTTGTTCTGTGAGTATTCTGAAAGATGAGCAAGCATTTCTAATAAATTTAACTTGATAAACGAGCAGTGTCTGCAATACGAGTAGTACGTGATGCCGAGTGTCACATGGTCACAGCTGAGCCAATTGTTCTTGAAATTCACTTTGATACACAAGTGCTTTGGATTAAAAGCATGTTTCCAGAATGAATTATGCTCACAAACCAAGGTTTTACTGTATTGGGAAGAGGCAGGTAATTATGTAACCATCTAGTATGGCATGTTCCACTTTAGAAAGGGTGATCAAGGAAGGCTTCGTAGAGGAGCTAAGATTTAAAGAATAAGACAAAACCATCCAGGTCAAGAGCAGGGAAAAAGATAAGCAGAATGCATCCGAGTCAAGGAATGAATGACCTGTGAGTGTTTCAGGAGGAAAGGTAGCCAGTGGAGTGAGAAAAAGAGAATGATTTGGGATGGATAGAGAGAGGCAGGCTCTGGTTCATGAAGGGCTTTTGACCTCAAAGAAGGAGTTTTCATGCTCCATGACCAACTCATCTCTTTGTTTAGTCCGAATGAGAAAAAGAAGTTCAATTAACAGTTATATTTTGCATGAGACTTTGCCCTGGTCTACAGTGACCAGTAACAAAAGACGTATTAGTCCACAAACCAACACCTGCTTGATTGCATCTTCAGCTTTTTGATCTAGATGGCACATTCATGCACCAGGCTATTAACATACACCTGAGAGTCTCTGTGTGGGATCTGGAAACCAGGAAAGTTAAGGGTGTTCCAGATTGGTCCTTTTCGTTATGTAAGGACAGAGGTCTCAAGGCCTTAGTAGTGAAGCAGCCCTTGCTGTGAAAACTACCATTAGCTGCCATAGGCATCTCAGATCTTCACTACAGAGAAGAGGCAGGAGAAGTGCCACTGGCAGTAAAGGGAGCCATCTGGGATGCATAGATCTGCATGTGCCATGGGGAGCAACCTGGTCCAAGCAACTTATGTGCATTCCCAGCCCCACAGGACTGTGCAATGCTTAATAAAGCATCTTAATTTGGATTTAATAGGATATCTACTGTGTGCTAAAAACAGCAAATTGCTATTTATTAATGGCATAATTATTAAAACTTAACACCTGGGCAGTGGAAGCTAAACCAAGAATGAGGAAGTTCCCTAGAATACTGTTTCAATAATTATCTTATTTAATTATTTACACTTCTGAATTAGAATTCAATAAGAGCCAGATTAAACCTTAACATAATGTTTTAAATGTGGAACTGTATTCAGAGTGTGGATCACTGGGCTTCTGCCTCCCTTCCCAAACATAACCTCTTCACTTCTTGGTCTTCCTGTTCCCATATTGGTGTTTTTTTCTAGGTTCAGAACTTAAAGTCAGCAGAGATGTTACATACATGTATGTGGAAACTAGCTGATGGCCTTTTTAAGGAAGCATGAACTCTTAGCACATCTCATTTACTTTTGAAGCTTCAATTATTACTCCTCTGCTGTTGACTTTCAAATCCTATTCTGGGACCTTGCCCCAGACCTTTAATGGCATCACTGTAATTGCCGAAAGGTTAAATCTGCCTTCATGTCTATCAGAATGTCTAAAACAGAATCTAACTCATCAAAATAATGTCCTCCCCAAAAGATCTCCATATAACTTCCAGGAATGTGCTACTTAGCCATCTAACTGCTGTTGAACAAAATGGCATTCACACTTGACTCATTATTTCTAATTCCTCCCTCCTGGCAATCAAGTACCCGTGCATTTTCCTGGGCATTGATCTTAAAACCATCCTTTTCTTTCCATCCTTATAGAGCCAACAGTTTAATCCATGCCTTGAATATCACTCTAATATAGATTGATTTATTTGACTTCAATTTCTGTCTTTCATTCTGTCTGACACATTTTTGCAGATTGTTTTGCCTAAAGTACATTGAAAATATTAGGGATTTTTTTCTTTAAAATTTTTCAAATACATGCTGTTGCCTATAGAATAGAGTGAAAATCTAGGATCTAGTCAAGCTGTTCCATAATTTGGCTTTAGCTTTCTTCATTGATCTTATATCCTCTTCTTCCTTTAATCAGTTAAAATCTATCAACCACCCATTCTGTATTGACACTACATAATGTGTTTGCCAAGTGCATATAATATTAAAACTCACTTATTGAGCACTTCAAATTGCTAGGACCTCCTTTAAGTCCACTTTGTAAACTTACTCCTTAAATCCTCAAAAAAACCCAAGAGGTACATGGTATTGTTAGCTTTGCTCCATAGATGAGGAAGTGAACAGAGAGGTGAATTAATTTGGCTAAAGTTACCCAGTTTGAACATATTCAAGTCAGGATCTCAACCACTACTCTCTTTTGTCTTTTGTAGTAAATAAACTGTGTCTTCATACATTTCATGAATTTCTGCTTCCCATTGATCCCCAGGTGTTCCTGTTCCACTTGAAGTGGCTTTACTTTCTCAGCCTTTGTGACTGTTTTTCATTTGTTGGTATCCAAAATAGACTCGCTAGCCAAGGCAAAGTCACTCTAACACTCCTACTTGCAGTGTCCTCCCTTTTCCCAATTTACAGGACTGAATATTTGTACCATTCACTTGATATTCAACCCCACACAATTTTGTGACAAATTTTGCTTTATTTTTCAACTCTCTAGGATGTTCATAGTCACTGTCTCCTCAAACAGATTGTAAGCTAGTGGAGAGCCAACAGAATTTATATATTTCTGCATGTCTTTCATATACCAACAACACAGTTGTGTATATAGGAGTTGTTCACCAAATGTTCGCTGAAAGACTTTTAGCCCAGCCTCTGTCAGCAGCTCTTCTTCCATTAATAATTATGCCTTGCCACAAAAACTCTTAATAATAGTATTCTTCTTATGTCTCCTTTTCCTACAATGCCTTCCCTCTTCTCCTCTTCAGATTCACTTTTACTTATCTTGGGCTTAGTTAAGTGTCACACATCCACAAGTTCTGACATGACATCCATCTCCAGGCTGGCTTAAGTGTCTATCCTTTGTATTCCCTTAATACCATTTCTATTCTTCTGTGTCACAATACATTAAAGGTATATACTTCTGGACCAATTTTTATATCTCTAGACTGTAACTCCTTGAGGACAAGGGCTGTGTCTTGTTTAGTGTTAAATTCTTAGTGCTAAGCATAATGCCAGTGTATGGAAGTGATCAATGAATATTGATGAAAGAAGGAAGGACAGACAAAGTAATCCTAGTATGTTTCTAACAGCCTGCATAATGAGAAGAGGTAAGATGCAGAATGTATCCATGGAAACAATATAAATATATAAATAATCCTATCTTAGTTGGCCAGAACTTTTTTATGAACATGAATTAGCTAAGACCACAGTGCATCCTTATCAATTCAATTTAATTTTAAATACTGACAGTGTGCTAGCAGTTTCCTCCTGGAAAATGATACTTTCAATCCCCTAGTATCTTAGGTACTATGCCAATTTAGTTCTGATAATTGGGATTGCACCTCTTGTCAAACGACCACAGCTCTATGCCATGAAAGGTCTGCCTTTCAAACTTATCTGGGGCCATGTGCCACCTCTGAACTGCTCTCCTGGGCAGAATTGAAAGGACAGCAAGCATTTCTCCAACTTCTACTTCATAAGTTGGATACTTGCCAACTGTTAGTGGAGGGAGACAATTCTAGATGATTCTTCCAAGCATAAGGTGTGATTGTCTCATTTAATATACTTACTGTGCTGACAGCTCTGGCCCAAAACACCTTCTATTCTACTTGGGGGCTGTCCATTGTTCTCTAGTGTATGATTAGCAGATTAGCTATCATGTAAGAAGCCAGGAAAATGAACTCCCAGTAAACCCTTCCAAAGCAAGAGTAATTCATTACCCAGTCTGATTTCCACTTAAAATGTACTTTAAGCACACTTCCAACTACAAACCCTAAATCACCCTGTGTTCACAAAGTCCATCATTTTTTATTTTATTGCATGGCGTTGGCGTGACATAATCCCTTGCAGAGCATCTCGGAGTGCTTTACAGATCAATAAATTACTTACCTGCACAGTTGAAGCCGTGTCTGCAAGGCCAACACAGTCATTATGCAAGCTGTCTGTCCTCCAGGAAGCAAGCAAAGCTTTGTGGGTGCCAACGCTGGGTGGGAGCAAGGGCCAGGTGAATGTATGGGTTGGGGGAGTGGTGGTGCAAGCAGTGACTGTTACAGTTAAAGCAGTGAATAAAATACATCAAGTTTAAATGATTTTAAGACTGAGAGCACTTAGAAACTTGGATCCTTCAGACAGTCAGCAAATCAAGTGTCCAGTCATTAACCCATCAACTATCTTTCTGTCCAAGAAGATTCAATCTAGCTTTTAAAACGGTACAGCCATAAATTGCAATGTCACGTCTTAGAAGTCCTGGATCATAGAGCCAATGGGCACTCCCAGCCCTCACCACATAGACTCTTCTACCAAATAGTTGTATCTGTCCTATCAAATAGTTGTGAGAGTGCAGGTGTATGTGCAAATTCATACACACACACACACACACACACACACACACACACGCTGTCTCTCTGTCTAAAGCTCAATATGGATTTATATCTAAAAATGATTAATTGATGTTTACTTTTTGTATGACACCCCACTCAAGACAGCAGAAAATAAAAAAGTAGACTAAGTCTTTAGATCTTATACTCAGAATGTATAGCATACCGGAAAGATGAGACAAGTGTAACATAAGCAAGTTTATTTTAAATGACTTGGAAGAGGCTATGGGATTGCCAGGAAAGAGAGGTGACATCTTTGTAGAGATATCTGAACAACCTTATAGAAGGCCCTCACCTGGGCCTTGTATAATTCCAATAGGTATACATAGTTGGAGAAGAGAGTCTAAGTGACCAAAATCAGCAGCAAAGGTGTGGGGATTAGGAAATAAAAGTGCAGCACATGCTTATTAATGAGTGTTCCCAGTAAGGTGGAGTGTGGGAAGGGAGTGGAAGACACTATGCAAGAAGAAAGGAAGGAAGGAAGGAAGGAAGGAAGGAAGGAAGGAAGGAGGCTAGAAGATACCTGGATGATCCCGTTTCCATGGAGAAGAAAGCCTAACACAATTAGAAGTGAGTGATTAAAGGTTCAAGCAGAAGAGGAAAGTCCAGCATGGAAATTTGCAATCAATCTGATTTTCAAATGAGGGGGTTCATCATCTGGCCTTGGGACAGGAAATAATTTGACATTTAAGTTTCCTGATATCTTCAGCAAGCCAGATGGCATTGTGTATTGGGTAGATGATGTGTGCTGGAATTGCACACTCTGATGGCTCAGAGGGTGGCTTATTCAAGGGAAGAACCTAATTTGAAGAGCCCTAAGGGAGCTGAATGGAGGGGTCACTTAATTTATGATGAACTAATGTGTTAAAACTAGTGCCTGTGAGACTGAACTGATATGTGTTTGTAATCCAGTTCTGATATTGTTACAAACATGTAGCAGGTTGGAAAGGTGGTTCCCTTGAATATCATTATAATTCCATCCTATAAATATTTGTTGTGCTTTTTCCCTGGTTATAAATATGATTCAGTCATGGCTCAGGCTGTGAAAAAGTTCTTGGTTATTGGATGAGAGATGCTAAGCAAATAACCATAACATAGATAGGTGTCAAGAACTGGAGTCTGGAAGCTCATGAATGTCACCCTTACTTTATAAATCAATTAGAAAATAAGAGAAACAAATGTCATACTTGAGCTAAATGCCACATTCACCAGTGGGAAAGATGGTACTAGAGAATTAGGCTTAGATGTATAGCAACAATGGGCTTCTAATTTAGAACACAAGAATGAGACAGATACATATAGGCAAGTGGAGGCTGTGCTGTAGGGTGTACAAGACCCCATGGGATGCTGCCTCTGTGTCACATGTCTGAGGAAGACGACACTGGAAAACAGCTTCCTAAGGGAAGCCTGGTTCCAAAACAAAAGACTGAAAGAAGTGTGGGATCCTACTTGCAATTTTACCAATTAGAATAAACCTTTCGCCTCCTTGGGGGATTAATTTAGGATAGAGAGAGACAAAGAGACCAAATGTGTTATGCCTAATTGCTGTTCTCTCTGATTCCCCATTAGGTATGAGTAATGTGCTCTGGGAACACAGATAAGAAGAGCTTTAACTTAAGTATCTGAAGGAGGACAGACACGAGTAGGGGTAGGGAAAGCTGCACCAACTGGCATTTGATTTGGACTTTAAAAGATGACTAGAGGGGCACCTGGGTGTCTCAGTCAGTTTCAGTTCGGGTCATGCTATCACAGTGAGTTTGAGCCCTGCATTGGGCTCTGTGCTGACAGCGAGGAGCCTGCTTGGGATTTTCTCTCTCCCTTTCTCTCTGCCCCTCCCCTGCTCTCTCTCTCCCTCAAAATAAATAAACTTTAAAAAAGAATGACCAGAAAATTTCCAGGAAGACAAGAGACAATATAGATCCCAAACTCGTGATGGCCAAGAAGGACATAGAGTGTCGGGGATAACAAGGAGGGTAAGGAAAGGTGAGATCATAGGTAGCATAGATTGATGCTTGATTCTGAACTGCCTAGTATGCTGGCATAAAGAAGATTGTGTATTTTCAGGTAGGCAATACGGAACAACTGGAGGTGTTTAGGCAGAGATGTGGTACAATCAGAACTGCATTATATAAAGAGGACTCTGAACGCGGTGTGGAGAATGACTGGTGAATGTGTGTCGGAGGTGGGTGGGGGTGAGAGTGGAGAAGGAAGCGGGTGGAGGCTAGGAGAACAGTTATTGCAGTATTGCAGTGGAATCCATTCCCACTCAGACTCCCTGACTCTGTGTTTAAATGGGAAGAAATAAAAGCTAAATTCAAGGTAAGATAATTCTTTCATGTTTAAGGTAATTCCTCTAATTTTTAATCATTTACTCCTATAGTCCCAATATTTCAGCCCCTGGGCTGTGCTGCCAACTATCATTATAAGACAACAAAGAAATGTTTCAGCAAGATTTTTATTTCCCTCTTATCTTTTTTGTCTCTACAGTATCTCCCAAAATTGTAGAGATTTCTTCAGATATCTCCATTAATGAAGGGAATAATATCAGCCTCACCTGCATAGCAACGGGTAGACCAGAGCCTACGGTTACCTGGAGACACATCTCCCCAAAAGGTAAGAGAAGAAATGGAAGAATTGTTGGCCATGGCTAGGAGGTCATGGCACTGGTGGCTTTATCCAAATGGCCCTACATTTTTGGTATCCTGATAATAGTATACTCATGGCTCTGAAGGGAATTTTGGTGATCTCTACAAGACAGGAATATGTCCTGTAAGATTTCAGAAATCAAATCTGAGCGTTTCTCGAATGCTGGGGAGATTAATTCCAATTCTTTCTGGGTGCAATAGTGTTAACCTGTTCTGGGTGAACTTTATTGGTCTTGTTTGATGATGGAACAATCATCATTGGTGGCATTGTCCAGATGGTTGTTCTAAGATACTAAAAACACAACACATAAGGATTTAAAAAAACTTTGAATGGGCATAGTCCTAAAAGGAAAATGTCCAGGTCTGACTCCTCAGCATTGACAAATATCTGGTCCCTAGTCCATGAGCTGTTTTGTGGTGGTGTTGTTGTTGTTACTCAGATTAATCTTAGATAACAAATATAGCTCAAGATGTGACTAAATTGCAAAATTTACCTTGTCTAAATGTCTAGATGTTTTGTAGACCAGACTAAGTGTTGTTTTGTGCTTTCATGGATTAAACATTAAACCTTTAGATTTTAAGGGGAGATGCCATTTATCATTAAGGTAGCTTTTATGCAAGATGCATTAAATTATTTCATTTGTTTTTAAATATGTACTGAGTGCTTATAATAGCCCAGGCACTCTGCTGAGCACTGGGGATATAGCAATAAAGCAAAACATATCAGTTTTTGTTCTCATGAGCTTCCATTCTCAGGAGACAAGTGACAAAAAAAATGAATCTACAATGTAACAAGTGGTGATAAGAATAAGAAAATAGAGCAGTATACATTGACAGAAGAACCAGAGGTTCGGTTGGAGAAGGCTTTTGAAAAGGTGACATTTGAACAGATATGTGAATAAAGATGCTTCATTTCAGTGCTTATTGCTGGCTAATGTGAGCTATGTTTAAGTAAATGTGTATGTGTGTGTGTCTATGCATGCATGTATGCATGAAGTTATGTGTATGGCTGAGTACTACAGGTTCAAGGATTCTAAAGGAATCATCATAGTGGATATCTCCTTGGTGTTGCAGGTTGGGACCCCCAAAAGTAGACCCTGACAATGTGATTGGCATGCAAGAAGTTTATTTGAGGCTCTCTTGGGATCAACTTCTATGAAGGGGTAGGGAAGGAAGCAGGGCTGGGCTGAGGGAGAAGCTGAGTTGCCTGAAGACCAGTGGAACATCTCAGCTGACCCTGTGGAGAATTCTGAGGCCAGTGTTACCCTTTAGCAATGCTTTGTTGAGATGGGGGTGACCTTTTATACCAGCAGAACAGCCTTGGAATTTGGGCTATCCCCTGAAGAGTTGTGACCTTGGAATAGGCGTCTCTCTTTACACTAGATAGTCTGCATAAGGGGCTGCACCAGAGAGCTGCCCACCAGCAACACATCTGTCCCTGGGGGCAGACATCCTCTCTTCCTAAAGATGGCAGAACATTTGGACATTTAAATGAAATCAGGGTAGGACTATGAGTAGGCCCTCATATCGAATTCCTCTCACAGAAAGAGACAGACTTGCCCTGCTGGAGATTCTCAGAGAAGTCATGAAATTTTCAGTGTGTTAGGCCTGAATTGCTGGGAGCAATCCCATGCAACCATTTCTGACTCTACCACTGTGAGCAAATGGATCTGAGAGAGTATTCACATGTCTGCAGTTCTCTCGATTTGGAATGGCCTTACAAATGGACTGGCCCAAAACCTGGGAGGAGACTTCTACTGTGCATGAGATCATCAGTGAGAGAACGTAGCTCTAGGGCACCTCTGAGGCAGGGTCCATCGAAATGGACAGGCTTTCCAAGTTCACAATGTACGCCATTCATCACTGCTTAATGCTTGTCCCCAGTGCTATTGGACGCCAGGGCGCTCTGTGCTTTTAAAATCTGTGGAACATTCATCATCCTGGGTAGACTCACTTTACCTTATGTAGAGAGGCACTGGACCCCTCCTTCTTGCAGGTCTCCCTCTGTCTCCTGTCTGGTATCTTCTCTGATTTCCTCTCCCAGCTTTTCAGCTCTTTGTCCTTTTGTAAGTACTCCTCCTGACATTTCTCCTCTGTACATCTCCTTCTGTCTTGCCGTTTCATGCTTTCTCTTTTTATTGTTTACTTTCTCTTTCTTTCTCAGTCTCCTAAACATCTGTGCATTAATTTCAATTCTCCCTCCATTTTTTTCCCCTCTCTCTCTTTTCCTGACAATTACTTCTGTCTCTCTTATGGCATTGGAGCCTCCTCTTTCTTTTATCTTGCTGAAGTTCACACTGGCATACCTTAGAGTCTTTTTACCCCTTTTGTGGCCATTAAGCAGACTCATTGCCTCAGGGGACTTTACCTGAGACTGTGCCAGATGCTTCCATTTTACTGTTTTGGCTGCTATGGAAACAGAAGATGGATCAAGGAGTGAGGAGAACGATAATCTGAATCTACCTGTGGATCAGAGTAATTTAGATGAACAGCCTTTTCCAGATCCCTGGTCCAGATTAGCTATCGCAGATTCAAACTGATGAGACATGCCAAGCAGTAACTAATCACCTCAGAACTCACCAGGGTGCCATTTTCCCAGTGACTGATTATTTGGAGATCAGAGGTGTCAGTGGACTGCTGCCAGATCTGAACCGAAGCTGGAGACCCTTAGCAGTAAGACCTTCATCTTTCCCCCCTAAATATTTCCAAAAGGGTACTTATTTTAAATAAGTTGGGACAGTCTTGGGGTTCCTTGGTGAAAAAAAAAAAGATATGCCACATCTTAGCAAAGCCTCCAAAGGCAAAGAGCTCTTGTCATCTTTTGTTCTACTTTGTGTGGGTAGATCATGTTTCAATCTGGACAGTTCTCACACACATACCCATAAAATCCCTGAATGGATAGCTGATGGAGGCTAAGCACATAGGCAACCCTGATGGCTACACTGCATTTTCTCCCTCGAGACTGATGTGTTTGTTTTGTATATTTCTGAAAACTCTTAGTTTCTTCCATCATAACTCATATGGTGCTGCTTGCAATAAACTTCTACAAACCTCTTTAGAATGTGTATCCCAGGCTTGACCCCTTTTTACATGGAGAAGGAGAACAGGAATGTTAACCACCATTTTAGTAATGGCTCATGCATTTTGGTACATAGACACAGGAGTGATCATCTGATCAGAAGCAGAATGGAGGGGACTTGTCCATGAAATTATCTGCCTAGCACTTTACATCAGATGGATAAAATGCCACTTTTCCATATCCAAGATGTAGAGGAAGGTGAGGCCTCTCAAGACACACCTCTGTGCTGCCATTGATCATGGGAAGTAATTGTCTCTTGTTACTGGCAATATGTCTTCTAGTTCTCCTCATGAACTTACCACTCCCAAGAGTTCAAGAAGAAAGTGCACAAGCTTTGTAAAGATACCTGCCCTCCTTCTGCACACTTGTTTCGAATGTACATGTTTTGCTAACACCTGTATGGGCCTTGGTCTTTTCAGAAGGAAGAGCCCTCCTCTCTCTGTCTCAAGGAAATTCTATTTGGATGGGCACAAATGTTTTATTGGCCTCTCACCAAATTCTGTGTAAATGCTAGCATCCTACTCCAAGGGCCCAAACGCCATCAGTGGCCCCTGTCTCGTATGGGCATATTCCCCATTAATGGCTCTGTGCCTTGTCTTTTGTCCCCATCTAGGCATGCAATAATTTATTTTAGCAAAGCCTTAAGCTTGAGTCTTTCTATGTAAAAAAGAATACCTTTAAGGTTCTCTGTTACTCTGATTCTCCCATGTGTCCTAAAATTTTTATGTCTCCAGTTGCTGTTGGATTGTAGGAGCTTTAGAGAGAAAGGTGAGATTCCTATATTGCCACATCCCCAGGAGCCCAACATGGAACTCAGGTGAAGATTTGAGTCAGATCACTGACATGCAGATTCTACTATACCTACGGAATCAAGGATCATTGAGCATCCTAATGGAGCATCCCTTTTCAGTGTGCCTACCTCCACTTCTCTCCCATCAAACAAAATACTGAAAATAAAAACCTTACCAAGGCTACTGAAAGAATACTTCGTACTCAGATGTCGGTTGGGGGCTCAGAAAGGTCCAGTGAGCTGTTTACAGAGATGTCCTGATTTCTGATTCATGAATTCTTTGAGACCTATGTCTCTTTGAGGGCCCACATCTCACTTTGTTTCTTGACCTTCTAGCACAATGTCCATCACCTAGAAAGCATTCAAGAAATATTTGTTGATTCTGTGAACAAGCACTTACTTTCATCAGTGCCCCAGAGAGACATGCTTGTTCTCCCATGTCAAAGACTTCATCCTGATCCTTGAGGAACTCCACTTTGATGTTGCTGTTGAGACCTGAGTGTTTCCTGCTGAAGCTCTGTTGGGGAATTTCCAGGACATTTTCTCTGGTCTTCACAGGATTGTCAAGCTTTTCCAAAGTTCTCCTACTAAGAGACCTGCTGTGGCTGGTCTTAACTTCTCCTTGAAGGAGAGACTCCTTTTCATGTACTCTTTTGAAAAAGTTGAGAAGACTCACAAGTGACTTTGAAACTGGATCCTCTAGTGAGCTCTCTTCTACCCTCATCACTGCCTCACTGCTGTCACTCTCCTGATGCGTGTGTTACTCTCATATGTTCTTCATCTGGCCTCTCTGAGTCTCTTGGTCCTTTTGGTGTCTTACTCTTCCCAACCATAATTGTGCCTAAACCCTCAATGGCTCCAACAGTTTCATAAAATAATCCTGGATGTTTCCAGGGAAAGTTACTTCAACTGTATATGGAAATTTGTTTCTCCTCATAGGTTAAAAAAATAAAAATTCAAAGAAAGAAATCAGTGTGAAAAAGAGAAATAATAGTTTAAAAATTCTCCCTGCCCCTGACACTATGATAGTTGAAGTGGGAAATAGATTGGTTTTTCTTAGGGCCATATAAAGACTCTGGGGGCAAAATTAAGAGCAGGGCCATACATCTTTTGGGCTCCAAACCTAGCCTCTGTTATGGAACACTTACCTTTCAATGTGCAGTGTGAGCAGTGGACAAATACCTGTGGGACTAAGAAACCTTCCTCTGCCAAATCTCTTCCCTTCCCACCTCAGGTGTCCTTCTCTACTTGAAGAGGTCCAGGGGCACCTGGTTTTTCTAGACCTTGTTTCACATAGTTTTGAAAGACACCAAAAACCTCACCAAGTTGTTGAGGACAAAGTGACCCTTGGATGGAAGCTTTTCTTCTCCTTGTCAATGCCCTGAGTCCTTCCCTCCCCCACCCCCACCACACCCACCTACCTTTCCATTTGTCAGTACTGACAGGTCTTCCTCCCCAGCCAAGCAGGACACTGAAGCACTAATTGGCACTGGAGGTATCACAGCTTGAGTTCAACCAGAGCTGGCAGGCGCCATGACTCCAGTGACAGCTCTGTGAAAAAGTGTCAGGAGCAAAGCTGTGGCATGCCATCGGCTGACTGCAGCACCCTGGCACTAATGAGCAGCCTGTCAGCACCAGCATCAGGGGCCCCATGTGGCACAGAGATCATTAGGATGGCAGATGAGAAAAAACTTCTCCAGCAAAGAAGAGCCAGGATTGGAAGGGAAGGAGGACAAAATGGAACTAAAGACCTCTCCTTACCCACAGGTGGTTATCACCCAGCAGGAAAGGACCAAAAATACACACTTACACACACACACACACACACACACACACACACAACATGTTTATAAAAGATCTCTATGCCAACTCTGGACAACCCTTGGAGTCTCATTTTGGTTGAGTTGCCCTGTAATTAATTGATATAGGCCACAAATCTCTTCTGCAGTAAGCCAAGGGGGAGCTCAGTGACTAAATTAACTCTCCAGTCATGGTCGCCCATACTATGAAACCAGGAAGTAGTGTAAGTCCCAAAGAAAGAGGGACCTGAGGAAAAAAGAAAGCATTGGTATCAGTGGGTTGCTTTTTTTCTTTTTTCTTTTTTGGCTACTTTTCAGGGCAGACTCCCTGCCCAGGGAACCTGCTGAGCTGCCAACTACCTGCCTGTCTTCCACTGGAGTATGATAATCTAAGAGACACAATTAAGAGAAGTAGTTTTGTTTTGTTTTGTTTTGTTTTGTTTTGTTTTGTTTTCCTTTGTTATTTCATCCCAGAGGTGGGTTTGGGAAATGGCCAGTATGTCTGCTTTGTTTTTCTACTTCCTGAGGGCAGGTGTGAATTCTCCAGCTCCATTCTTCTGCTTCATGCTTTATGAAGAGTCTGGCCTCTCTCTGAGTTTTGGTTATCTCTAATGGCTCCATTTCTTCATGGGTGGAGGTGACCTGACACAAGGTGGCCATCTGTCTGAAAGAAATGGGCCTTGAGAGCAGGTCCAACTACATTTGAAGTTGCTTCCACTACTTACCAGCTGGGTCCCATTGGGGTAGTGATAAATCTTTCTGAAGATGTGTTTATATATTAATTTTGTTCTTGCTTCTTGGTGTGGCACCAAGAATTTTCATTATTTGTTTCTGGACCCCAGTTGCCCCACACGCTGCAGTTACACTAACAACTGGACATTTACCTTTGGTGTCCTTACCTTTGCACTCACCAGCTGGTCTCCCTTGATCACGTCCTTGCACCTTTTGGATAGAGTTCTATTCTTTCTTTAAGACCATGGTCAAAATCTACCAGTCACCTCTGGTGGCTTTCTTCAGGCAAAGTGAGTCACCCCTTTTTATGAGATCCCGTAGCATTTTGCACACATTCCTAATGATGGCAATCCTTACAGTGACTTGTATGCTCAAAAGGCCCTCCTTATGTCCAAAGGACAGTTATTATGCTGTTTTATTTTATCCTCAGTGCCTAGCACAGCACCAGATGTTTGCAGGTTCTGGTAGTGATTGTTGAACAAAGAGGTATCCAATCTATAGATAGATCCAGTATTTTTCACCCCCCTTTTTTTAAATTTAGTCTTCCTGATGCATAATTTAAAACAAAAGTCACTTTAGTGAGTAAAGGGTAAGATACAGGAACTTCATCTCTTCACATCATTCTTTACTGTCTACCATGTTTCCCAAACCAGTCCAAAGAATTTGTAAGAAAATGTTCTCCCCACTGGTCTGCCCCCAGAACCAGCCCTAACACTCTTCATATGCAAAACAGAGATAATAAAGCCTTCCTAACATGGATGCCATGAGGATTAAATGTGGTCATCAGTGCCACGGACCTGGCCCCAAAATGACACATAGTAGGTGGCCAACAATGTGAGCTTCCATAGCCCCAGCCAGCATCTTGCCTTCCCTGCCACTCAGGAGACAAGAGCAAAAGGGTAGGAAATTAAAATTCTTTTCTCTGAAAGGGTTGAATCCTTACAAAAGCTGAAGCTCAGTCAATTGCCAGAATGGATAGACATTCAAAGGTGCTTAATCAGCACCTCTCTCACCCCCCCCCCACCATTTTCTAATTAACGTAGGTGCTTGATTAAAATTCCCAGAGTACCCCCAAGTAGCTATCCCAGGAGAACTAAGTAATTGCTATTGCAAAAGATATTACAGTGGTCATTGATGGTGGAAAAAAAAAATAATTGCATCATAATTGAAAGTGGCAGATCTCCTGTCCAGCGTAGCAGCAGAGCATACGGTATTAGGCCCAACCTATACAGAGAAAGCCATTTATTATGATAAATATAAACCAGTGGCACAACTTCAAGTCTGGGGCAAAGTGATCTAGAAACTCGTTAAGCAAATGGTTTAAACACAGACAAGCAGACCAAGGTGGGAAGGAAGAAAGCTGAGGAAGACATTTACAGATGACTCTTTAACTCCGTAATTCTCTTTAGCCATAAAATTATAGCTGGATAGATACAGTTAGGGTAAAGTTTGCCAATGTCAATAAGCATTTTTGTAAGTTTAAAATTTATGATCTGGTTTGAAGCAATATTATAGCTGTGCAACTTCCTACTTCAAAGATGAGGAGAATCATAAAAAGACTAGTGGGGAAATTAATGAGTTCAATGTGCCTGGATTGAGAACATATGAAATCAAGCCTCAGCCTAGAAACCGAGGGCAGAAGTGCATACCACAGACACTGTTTGTGGTTTTACTAAATTATTTTAAAGCCCTTGAAAAATGTTCTAGAATCAGACGTCGGCTGAATTCAGTCATTGCTAACAGCATCCTTCCCCACACTCTCCTAAGCCAGGCTATTTATGCTGGTACTTGGTGACCGTTACTATGCAGAATTGTTTTGACAGAACAAAAAAGGAAACATAAAAGCAAGAATATTGTATCATCTTCCCCACAGATGCTAACCAGCCCTAGCTAGTTAGATGCAAAGGGCTTCTTAAAATGGGACCCCCTCCAGGCCAGAAGACCACATTTCTGATGAGTATCTGTAGCAGGCAGCTCTACTTGGCATCCGAGAAGGTCTCAGCAGGCCTCCCCATCCACCACAAACACAGTGACCTTCTGGCTATCACACCCCTGGAGATCACTTAAGGCTTTGGAGTTCCATGTCTAGCATCCACCAAGCTTAGATAAAGTCTTCCATGCTAGCTTGGAGAAAGCTTTTCATTCCAAATGTCCTTGTCACAAGCAGTGTGAAACATGTCCCATGATTAGGCTGCTTTATCAGTGAGAGAGGGAGGTTTAGAGAGGTAAGGCTAATGGGTCAAGGTCACACAGCTCCACAAATATGCAATGGCCAAAGTAAAACTCAAATCCAAGTCTTTTTGACTCCAAAGTCCATATTCTTGAAGTGTATTGATTTCCTGCCAGGTTTCTGACCCATTGCTTCTTCTGGATCTTCTGGGACATGTATACTTTCTGGTTTCAGACCTCCTGCCAGCCCAGGGCTCTGCTCCTTGGGTCATCCACTTTTTTACAGCCTTCTTGTAAACTCACCCACACTCTTGTTCAGACACTGTACTCCATTTGGGGCACTGTGCTTGGCCTTGACATTCCATCCTCTCCAATGATCTGTGGCTCCATGCAGTGGATCTTTGCATGAATACCTCTGAGCAAGGGACAGAGCCCCAGCATGGAGAGTTGACCCTACCTCAGTTCTCCAGTGAGTTTTCTTTCTCCTACTGAGTCAGCCTTTCTGAGTTTTATGCTCTCTCACCTTTCCGCCTCCACCTGGACCGGGACTCATGGCAGTGATGTGGCTGTTCTCTGACTTGATTTATTTTTTCTTCATGTTAAATACTAACATTCACTCACACAATGGTATGTCTTTGGCTTTGATTGTTATTATTAGGTTGTTTTACACTTTAACAGCTTTAGATATGAAAAGAAATTGCTGGATTCCTGTGTATGTTTTTCATTATCTGACTCCATTCAGTTTCCCTGATGTGTCCTTGTAGTATTTGGCATATTTTATCTTCTCAGTGGTGTAAAATGCTTTTTAATACTGGAACCAGGACAGTTGTGAAGTAATGAACAGAATACCAATTTAGTTCCTTTCAGATCAAGGAGACTCCAGCTTTCTCCGTGGCTGGACTTCCCAGGTTCCCCAAGTACTACCGCACACTCAGGCTGGTCACCACCTTTGAATTTGGGATGATGAAGAAGTAATTCTTCCTGCTGTAGGAGGATCATCTTACCCGCTGCTCCCAGCAGTGATAGATTCTTCTCACACCTTCCCCTTACCCTGAAAAACAAATCCCTCTTCTCTCTTCTAATGGAGAGTTAAAAGGAATGACTTTGGACTTTATCTTTCCTCCATAAGGGATTCAGAACTCCTCCTGTTTTTTAACTGTCCTGCACTCAGGAGGCCTCGTGTTCCTTCTCTGATTTCTTGCATCACTGCTTTGCACTCTATTGAATGGTTCACTGGGGTCACTGTGGTTGAAGATATTTGGCCAGTCATCTGCATGATAAAGAAAGACAAACGGTTTTCTCCCATCATTGATTTATTTATGCTGTCACATACCATCCCAGAAAAGAATTTCATCAGAGAAGGTGACATGGATTCCCCACCTCCCCCAGGAAAATTCCTTGGAAAAACGGCTTTGATTGTTCATGAATTACTCAACAATTTCTTGGTAAGCACCTCTCTCTGCTAAGCCACTGTCCTAGGTAGTGGAGACGCATGAATGAACAAAGCAGACAAAATCCTGGCCTCATATAGCTCATATTTTAGTGGAAGAGACAGAAAATAACCTGATGGATACAAAAACTTTGTAATGTATTATATGGTAATTACTGTGGAAAAAGTGATCATAATAAAATGCAAACAGATGATCAGCATATGTTTGGAGGTTGCAATATTTTTTTTCAACAAAATCTCCTTTAATTCTCAATGTTACTAATATTTCAAATTTAGTGTACTAAGTAAATACTAGTTTTGCTATTTTTATGTCCATAATTCACTTATAATCAACATTAAGATTCATAATGTTGTGGCAAAAAATGTTTACATCCTTCAGGAAAATCACATTTTTGTCATTAATTATTAAGATTGCTTTGCATGGTTTAAGCTTACGTGGGTGTTATAATGTTAACTAGAGTAGACAGGGATGGAGTCATTAGGAAGGCGGCCCAAGAAAGTTGGGGGAGGACACTAGGATGACTCCAGCAAGAGCGTTGCTGGCAGGGCTTGCAGTAAGTACAAAGGCCCTGCATCAGTACACAGCTGCCACATTCAGGGTCATCAAGGAGGCTGTGGAGATACCAGAAGAGTTATGTAACACCTAACTTCCTCTCAATAGACTATAAGTTTCATGAGGGGAAGGAACATGCTCTTTCTTCCTTACTGCTATGTGCACCAATGCTTAGCATGTATCTGTCAAATTAAAGACATTCAATAAGTATTTCTTCAATGAATTAGTGAGTAATGTCAGCATGGGGTTATAGTAAGAATACTTGAGCAAGCATTCTGGAAAGAGACAAGGTTTGAATCAGAAATTATGGTCCCTTGGGGTGCCTGGGTGGTTCAGTCAGTTAAGTTTCTGATTCTTGATTTTGGCTCAGGTCATGATCCCAGGGTCCTGGGATTGAGCCCTATGTCGAGGCTAGAGTTCAGCTCTATGCTGGGTGTGGAGCCTGCTTAAGATTCTCTCTCTGCCCCTTCTGCCCCTTCCCCATTGGTGTGCACATGCATGAGTGCTGTCAAAAAAGAGACAGAGAGAAATTGTGAATTGTGTATTTTTCATTAGTTATTGAAGGTATTGGAAAATAACATAGGCAAATGACAGTGATAGAATGTGGTTAAAGGGAAGGTCCATGGAGAAGAGGGATCCATGTAGCTGATGGTGCAGGTGTCTGACAAATCATCAAAGGGAACGTTAAAGTCACCCCAGATAATGGCTGAGGTTAGTGACAAGTAGGGCTGTGAGCCACATGTGAAAGCCCTCAAAGAATCATGAGGAATTCAGGGCATCAGTCATTGGAAGCGAGAACAGGTAGATGCAACATAGCCAGAGGGCAAAAGCTTTGAATGGACTTTCAATAAAACTGTAAAAGAGGAATGGTCTCCAAGTGATCTTGAGTGAGAAGGACTATCACCCCAAACAACCCAGTGATTTCTTGAGAAATACACAAAGGAAGTGTTGCCCTCAGGAAGTAGCTGGGTTTTAATTACTTAAGGCAGTTCAGGGAGTGGTCAGCCTAGAGGCTGAGGGCTTAGGTAATATGTGGCTTCCCAGAAAATGTAAGGTGGGAGGGGTGAGGAATGAAAGAGCTGCAGGACACTGACAATGGGGGGAAGGGGCGCAGAGTCACCCTGGCAGTGACAGATGTGAGGCATGTTAGATTTAAATTGTCCCCAGTGGAAGACAGTGAAACCACACTTTGCAGATTTCAGCTGCAGCCTATGCCTGTGGAGAGGGATAGAAATCCCTTCTCTTCCTGAACCTTAAGGTGGGGTAGTGACAGTTGTAGCTTTTGGCAAGGTCAGGCCTTTTTTGTGATCCAGAGCAAGGGGACTGACTTTTCAGAGGCCATTAAAAGGCCAAGTTTGGAGATCATGAGATAGCATGACAGCAGGGGAGGAGAATAGATTCTGGGATTGAGATAATTGGAGGTGGGGGTAAGATTGCCAGAACCTGCTGATAGGGTCAGAGTTTTCTCCAAAATTGATCATAACAACTCTAGTTATATTTATTTTTTTAAAGAATCAAGATTTATTGGATTGAACAGAAATGATAGAGTACAATGGTTATGATAAATAGGCAGAAAGAATTATCTTTTATTCAACAGATATTTATTGGGTACTTAAAACATGACAGTACATATCTAAGTGCTTCAGATTGTGTTGTGGACACAGCATTCAAAGACTCTACCCTGTGAAGCTGCAACACTGGAGTATAGGGAATATTTGTTAAATAAATATGCAACCTAGTGTCACGGGAAGATAGTACTGTTGAGGAAAATGACACGTTTACCCCAGGGATGTGGTAAAGGATGATGAACGGTACTACTTTAGTCAGAGTACAAGGATCAGCCCTGACCAATACCTAGATGCCCAAGGGAAGCGAGCCACTGACATATCAAGAGAGGGTCTTCCAGACAGAGGTATCTGCAGATACCAAGACCATGCATCCAGAACATGCTTCATGTGTGTGAGGAACCACAAGAATGTGGACAAATGTAAGTGGCATAGTGTGTGCTAAAGAGACCCCAGGGTCAGGTCATGTGGTACCTGGAAAACGGTGTTAAAAACTGGAATCTGTTTGAATAAAAGGCATTGGCAAGTTTTAAGCAAGAGAGTGAAGTGATTTAATACATGTTGTTCAAGGGCCATTTTAACCACTTGAAGAGAAAGGCAGGGGTTAAGAGGTGGGTTAAAGTAGCAACTGGGATGCTAGTTCGGATTCTGCTTTGGTCCCTCAAGAAATGATGAGGAGGAGGATTATCGTGGTAGGGTTGAAGGTGATAAGACTATGTTTAATGTGCAATGTATTCTGAATTAAAGCTGCCAAGATTCCCTGACTGATTAAACATGGGAGTTGTGAGGCAGAGTTAGGTGACTGAGATTTGTGGCCTGTGCCACTGGTGACTAGGGATATAATTTTCTGTCGCCTAGAACTCCAAGAGCAACAAGTCTGTAGGTGGAAATAGGAGCTTGGTACTTAAGATATGCAAATGGAAATGCTGATTAGATAGTTGGCTATGTAAGCATACAGGGGTATAAAAATAAATGTAGGGGTCAGCAGCATTCTGATGGTGTTCAGTGCCACAAGGCTGTCTGTCACCACCTATGAGGTGAGGCTAGTTAGAGGAGAGTTCTGTGGACTGGGCTTTGGGGCACTCCAATACATAGGTGCCAAGATGAGAGGATGAGTCAGCATGGCTGATGGTGGGAAAGTAGAGAGCTGTGAAGCAAATCTGAAAGGCAACAGAAGACGATGCTTCATAAAGGAGGGGTGTGCACAAGTGTGGCTCAGAAGACAAAGGAGATAGGGAACGAGAACTGGTAAAATGCACTTGCATGAGAGTCTGGCTGGTGAGAATGGTTCTGGTGCAAGAAGATATGGACAGGATTGATTAGGAAAGGAGAGAAGGGGTTCAATAAATGGAGAGACCAATAAAATGCTTTGAGAAGCTTTGCACAATATAGGATTAGATGTTGGAGGGGAATGTGAAGGTAAAGAAGGACTTTTTCCCAAAATCCCATCTGCAGTCTGGCTTCCCTTGGCCATTCCTTGGCTATTGTTGCTGTGTAATAAGAGTGGGTCCTTGAACAACATAGGTTGGAACTGCCTCGGTCCACCTATATGAGGTTTTTGTTTATTTGTTTTGTTTTGTTTTAATAAACTGTATTTAAATAAATACAGTTCAACACTGTAAATGTGTTTCTCTTCCTTTCTGTTTTCTTAATAATGTTTTATTTTCTCTAACTTACTTTATCAAAAAAATACAGCATATAATAGGTATAACATACAAAATATGTATTAATCAACTTTATGTTATTAGAAAAGCTTCCAGCCAATAGGCTATTAGTAGCTAAGTTTTTGGGGTTGTTTGTGTGTTTGTTTGGAGAGGGTGGGGGGCCAAAGATTATATGTGGACTTTCAACTGCACAAGGGATCAGCATCCCTCACCCCCAAGTTGTTCAAGTGTCTGCTATACTTGTGTTAGGGTTCTAAGTTGCCCCTCTTCTTCAGGTGGAATAAAAGAAAGAATTAGCTAAGACAGGTCTGTGCTTGTGGTGCTGCCTATAAATCTTGATCTACAGTTGAGTGACCCTAAAATTTCTCTATATGGCTTTTGTTTGATCTGGGAATTTGAAGCCAGAGTCTCCATGTTGCTAAAGCAATTGACTCTCTGACACTGAGGCACATTGTCTGGAGGTGAGACTCTGTACCATCAAATTTAGTGAAGATTCCACTGAGCATTGATAGATAAAACACTTATTGCAAATGTTTAGAGTGTGAAATAGCCACTGAGAAGGAGCATTGAGGATGATATCTGCTTATCTCTCAACCCCTCCTTAGACACCAGGGCAAAAGTTCTCAAAGTCCTCCATATTTGATCTTCCATGACCAGATTTCCAACTAAGGCAGGGTTATTTGAATTAATCTGTTCTTCACAACCAGAACAGGGACCAAGTTAGACTTGGGCAGCCACCCATCTGGCCACAAATGTTTATCCTGCTGAAGCCCCTCTAAGAAGCTCCAAAAGGGATAGAAGAGGATGACCAACTAACTACCCTAACTGTGCCTAACTACCCTAACTGTGCCAACAAACACAACCTAAGTCCTATTCTGGGGGAGATTATCTGTATAGGGGAAATACTTTAGTTCTCTGCAAATTATGCAAACATTCCTGCTGCCTCAGTGTTGCTGAGTCTAGGTCAGGCAGGGCAGAGGATGCAGACAACCTCAGTATTTAATCTAAAATGATGTTGGAGATGGGGGACAGTTCACCAACATGGAAGCAAGTACCAGCAGCAACAGGTATAGTGAAATCTTCTCCATTTAATCTTGGCTTGAAGGTATGTTCCTAAGGATCCATCCAGGTTATTTCTCCTGACAGTCCTAACAGGCCCCTTCCCATTGTCCACATTACCCTAGAGGCACTTCTTTCCTTTGAGAGAGGAAAAAAAAACACACAAAGCTTGATTGATAGGGCACATTGTGAATGATGAAAGGGTTGTAAAGAACTGGTTCCATCCCTCTTTGCGTCTTAGTTTCCAACCAGAACCCATGGCCTTTGAGAATTGAGGGCAACTTAATGAGTGTGACCACAATGTTTGCTCCAAAATAATTTTGCTTCCTTTGACTTCACTGCCAAGCATCCACACTGGCCAGGCCTTGTTCTTCTCTTGAACAGTCACATTCCTCTGTGTGTTGATGTTTTCTCTCTTTATCACATCACTTTTCTAGGCCTCTTGATTTTGGTCACTCGGGTGTTGTCATGGCAATGACATCCTCAGTAGAGTGGTGCTGCTCATGTTGTCATGGTTATAAGGACCTCTTGATGAGAGCCCCACTTCATTGTCATAATGCAGACAGCAGTAAAGAACCCTAGGATCTCTTGGTAAGCCTGAATTCTTAGACTAGGAGCTAGTGTTTCTGTGCCTAAAAATGCAAGTGGCAGTAATTAGAGAAATAGCAGCAGTCTAAAATGGTTAGACTCTATCCACATGGAAAGAAGAACACTAAAAGAGGGATCATTATCATCACTATGAGCATGTCCTCTTATTCCTTTTTTCTATCATCATCATCATCATCGTCATCATCATTGCCAGTGTTTTGAAAGGAATTGTCTATGTTCCAGGCACTATTCGAAGTGATTTACATGTATAAACTCTTTAATTTTCTTGACAGCCTTATGATGCAGGTGTTATTACTGTTCTTCTATAGATTAAGGAACTGAGACTCAGAGGGCTTGCATAAGTAACTTGCTCAAAGACATACCCTAGTATGGAGCTGGACAAACCTTAACCAGGCAGATGGTTTGCAGAGGCTCCACTCTGAATCCGTTACTCCACTGCTTACTGTTGGACTGTTTTATAATCGATAGCAAAAACCAAGATGAATCAGCCCATCTACCAAAGGGGTTGCAAACTCAGATAATCTTTTTCTGCTAGAATTCAAACAATTTCTATTTTATACCATTTTTAAGTTTTAAAATGTTTTTACATTTTCATTTGAGTCTCTAACAACCATATGATCTTACTATTGCTATTAATTTCATTTTACACATGAGAAAACCCAAGCTGAGAAAGCCTATGATCTCCTAGGATAACTTGGCTGCTAGTCCTGAATACATGACCATCATTGATGCAGAATCTAGTGTTTTGTTCTACCCTACTGCACAACTGTGTGACATAGCCTAAGTCTGGCTCTGGGGAAGAGGATGGCCAACCCATCTAATGTGAATAGTTTCTAGCAGTCAATATAAAGGTGATAGAAGGAATAAATGTTGGTCTTGCAAAGTCATTCATGTAGCCATTTGTCCTTGTTTTCCCTCCTATTTTATGCCTAATAACTCCACTATTAATGGTAGCCACTTTCATCTATCACAATCTAGATAAGAGAGCAGTAGCCTTCATACCATTCCAACTGCTGCAGCATGATGACTCTGCTACTTTGAACAAGTCATTTAACCTGTGTGGGAGACTCCCAATAAAAGGTTAATTACAGCTCTGTGTCTATGCTGATCTTCAGAAAATGACAATTAAACATAAATAAGTTACTTAAAAACTGGCCTCAAAGAAAATATAGCTTTTAAGACAGAAGGAGCTCAGGCCCAGGAGTTGATGAATCTTCTTGAGTATGAGGGGATTGGAGGAAGATATACTGAGTGAGGGATGGCACTAAAGTTAATAATGGTGGAAAACAAAACAATACTAGCAAAGACTGATAGAATTCATATAATATACCAACACTGTACCTCTATCAACTCATTTAATCTTTGGAACTGCCCTATAAGTTCACATACCATTTTTATATATATTTTGCAAATGAGGAAACTGAGGCACAGAACTGTTAAATAGTTTGGTGAAGGCCAAGTAGCTAGCAAGAGGTAGATCTGGAAATTGAATTTGGCCTTCTGGATATATCTGTAGATATTGGCATGCTGTCTTTCATGGACATGGGTTGGGTCCCAGAAACCACCTGAGCTTCGTCAGAGACATGACATGGGGAACTTTTAAGACTTGAGTTCTGATTATACCACTTATGAAGCAGTGCCCCCTTGGTCACATTGGTCAGAAGGCTGACCTTCTCTGAGCCTTAGGCATCTCATCTGTAAAGTGAGGCTCATGGTAGGATGTGTATTTGGGTTTGTTTAAGGTTACATAGGATAATGTGTGTAAATGCATGCCCTGTGGCTGGTATAAAATGGATGTTCAAAAATGTGATGGTAGGTGGCATTAAAGGCGGTGCTATCAGTGATCACTAGTGTGTCATTTTCTCTGTCATTGACATTAGCAACTTATCTTATTTTTAAGGATGAACAGACTGCTCCTGATACTTGAGTGAAGTGTCAAAGGTCACCTGTGGCGAGTAAAACGTAGATTTCCAATTCTTATGCCTTTCCACAATACCTCGTTTCATTGACTAGAGTTTGGCCTATACTAGTTTCAGATGACCTCTTGGTATACAGGCTACCATTTCCTTTTGGCTGCCTTTTCCACATCCTCAGTTTCCTCTTGAGTCAAACCTCCAGGTTCTCCTAAGGTTCCCAGTGGACACCACAGGTTGCTAACGAGTGTCTGTTGAATGGAGATAGTGAATATCTGACTGCTCATTGGCTTTGTACATTTCTTCGTTTCACCTGTAAAAGAATATGTTCACAGTTAGCAGTGTCGTATTTGGGGAGAAACGGAAGTTTAAACTGGAAGGAAGTAACTGAAGTTTAACCAAAACCAGTACTGTATTCTAGGTTTAACAACAAAAAAAGTACAAATAGAAAATGTTATTTCTGGTCTAGGAAACCAATTTATTTGGTATATAATGGTACATTCTTGAAGTGGGATGTGTTGTCATCATTTCTGTGTAAGCAGTGTTCTAGCCATGTTAATGAAGTGGGTCTTGAGCTGGGATCCCTGTCTCTCTTCAGGGATGTGAGGCTAGTCAAACAGGCTTTTCCATTCCCACTTCCAAAAAAGTAGCTTGGAAATAGAGGTGATGCTGTCCACAGGGCTTGATAATGTCAGGATGCTTTGCTGCTGTCCTCATGTGATACTTAAATTAAGCATTGGCTTTGAGGATGTTTCCATGTGCCTTTAAAAATGAAAACCTTCTTCTCTGTGTAGCTAATCGATAGGGCAGCCTAGTGGGAGAAGGCTCGTCTGCCGCCCTCCCTGAGCGCCATGGCTGCTGAGTGAGTTGAAGGCAAAGTGAGAGAGAGCCAGGAGGGTCACAGCGGTGTCTCTTTCAAAATCCAAGTTAGATACAAAAGGGAATTAAAAACTTCATGTTGAGTTGTTGTCACTCTCCCCGTGTCTCGCCTGGGAGAGTTCTCCAGCTGGAGAGCACTGAGAACACAGCCCTTTGGAGCTATTACAATTCATATAGACTATAAACTTCCCACTGCGCGAATAAAGGAAGGAGGTGCTTGCCAAGTGCTTGGAGGGGCAAATGCGAGTTATTTCACCATCTGATGATATACGCCATATTGGGAAACATTAGGAAAAAAAAAGAAAAGGAGAAAAGAAAGTAGAGTGTGTTGAGAGGCTGGCAACTGATCATCCAACATTCCTTGGTGAAACTCAGATGGAGGCACATTTGTGAAAAGCAACAGGCATCGAGGTCATTCCACCCAGCATGTGTCTTCACTAATGGAGCTCGGTTACCTCTGCTCTACACTTGGGAAAGGAGAACTTTCAACACACAGTTGCCACCTGGCATCCCGGGTTCACACATGAGGAGAGGAGGGAGCAGGCAATATTGGAAAGAGAAGATCACTATTGTCAGGACAATTGGTTTGGCTCTGCTCTGCCAGTTAATAAGTGGATAGCCCTCTTGGATTGACCTCTGTGAACCTCTGTCAACCCCAGTTTTCCTCTGTGAATCTCTGCTACCTCATCTGTAAGATAGGATCACAATATGAGATTAGCGGTCCTCCATCACAGATACTTTGTAAACATGAAAACATTATGGGCATGGTCCTTCATTAAAGTTCTGTATTAATCATGCATACTCTCCACGGAAATGCTAAGCAAGTCAAAAAGACAAGGAGGAGAGATGGAATCCCAGTACAGAGCAATTTTTTAAGACAAAGATATTTTTTACATTTTTGAAACACAAACTGAAAAAGTAGATGATGTAACCATTGATTATGACCGTTGTTATAACAACAGCAATTATCATTTGGTGAATCTTCCATTTATTTATGCAACACAATTAATTTGAAAGTTCACCTAAGCATTTCACAAATGCTACATAGAATGTAGCCCAAGAGAGTGAGGAGAGTTGAATCTGCTTAAAAAGAGCAGAATAACAGGACACAACTGTGCATAACAGAAACCAAAAGGGAAATCACAGGGCGATAGGAAGATTTGGATCTGTGCTACTTTTAGAATCAGCCCAGGGTCTATGACTTCCCAAGGAGTCAGTACCTCAGAGCCAGCACTGGTTCTCATTGCCCAATTTCATGACACCAGTGATCTGCAGACTATGGCCAGCTGGCCAGATATGACCTGCTACCTGCTTTTGAACAGCCTGTGAGTTCAGAAACAATTTCACACTTTTAAATGATTGAAGAACACTAAAGAAAAATAATACTTCATGATATGTGCAAATTATTTGAAATTAAAATGTTTTATGAGAACATAAGACAGAGTTTTAAGAGAACACAGTCATACCCATTTGTTTACAGAAGCTTTTGTCTTACAGTGTCAGATTTGAGCACTTGTAACTACACCATATGTCCTACAGAGCCTAAAATATTTATTATCTAGTCTTTTAGAGGAGAAGTTTGCCGATATCTACGTTACATGAAGACTGACTCTTGACAGTTCTGATCACTGCTATTAAAATTCTTATTTTTAGGGGCACCTGGGTGGCTCAGTCGGGTAAGCGGCCAACTTTGGCTCAGATCACAATCTCGCAGTTCGTGAGTTTGAGCCCCGCTTTAGGTTCTGTGCTGTCAGCTCGGAAACCAGAGCTTGCTTCAGTTTCTGTGTCTACCTCTCTCCCTGTCCCTCCCCTGCTCTTTCTGTCTCTGTCTCTCTCTCAAAAATAAACATAAATTTTTAAAATTCTTATTTTTATCCATATTCCCTTCCTTGGTTCTCTTTGTCATGACTCTGAATTTGCAATTAGGATTGTTCTCATCTATATTCTAAATGATTCTTCCAAATCTGGAACATCTGAAAGTGGTCCCATGCCATTCCTCAAGGGCTCCTCTCTGGCTCATGGTTGTAATGGTCCACCTGACAGCTATGTTTTGACTCTTCTACTGCAAGGTACTCATTTGTTGGGCCCCAGAGGATTACTTCTGATTTTGAAAACATTCTGTTCTCTCCCTACTTTGCCTTTTTGGGGGTTGCTTTGTCTGGGGCAAGATAGAGAGCAGGTGGGTCATGAAAATACAACCCTAGCCCTGGGCCTTTGATCTTGTCTGCTTAAAGCATGCTCACTGGTCTGTTGTTGATTCCAGTTTTCCCTTTGAGGAAGTTTGTTCAGATGTTGCTGTTTTTTTCTTTTTCATACAGTATTTTGTGGTAACACCAGAATCTGTCTTCGCTAATAGTTTTAATGACAGGCACCATCTTCTGGGAGGAACACATGTGCAGTTAAATCAGAACCTTCCAAACATCCCATGTAATTACACTCCTTAGCTCTTCTGGTTTCACATCCACATTTGACCATCGCCAGAATTACCCCCCTCCTCCTGTTTCTGTCTGAAATCTGTCTATAGCACTGAGTTTGTGAAGACAGGCCTTATGTTTTCCGGATGATCATGGTCATATGAGCTCTACCCAATTTATTATATTCCTTTTGAATTCCTCAGGCATCTCCTAGATGAATAGTCTCTCAGAATCCCATCATTATGATTTCATAGTTTCAGAAATATTTTACACATTATTATGATAATAATAATTTGACCAATGAGAGAAAAGGATCATTCTGTCAAAGAGACTTATTTTCTACTGAGATGTACTTTGAAATCCTGTCACTCACTTTCAAAGCGAATCCCAATTTTTACATCAAAAAATTAATTAGTGGTTATTGCTAACTGTTAGAAGTACAGGTGTTATTTATATTCTTCTTCATAACTTTTCTTCTTTTCAAAATGTTTAATATGTGTTTGCAACAATTTTATCATCATATATTTAACCTTTAGAAGTAGATTTTCAATTTTCCATTCTAGTAAGATATGCTTGGAAGAGACAAGGCATTGAATTAGGGAGGCTAGATGGATACAGCAAATTGCTATATCTGAGATTAATTCTCTCCTTAGGACAAAGCCGAGGTCTATCAGTTTATTTCCCCTTTTTCTGTGATTCCTAGAGCTCCATGAGATCTTAAGACTCTGTTCTAGCAGATACCAGAGTCATAACATTCCCTAGTTGTTGCCAAGGGGTAAATTCTGGAACAAATCTCAGATATTCAAGTCAGTGCAAATGGGTTTTCTCATACAAATGTAGGTGGTCACCTCTGCTTCCATCTTCAGTAAATGCCATTAGAATCATCTTCAGACCCCTTGGGGAGATGGAAAATTCTGGAGTACTCCAGTAGTTTATCAGTGGGGAGCATAGTGTGTTATCAAACACATATCAAGCTTTAATTTTGCATGTGTGAGTATATATGTGTGCATGCATGCGGTGTGCGCACATGTGTGTATCTGTCCATGTGTGTGTGTCCTTGGTTCCTGTGTATCTCCACCCTACAGACTGTTCTTCCAATTATGTTCTTGTTAAATTGGATTGAAAAGTCATGAGGTTTTATAATTAGCAGATGACTAGAATTTAGTACTTTGGGTAACACTGGATTAGGAGGAAAACCTATTAATTTTTTTTGTCTTTTCTCACCTTTTTTCTTTCTTTTTTTCCTCTCCCTTTATACTACCTTATGAGAGTCCCTACTGCTTTTCATCAGTTAGATAAGATAATTTATACTGAAGACACATGGGACTCAAAGAGACTATCCCCACCAGGAAAATCAATGATTAAACAGCTGATGGAGTCAAGTGTCAGATGTGTTTTCCAAGATAGTTCCACAAAAATGCTATATGGGCCTGCTTATTATCTCATCATTAGAGCTTTTAAAAGTGAATTCCCTGTGAAATCTTGTACCTAATTCATGTTCACCTTTGCATATATCATCTATTTGAATATGGTGTTGTTGACTAGTCCTGGAACTTAGGACTTAGTGATACTTTTAGTCATAAGCAATGCTGGGAACCTTTTTGAATTACCTTTCATGGAAGTGCGGGTTTAATAAATAGAGTACATATACTCCTTTCGTTAAATATTTGATGTACATATATATATAGCTATGTGTATTATATATCACCATTAAATTTATATATGTATAAAACATCTTATCACTTATCTGATTCACAATGCTTTGAATTATAAAATGGCTGTTTACAAAATATGATCTATGCTTGAAAAATGAGTTTGCGCTCATTGAGGTTATTAAAAAGCATCATTAAGTAACTGTACTCAGGAATTTATTTTTTGCCAAGCTGTGTACAGAATGCTTAACACGTGTGATCATGTTGAATGTTGATAAAAGCCCAACGAGATAGGTACCCTTATCATCTCCTTTGTACAGATAAGAATGTTGAAGCCTCAGAAAGGTTAGGGAACTTTTCCAAAGTCACACAGTAATGACTGCTGTATTTGTTGTTCATTAGCTCTTATGGTATCTATAGAAACTAACTTTACACAGAGGGAAATAGCATGGTGGAAAGAGCATACACTTGGAATCAAACAGACCTGTGTTTGGATCTTTCAGCCTTTGTTTAGTCTGCTTCAGCCAGTTTCCTCATTCATAAATTGGAATAATACATATCGCTAAAAGTAAGAATGCGTAACTATTCTATGTCAATTATAGGCATAAAGAACATTTTGTCAACAATTGCAATGATTACCATGTAATCATGAAGAGATAATGGAGAGATGTATTTATACATAAGTTAGCCTTGGGATGGACGAAGCAATGAAACAATTTGGAATAAAATTAGAGTCAGAGAAGCTATGGTACTTCTATGGAAAGGCAAAGACTGGGTAAAACTGGCTGAATGGGCTGTATTGGTGTTAACCAGTGGTAATGGGCATCTTAATTAGGTGTAGAAGCCCCACACCTGACCTCCTATGGAATGGAAGAGGACAAAAGCAAGGCTGTGCGCTTTCAATGCCCAGGTTACAAAAGACCATGAAGCTTCCACTGGTTTCTCGTGGGACACTACCTGGGAGTCTGGCCACCGTATAAGAAATACAATAACCCTGACATTTCCATATGGAGAGACAATGTAGGGAACATTGGAGAGAAAAAACCTAGGGAAGTCCAGATCCCAGGCTCAGCTGGTGGAGTCAGAATGAGCAGACCTTAGAGAAGCTCCACCTCCAGCCTCCACGTGGCTCATAGCCTCACGTAAAGCCATGGTGAAGTCAAGTGTCTAAGCCAAGACAACTCCAGCCCCACAACTAAAATGACATGACTGTTTTTGTGAGCCTCTGTTTGGGGTGGTTTGTTACTCAGCAGTAAATTACTGGAACATGGGCACGTGATATGAGGAAATCACAAAATTTGTCACTTAGATACATTGCTCTTCTCTTTCTCACCTTGGTTTCTCCTTCTCTCTGTACTTTTTCCCCTCTGACCAATGTAGACCCTACCGATCTTGGTCACATGGGGCCTTCCCAGAGCCTACGATATATGATCAGATCTCAGAGCTTTCCTTTCAGATTTTAGTAATTTGTGGTGAGTCTGGTGTTTCCATTAGACTTTGGGGAGCTTCCAAAACTGCAGAAAGTGCTAAGTTAAGCACTGTGTCCTGAGAATTAGCTCACTACTATCTCTGCCCTTGGACCATAGCACCCATAAAAACAGGGAGTTTAGAGAAGTCTATCATGTAAAGGTCCCTGGTTTTCTAACCCATATGTTAATGTGCTCACTCCCTCACAAAGCCCTACTTAGTCTCAGCATTTCAGGCTATGGTATCCTTTGTGGATCCAATGCCATTCCCTCTTTCTGGAATCTAAGGCAGAGGCCCAATGCCACTATCCCTGTAATTCCCTATAAACCAGAAGCAGGGCAAGTAGAAGCAAGGAAATTTCTCTCTCTCTCTCTCTCTCTCCACAGCCAGAGGAAATCATAGAGCAGAGAGAGATTTGGAACACTTGAGCAAAGGATGAAAACTTCATCCTACCCTTAGCCAGTCCCAGGACTGGGCTCCAAGTAAATTAAGTGAACCATTTCAACAGGCTTGAATTCTGTCAGCAGCTCAACCATCCCCTTGTTTACTGTTGAAATAATTACTACTTTGCCATAATATTAGCTCTGAGCCGTGACTCCATTACCATTATCACTGGAATATTACCCATTTATTATCTCCCAGCAACCCTGGAAGATGAATACTGGGCTTCAGAGACCAATTGTTTTACAGCAGACAGGATCTTGGTGTGCATTGTTTAATGAGGTAAACTACATTATAGCCAGCATTAATTTGGCTGCAGTGCACTCCACTAAATCACTCTTAACCTGTAAATCTGCCACTGTTTTTGATGTGCACTTAATCAGTGAGGAGGGGAGACATCATTTGAGAAGAAAATGAAGCTGGGGGAGGGGGAAGGAGAAGGTGAAAGTGGGCAAGTCCATGGTCCTGGGAGTGTAGGCAAGATGAGGAACACTCTGAAGGTATGGGTGGATCACAGGCAGCAGGAGGAGGGAGCAGCCAGGGTTCACTCATCCTCTGATCCTTTTGGCCAAAACTCCTGAGAGAATGGAAAGGTTATGTGATGGGTCAGCCATAATCAATATGCCTTCCCTTTAGCAGTTCAGGAGTTGTGGATTCACAGAAAGGATTTTCTGATCACTTTTAGCTCTTGTCTTCTTCTATTTGACATCTTCGGTATGACCACAGTGATCCACAACAGGCAGATTAGGAGAAACTGAAAACAGAGCTAGGAAATGAGATTGTCTTTTGACACAAGGGATGGGAGAGACTCCCGGAAACATGTAGCTCTCCTCATTTGGTGAGCTCACAGGAGCCTGCATGTGGCTGCACAGAGCTCATTGCCTTGGAAGAAACACAGCTGGAAACACACCAGGGGAACAGAGCAGCAGATGAAAGGAGTTTCTTCATCAGGCCTCCCTTGTCACCTACATTCCTGCTTTTCAAACTTTAAGGTGCATATAATCACCTAGGGATCTTGTTAAAATGCATGTTCAGCTTCAGTAGGTCTGGGGTGGGTCTGGAAATTGGGTATTTCTAACCAGCTCCCAGGGATGCTGATGCCACAGGTCATAGACTGACCACACTCTGGGGACCTACTGAAAAGGGAGGAGCCTCTTCCAACAGAAGGTTTTCTTCTAGAAATGCCTACACTGGCTTGTACAGAACATGCTCACAACCATCTGAAGGAACAACAACATTGTCCCCACTTCAGAGGTGGACAAGAGGAAATATGTTGCTTTGTTCTGGAAAATGCTGGTGACTTTCAGGTAGGTCCTGGAGTGAGTGAGGCATCAAAACTCAGAAGTAATGTTCCAAGAACAACAGAGAACAGGAAGACTGCCAGAAATCGGTGCCTTCATATTTTAAGGTGGAGAGCATTGTATTCCTAAAATATCCTAAGACATTACTTTTACATTACAAATGGAGAAAAAAACAAAATGGTTTGGATGCAACTTTGGACTCTTGAAACCTCAATCTACTCATGTTCTTTAAAGAGAAATATATTCTCCACCATGCCACTCATGAGTTTCCCCAAATCACTTATGTTCTTGACTTTGGAGAACTTTTCTCCGCACAACCTAAATAAACTTGAAACTGAAGCAGCTATTCTATATATCCAACCCAGTTAATCAGGGTTGAAATTACCAAATCGTTTCCTAGAACATTCCAGAGTTTTTCTTTCTTTAAAGAGTGGAGCTGACATGCTTCTCAAAAACTTGTCCCAGATTACCCCCAGTTGATCTTCCCAAGAAAGTAGCACTGAGTTTTTCTGAGATAAGTGGGAGGGGGAGGAGAGAAAAAGAAAGAGAGAGAAGGCCTTTGTGATTTAATAGGTAATCCCAGGAGCAACAGAAACTGGCAGACAGTATAAATTTGGAAACATCTTTTACTGTATATCTTCCTTACCAAAGTTTTCTGTTGCATCCATTTTGAAAACATGGTGTTATTATTTCTATCTTAGGGCATGCATCTGAAGTATAATGACAAGGTGTGAGGATGTGCATATGCTTTGTTCTTTATAACACTAGAACAACAATATTAATTTTCCTTTTTAAGTTTTATTATAGTTAAGAAAAAGAACACTACTAATTTAATTCCCTATCATCTACCAAAACATTCCACTAGCAGTTGAATAATACTTATATGGTTTAGGAATATTATGCCTTCCCTGGTTCATTTATCCATCCATCCATCCATCCATCCATCCATCTGTTCATTTGTCCATCCATTTAGAAACATTTATTTAACAGATACTAGATTCCAGTAAAATGGGAAAAATAAATAGATTGGAAAAATAAAGATCAAAGAGGCATGGTTACTTCCCTCAGAAATTTTGCAATTTAACAGCAGAGGCTAACACACAGATAATTTATTGTAATACCACTTGGTACATTCCAGTTGTTCTCTACTTCCCCTAATCCTGCAAACATTTTGCTTTACTGAGATTATAATTCTTTTTACTGAACTAGTGACAAAGGAATGTGTAGACTCAAGCAGAAAGCTAAAAGTGTAAACTTGTATATAACATTGAAGTAATGATTATAAGACTTCTTGGGAGGGCAATTTCCACTACAACTAAAACATGAGCTCTTTCTGAGTTCCCCAATTTTAAAACTAGGCTATACTAACTTGATCATTCCATCTCAAGAATGTTTTTATATACTCTGATGAATATTGTTTCAAACATGGTGGAGCCCTCAGCTACCTTTATATAGCAGTTGTCCACTCTCAACTAATGCTGCATATTTGAGAGAAAAATACCATCTTGCTGAAAAAGCTTTGTCACTAGTCTTTATTTAAGCAACCAAAAGTGGGAGACACTACTGGAGAAAATCTGTTCAAATGAACTTGAGAGATAGTGGGATGATATTAGAAGGGAAAAAAAAACTCCAAACTCTCAGACAGGTGTGTCATTAATAAAGGCATTTTGATGTATGAAATTGAGGAATTATGGCAGTTAACCAGGAATTCTGGGGATAGGGGAGTCCCAAATGTTTCTATTGCATGTATGAAGATATCTGCCTATTAGAAAATTTAATCATGAATCAAATAATGTGTATATATATACATTAATATAATATGTTAATAATTAGTAATTAGTAATTAATATAATGTGTATATATATAGCATATGTGTATAAGTATATATACATATGTAAATAAAATTTCTATTATAGTATATAAACATATTATGTATAAATAGAATATAATAATGAAATATATATGATATATAAATGTACATATATACATATAATTATGTTTTCCCTTTTGGGAAAGGGAGATTTTGGTTGAGATTTATGTGGCTAGTTTTCTGGTGCAGAATTAACATATGTATTGAATGGTAATCATGTGTTGGATACAGTACAGTGCAGTGATGTCTAGTTACATGAGCCAAATTAACTTAGGGGATGTTTCAACTACTGAGCAGGGATATACAGTCAGAATAACTCAGAGTTACAAATACAAACAAGTGTCTTTTTTCTAATTGACTCTCTCCAGGAACCTTCACCTCCTCCTATAACCTATTACATTTTCTCTATAAAGTGAAGTTTAATAGTGAAGTTTAATTGCTTCCTAATTCTTAATACTCAAAATATCTAATATGCAGATAAAAACTTTGGGGGCCTTACTTAAAAGCTATATGAAAATGCATAATTATTTTGCATGTGTTTGTATGTAAGCATTTCATCCATCAGTGCATTCTCCTGTTCTGCTCCCTGATTCCTAGTACATCCATCAAGCCCAATTGCCCATAAACAGTAGAAATGCTCTGTTAAGAAGCTGCATTTGGGAGCAAAAATGTAAACTAGTCTTTGTTGTGATGGTTCTGGGGTAGGTGTGCTGTGTTCTCTCTCCCTTAGAGGCAAATTGCTATGGGTAAAACATGTATTATGCTATCAGATGCCATCCCAGCCTTTGTTCAAGTGCACTTTGCAGAGGCACAATAGATTGTGGTAGTTTGATACCATCTCCTTAGTTTCTTTCATCACATTTGTTTGTCTCTGCTAATCGGCAGAATCCAGAAGCCTTCAGCAGGTACTCTCTGTCCGTAGTCTCAAATCAACCAGTCAAGCTTTCACCATCCTGGGGGACCCTCTGGACAGCAAACGTTCTTTCTTTGCATTATTATTTTTAATTTATCCACCCTCAAGGAAAGTAATACCTTAACAATAAAAGCTTATACAAGATGACTGAAGCCTAGAAGGTGGTGGGGGTGGGAGGCTCATCCTGAGTAAATTCTGAGATTTTCAATTTGTAAAGATAAATGATAAATTTTAAAAGGTTCTGCTTAGTTAAAAAAAAAAAAGGAAAAAAGAGGTAGGAAGGGGGCATGTGGAAGAAAGAAAGAATAGCAAAGAAAGAAGATGAAGTCATTTAAGCATCTCAATTGTGTTTCCTCCCCTGGTTGTCAAAGAGCAAAGTGATCCCCACTTCACTCCCCCTCAGGTGCCTGCAGCCAGCTCAGCTTGTGTTGGGTTTGGAGGTAGGTTTCAGGTGGTCCAAACAGCCACCCCATTTGAAAGGAAAGCAAGAGCAGCTAGGAGTATCTGAGATTCGTGAGATCACTCCACAAATTAAAACCTTTTATCAGCCTCTAATAGCTGTGCAAACTAATTATATTTTGGCCAAACTTTGCCAATGACTCCCCCGAGGTATTATTATAAAATTTTGAGCTTGGAAATGCGTCCCCATTCTGTCAACATCAGGATGTTTCAGCTGCAGGAATTGGGCTCCAGCTCATTTTAGCTTCCATGATGTGCTTTGCATAAACTGGCATTTGCACACTGGTATGGCCAGGAGGGTCGCGGAGGGAGCACAGCTGTACTTGAAAACAAACAGGGGGTGTATTTCTAGCAGTTAGACTTCAGACACAGGGGCTGCATTGTGAGAAGAATACATTTTTGACCCCAGATTTTAAGGAGATGCTGCAGGCTGCTAACCCCAGATGTAAAGGCAGTCACTCAACCGTTCTGTTGAAACAGCTTCTAACTTGAGGGGGACATGTCACCTCTCTTCTCAATGCTTCCATTTCTCCATATGCCGGAACAGTGTTTCCTAATGTCACTGCTCAAATCCTTGAGCATATTTTAGAGTAAAATCTGGAGGAGGGGGACTTTCTTGAAGAGTTTGATGAGAAGTCAGTAGACCCTGATTGGTCCCAGAATTTAGGTTTACAAGTTATTTAGGGTTCAAGCCCTATGTAGGTCAAATAAAAATAATTTGTCAGTCAGCAAATGCTCATCAAACACACTCGGGCAGTGGGACATTATTAGAGGTGTGTAATGGCATTCAGTGTACCCATGTATGCCAGCAGATTCCTTTCCTGTCCTTCTACTTGCTGATAATCCTCTGTGTGGCTGGCCTCAGAGAGCAGAATCACTCTGCAGCAAATGTACACTTTCACACGCACAGAGTCCCATGAAACAGTAAAAATCAGAGGGGACTGGATAAGCCCAGGGTTTTCCCTCATCCATCACCAGCTATCAGAGCACAGAGACAGCGAGTGGGAGATGCTGTTTATTTCCTTTGCTGGCTTCATTTAGTCCAGCTAAAAGCAGAAAACCTAGTGAGATGACCTTCCAGTGTTCCTAGGCACTTTAGGACAATGTGTTTTGACCACTGCCAGAAATGATCATCTGCCTAACTTTTTGGACAGCTCTGGGCCACTGGTGCAGCCAGGGATCCTGGAGGGTCAAGGGAAGCAGGAGGAGACTCTTGCCCAGCAGTTTAGGGGAGAGCGTGAGGCTAGCCTATGGTGACACAGACCCTCTGGCACTGCAGTGTAGCCCAGAGCCCTCCCAGACCCAGAGCAGAGGCAGGAAATGTGGAATAAGGACACTGCCAGAGTCAGACCCTCCCTCACCATAGGGTCCCAGGTTCATTTTTGTCTCTGCCATCTGCCATCACATCTCAAAGGCTCCCAGGATGGTTTCATCAGATTCTTGATTTCGTTCCAGTTGTCACTAATTACACTGCAGATCAGTAAATCATCTCCGGCTGGGGCTGACAGGGAGAGAAACAGGCCCTCTGCCACACAGGGCTGGGGTTCCCTGGCACACCTGCAGCAGGCGCCTCTGAGGCACCCTCCCGAACCGCACTCCGTGCAGAAGGTAGAGATGCCCGGTCACCCATGCTCGGTACCTCTCTGTCCCTGGGTTGCCCCTGCATATGCATTCTTACCCTGATATCTGTTTCAGGCAGTACAGCCACTTGGGAAGAATTTAGGCAAGTCTCCGACCAGAGGAGACTTCAACTTTGATTGTTGAAGGTAGAGGAGGTGAAAGGTGATCTTATTAGTTCCTCTGGAGTTTTATGAAGTCAGGATGTCTCCTCTCAAATTTTGTTAATGAAACACTAAGTTGATTCATTCGTTTTGGGATGGGGTATAATAATCTGGATTTTAAATGTGCACCCCAGGTGCTTCTGGGTGGTGAACCATTAACCCACTTTAAGTACCACTTTATCCCTCTCTGGCTGTAGACTCCAGCTGGCCTGTTTGCGGATAGGGTGGTGAACTTCTCCTGTCAACCTTGCTGTTCTAATAAGGACACAGATTGTTCTGATTCAAACTGCGCTCAGCCTGCCCATACACTGGACCTACATGCACAGCCCAGGTGCACAGGCTAGAGGCTGTAGCTCTGAGAAAGCCTGTGCCCTTGGCATCCTGCAGCCATGGTGTGGTAGCCTGGGAGGGAGTGCCCCTAGAGCCCCAAGCGCCCCCAGCCCTGTGTCTCCCAACCCAGCCCATTCACTGCACAGATTGCTAGCTAATGGGGCGGAGCTAGCTCAAGTGCCTTCTATTAATGGAGCAGAATATAAACAGAATAAAGCCTTCATTTCCCAGGCTGTGGTTTCATTATTAATATACTTTACAGTTCACAGGTTGTACGTTTGCACCCGTGTTTTCTCAGCTGGTGTAATCTGCAGCTCCGAGTGAGAACAGTCATAAAATTTTCATTTCCAGTTGAATGTGCGTCCAATTCGCCGTGAAATGTTCTATCTGTCGTGAATATTAAGTGCACTGAAGCAATGGCTGCTGGATTAGGTAAAGAGGTTCATTCCCTGGCCCCTCCCAGGCTTGGCCAAGGACAGAGGTTGGCTGGGCTGTGGGTGTGACTTTTACTGAGAATCTTTGTGGCGTGAAGCTTGTAGGTTTGAGGCTGCCTCCTGAAGCTGTGGTGAAGGAGAGGAAACGGGCCTTAAGAGGCAGCTGATAGGTCAGGAATAATGGAGAATGTGCACCTAGGGGCCAATGAAAAGCCATCAGACAGGAGGTGAAAGGGGACTGGAAGTTCAGGTGCAGAGAGGAAAAATGGAGACCAAGGTAATGCTAGGGCAGGGGTGAAGAGGCAGGGATGAGGCAAGAGGAGGTGGGAGGGGGTTGCAGAGGAGAGAGCAGGCCTGGGTGGAGAGCTTGCAGGTGCAGGAGGAGGCTGCTCCACAGGCATAATGTTACCAGGAGCAAGCAGCATTTTATGTGTTTTATGCACAGTGCCTTTTTAGCTGAATCCTAGCAGTGGGGGAGATGCAGGGACAGTCAGGAGCCACAGTACTTGCGAGAGCTTCTGTCTGATGGCCTGCAGCTTGGAGCAGGGCAGGAGTGGCAAGGGGGCTTGGGCCCAAGAACAAATGTTACCTGCTGCCCCTAGGCCTAGAGTGGAAGTTATTGTCTTCCCAGCACTAACTTATTATCCTTTCCTCTCAGGCCACTCCCTGAGCTATTCCAACTAGTTCTGTCTTCCAGATCCCTCCCCTCCATTTAGTTGTTGGAGGGCTAGGATCCCTCACCCCTCCCTGCAGTGCAGGGAGCTCCAAGCCTCAGGGAGCCAAAGCTGGGCAGGCAGAAGGTAGAGAAAAGGAAGTTCCTGGATTCCAGCTGATGTTTCCGGTTCTCTCCTCCCTGCGGGCCAGGTGCCCATCCTGTAAGGGTTTGATATGATAGCTGCCCCAGGCTGGAGGAGAAAGCGAGGCAAATAGGAAGACTTAGATGGAGCAAGACTTGCTCCTTAGATGGAGCAAGACTTAGATGGAGCCTCATTGCCTCAGGTGCATAGCCTCCTTAGCAGAGGTGAGAGAAGCTGGCTATGCCCTGTGGGAGGATCCCTATAAGACACTGACTTGGCTTCCCAGAGCTGAAGTGCTGACTTCAGCTGGAGCAGAGAGCCCCAGCCTGTACTGCCCACCCAGAAGGGACTCCTCCAACTCCAGCCAGCTGGCCCAGAGAGAGAGAGAGAGAGAGTGTTCACACATGTGTGTGTCTGTATATACATAATCACACAACAGAGTCAATCGGCTACACAACCCTTGGCTATTTAGAGTTAAAGCTCAGGACAGCCCAGCAATGGTTATTTTCCTCACCTTTGTGGTTAAGGAATAAAGCACAACTGCCAGGTTTAGTTATTTCTCCAAGTTCCCAGCATGGAACTCATGGTGGAGGCCAAAGAAAATGCCCACATTCTGATTTGAAGTTCTGCACATCCCCCTCCACCCCATATGTCACAATTATTTGTTTGACTCCCTTTTTCCACTTTCAATTGTTTAATTTTGAAAAATATTCAGATAATTTTGTGTTTCTCAAACACAAACCTACTGGGAGGAAGAAGCTGAAAATGAGCTGGGCAAAGATAGCAGAATGTTCAATGATGCGTGGTCTACTAAGCAAAATCCTAAACATGTCCAGCTATAATCCAAGGATGGCTAGTCTGCTTTATACTTGGTCCATCCCTTCTTGTACCAGTTGCACACCTGCTCACCTGAGTTGCTAACCAGCGTCTTGAGAACAAATCCAGAATTGTTCCTATGGTGTATAAGAGCCTCCATCCATTGTTCTGGCTCACCACGGCTCTGCAGGGTTTCCAGTGCACATATGACATACATGTGTCACTGCAAATGCAGCTCCCTCTAACCAGAATCCTCCCTCCCCCACATCTTGAGCTCACCCTTGCAGTTCAACTTAAATGCCCCTCCTTGGGGAACCCTTCCTTGGCACCTATTTCACCCCCCCCAAGCACAGCCTCCCCCACCGTCCTGGGCTCCCCATGAGCTTGAGCTGGACATGTATACACTTCAGTTTCAGCATTAATCTCACTGTGATTTGTTAACCATCTGCATGCCCATCTCCCTCAAGGGACAGTGGACTCCCTCAGAACAGGGACTATAAAATGTCTATCATTCAACAGATATCCAGCTCAGAGCCTGAGAACATGGGCATTGGAATTAGATAGATTTGAGTTTCAACCCTGACACCACTTTTTATGCCCCATGAGACTCTGGGTGGATTGTATAACCTACTTGTACCTTGATTTTCTCATCTTTAAAATGGGGATCATTAGCTTCCATAGAGGGCACATTATAACAAAAATCAGTGAGTATATATATATATGAAAATTTAGAAACTAAACATAAAATAAGCACTCAGAAAATGTTGGTTTTCTTTCCTTTAATATCTCTTCTTTTCCATAGACGTTTATTGAGTGATTAAAAAATATTATTAAGTACAAAATTAATTAATCATTCAGATTCAGATTATACTGGGGATTCAGAAGGAAAGGATCAAGACCAAGTATGACCAAGGTCTTCCATGAACAGGTGTCCTTGAAGTGATCCTTGATTAAGACACAAGTACCTTTTTCTTCTGAATCTAGGGGTTCACCTCTGCACATTTATAGGTCCCTCTGTGTCTGTCTCGTGTCTCTCTCTCTCTCTCATATTCTCTGATTCCTTTCATTTATTGAAGCTGAAAATGCAGCTGACCCTTCCTACCTCATGGAGCTTTAACCCATGTCTTTCTTTAATGTTAAATTTGAGATCAGTGACCTCTAAGTGACCTCAATGCTGATCACTGACCTCAGCCCTTAAATACTGAAATCTTCTGAGAACTTAGCTTTCTGTCCATAGGCCCCGGAGAAAGGTATTAAGATGGCATCGAAATGGCATTAGTCACAGCCCAAAGCATCTACTCATGGGAGAAAATGGAGAAATTAAGAGAAAGTGCTCTCAAAATATGCATGCCTGCTGAATCGTTAATTCTACCCCTTGTTGCTCAGAACTCCTGCCCTTAAACTGCATTCAGAATGAATTCCACCAGTGGCCCAATCTCAGGGAGAGACGGGAGGGAGAAAACTGTACATCCTTCTCCTGGCTTGTCACTGTAGAGTTGAGATAATAATAGTCTTTTTCTGATCCCCTGAACTTTCCCATCTGCTTCATAAAACAATGGCAATTTTTTTCCCTTGCTCTGTCTTCCTCTCTCTCTCTTTTATTTTTATCCTCCTACACTATAATTTAAAACTGTGGCAGTGTTATAGCCCTTGAGTTTTTTTTTTTCCTTTCTTCTCCCCTTTCTTTAATACATGACTGTTATTTAAAATGGGCTTTCATCTGAGCACCAGGAAGCTGCCTGGGCAGGGAAACTGCCTTGTGCCTTTACAGAGGGAGGGTCAGACCAGTCTGGCCCCCAGTCTAGCCCAGGACCCAGTTCCCTTTAGCACTGTCATGAAAATCAGAGGTGTTGGTGCATTTGTTTAGATTTCCTCTAAGGCATTTTTAAAGAAGAATTGGAAGCCAAGGTCTTAGGAATGCCCCTACATCTGAAATGTCCATCATATTAAGCTGGTCACCCTCAGTGGCTACCAGGCATCAGATTCAAACACAGCAGTATCAGCTGAATGCAGTAAGTTCATTGTGCCCATAGATCCAGGAGGGGGACATTTGTCAGCCGCCAAGTGCAGAGGCATTCAGCTGTTGCTATGCAAGATTTTCCTCAGCTGCTCTGCCAATCACACCCATCCTTATGCATCTCTGCCTCAGCTGGATGGGCGATGTACATGAAAGGCCATGGCCAAAGGCTGCTTTCCCTGGGGAAATGTCATCTATTTTAGGTATCAGGAAGGAGGGTGCATGACCCTGGTGTTTCCCATACCAATGCTACAGCATCGCTGTTTCTGGTTTGGATCTCTGACTGTTATCCCTGTGCTGGAAAATTCTCCACGCACTGCCTGTCTCTGTGTCAGTTCATTTCCATGTATGCACCTGTACCTCCGAAAGCAATTTTGGCCTTGTGTTTTCTGCCCGAGATCTCTCCAGAGCCCCCTCTGAACTGGCAATGGCAAAGCAATCATATTGTAAATGATCTTCATGAAAGAAGATGCCATTGCAATAAAGCACAGGGGACAGAACAAGGCTGAAGGCTAGAAAAATGTGTGTGTGTGTGTGTGTGTGTGTGTGTATTGTGAGTGGGAAGGTGTGTCCCAGCCCTTGTGGAGATGATTATTCCACCCTTCAGAATATGTAGCCATCCTGCCAGTTGGAGGAGGAACTCTCTGGGGAAGACAGGGCTTGCTGTCCCCAGCTGGTATGCTGGGGAGGCCACACGCCTGCTGGAAATGGAGACTGTTATCCTAGCAAGAGTGGCTTGTCTCCCTGGCAGTGATGCCCAAAAGGGCGGGTGGCAGGAGGAAGTGCTTAGAGATCCAGTCTCTTGGTTCACACTGTTGGAATAGGTCCTGGGTGTCATTCTTTCACTTCATTTTGGAAATCTCCCTTCTCTTCAATATTGGGAATGATCTTTAAAACCACATAGAAATATGGGGCGCCTGGGTGGCTCAGTAGGTTAAGCCTCCAACTTCGGCTCAGGGAAGTACTGCGTCCAGCTCTGTGCTGACAGCTCTGAGCCTGGAACTTGCTTCGGATTCTGTGTTTCCCTCTCACTCTACTCCTCCCCCACGCACACCCTGTCTCTCTCTCTCAAAAATAAACATTAAAAAAATTTTAAAAAGTATTGTTTTACATAGTTTTCATTCATTTATCATATACTTATCATATCTTTTGCTTTTTATTGCTCACTGCCCTTCCATCTGTTTTTTGTTGTTGTTGCTGTTGTTGTTTTTCTGCTTCTTTAGGGTTTCTTCCTACATAGATCTGCTGCTGGTATAATTTTCCCATTTGTTAAGTAATGAAAATGACTTATTTTGCACAGGTTTCTGAAAGGTAGATTTTTTTAGTAGATAATTTTGAGTTGGAAGTTTTTTTTTGTTTTTTGTTTTGTTTTGTTTTTGTTTTGTTTTTCCATCTCATAAGGGTCTTTTGACATTCAACATTATGGAGGAGTCAGTTGTGAATCTCATTTTTGCTTCAGGGAAATTTATCCCCCCCCTCCCAACCTCCAAGGATCTTTGTTGCTTTTAAGACTTTTTCTTTGTTTTTGTTTGCAATTTCACTATGCTGTGTCTAGGTAGAGATTTCTTTCCTTTTTTTATTTTTAATTTTGCTTGGGATTTGTTGCTTTATTAAACTTGTGGATTAATGTTTTCATTAGTTCTGGAGATTCTTAGCTATATGTCTTCAAACCCTGCCTCCTGCCCCATTTTCCCTTTCCCTCTCTTTCTGGGATTCCTTAAGAGTGTGTGCTAGACAGACCTCCTCCTTCTTTCTATGTCCCTTATTAATTCTTTTACATTCTCTGTCTTCTTGTCTCTTCATTTTACTTACAGGGTATTATTTTCTTACTTATTTACAATTAGCATAGTCTCTCCTTAGCTGCATCTTATCTTTTAAGCCTTTCCATCAGTATTTTTAGTTTCAGTTATATTTTTCATTTAAAGAAGTCTTATTTTTTTAACATATATTTACTTATTTTGAGAGAGAGAGAGAGAGAGAGAAAGCATGAGTGGGAGAGGGGCAGAGAGTGAGAATCCCAAGCGTGCTTCACACTCAGCATGGAGTCCAGTGTGGGGCTCAATCCCACCATGGTGAGATCATGACCTGAGCCGAAATCAAGGGTCTGATGTTCAACCAACTGAGTCACCCAGGAACCCCTCAAGAAGTCCTGTTTTTTTTTTTTATTAAAAAAAATTTTTAATGTTTATTTATTTGTGAGAGAGGGAGGGACACAGAATCCAAAACAGGCTCCAGGCTCTGAGCTGTCAGCACAGAGCCCGACGTGGGGCTCAAACCCATGAACTGTGAGATCATGACCCAAGCCAAAGTCAGACGCTTAACCAACTGAGCCACCCAGGCACCCCAAGAAGTCCTATTTTTATTGTTCCCTTCAAAAGTGCTGTTTTAAAACTTTTTAGTTTTATTTTCCGTGAAGATTTTGAAGTTTGTGATTCATTTCTTTATCCAAAATTAGCATGGCTGTTTTATAGTCTGTGCTTCATAATTCCATTAACTAACATAGATTTCAGTCAGTTTTGTTGTTGTTGTTATTGTTGTTGTTGTCTGTCTTATGCTGCTGTCACTTTTGCTTTCTTGTATCTTGCTTGAATCTTGTGTCTTGCTTTCTTGTGTGCCTGGTTATGGTCTGCTATGTGATATCCATTGTGTTAAGGATAACCTGAAATAGTTTGAGACCTGGGATTATAGTACCTTACTACAGAGATGATTTGGGTTTGTGTTGGCAAGATGGCTAAGAATCTCTCTATTCAGAACCACTTTAAACAGAACTAAGGTTCCTCTGATTCCCCAGATCATCCAGGTAAATCAGACCATACTGCAATTTCTTAGAAGGGATGCTCAATGTTCATCTCACTCTCCTCTCTTGGGGATGCAGCCTTCCCAAGTCTCAAATTACTGTAGAGATGTTTTCCTTGTAGACTCTCTCACTTGCAAAGGGTCTTTGGCTTTGATTTCTGATCCCCTGGACTTTTGTTAAACAAAGGTTCCAATCTGCCTGACACCGCAGATGCCCTAAGGGCCAGCTGTCCCTTGATTTGGTTTCCCTTTAATTTAGGGTTTGGTGAATCCACACCAGGAAGGGGACTCTTGGTGCTTTCAAGAAGGTTTAAGTATGTCTTATCCAGCTCTTTTAGTTGTTTTCAGTTGGAGTGCTGGCTGATAATCTAATCTGTCCTTTCCAGAAATCAGAAGATCAGTATTTTCTTAACCTACATCCATATCCCCTTTCCATCCACATGCTAAAACATATTTATGTGAGGTTGAGTGTGCTCTGAGGGAGAAAAGAAGATATGTGGATTTCACTCCAATATTCTCTGGCTGTTTTTTGTCTTTCTAAGTTTCAGTTTCCTCACATGTGAAATGGGGAGACAATAACCTGAACGGCCTACCTCACAGGGTTATTGCAAAACTTAGAGAAGATCATAAGTTTTGTTTTTTTATTGATTTGATGGTATCTATGAAAGTGTTTTGTGAGATACCAAGCCTACTACATATTTACTAGCTTGCAATTTGCTTGCTTCTCAAAGAGGGTAGAGTCACATGAAAAAAAGTAGACTAGGGAGCAGAGGCAGGACTTCTGTCTGCCTCTGACCCTACCCAGGAGAAGAAAGACTTAAGGCTAAAAGTGACAAAGCCTAGCATCATGAAAGCATGGAAGGAATGTGAGCCCAGGTAGTGCTCAACACCCCCTGCCACTTGTGCCAGTGCAGATAGAGACTGTGGGGGTGGGAACTGAGGAAGTTTGACTTTTCCAGTGGATGTCTAGAAAGGGGTCTCTCTTGGAGCCCTCACCTATCCCACAAAGACCTCAGACACTCTCCTTCCACCAGCCCTTTCCCCAACCACCTCAGCCTGGGCTGGTCATTCAGTGGCAGTTCTACTTAGCCGACCTTTCCTCTGTCATTTTTATTTTAACATTTGTTCCCTGTCTCATGAAAAATTGGAAATTTATCTGCAATCAGCCCTTCAACTCGTCTCCCTATCAATCCCCCTGTTCATCATTTCTTCTCATTTATTTCTGACAGGCATCATGTAACAAATTCTTAATTTGATGAGCTAGATACAGCCCAGAGGCAAAACAGTGCACTGAAGTCAGGTCTGACCACAAGGCCCAGTTAGTTATCCTGGATGTCCCAGACCATCTACCCATCTGCTCCTGAGAGCTGAGCTCCTAGAAATGAAGGGCGAGTAGGGTGTCTAGGAGTAAAATGGGTGAGGGTGTAGGGAACTAGACAAAGGAGGCCCAAACAAAGGCCAACAGTTTTCTGTAAGGAAGCCTGGAGGAAGGGAGCTACATGGAAGTATGGGGCCCTGGATGTGGGTGTGTAGGTAGTTGTGAACAAGAATTTCATGGCTGGTTGAAAAATAGGACTACTGTGTCTTTGGGATACTCTTTGATAATGATAGTTAAGAAACATGGGCTTGGGTACATGAATGTTTGGGTTTGTTCATGACTGACATAAAGCTGGGCAAGCAAGGGATGCATCTGTGTACATTCCTATTTCTGAAATTGTGTTCAGAGTAACATTTATGGTCTCTTAGAGGTTAATAGATATTTCTGTAGGAAGGAAAAATGGACTTTCGTCAAATAAGCTTAAAAAACTGTATGTGCTCTATTCCCCATTTGGAGATCTATGGTGTATAAGAACCCATCAAAGATTCCGAAAAGCCCTGCATTTAATCTATTTAACCCAAAGTTTCCCCAAACTTATTCAATAAAGAAGTCATTCTTTCCAGAATACTGATTATAGTAACATCCTGCAGGGCACTTAGAATTTGGGGAAAAAAGCATTAATCCTGGAGCAATAGCCATCTGTGTTTTACCTCTGCTATTGAGGGATTTTCTGTGAAACCACATGTTTCCAGAATGGTACCTGTGAGTAAAACTCTCTTCCTAAAATGTATCCTCATGTCCTAAGAGCTTACTGTCTGGCAATGATAAATATTCCCATTTAATAAGGGTCTACTTTTGTCCTACATGATTTATTAGTGCACATCCTGTAATCTTCACAAAGATCCTACAGGATACATGGCATTATCCCCATTTCATGGATGAAAAAACTAAGAGTCAGGCTTGTTTAGTTAATGTACCCAACCAAAGTCAGTGGCTAAGCCAGGACTCTATCTAGGTCTAGCTGAGTCTAATGCAATGTTTCCCTACCATATTACATCAATTGGGTAGTATGAAAACGGGGCACATTTACAAAGTGAAACAATTTTTTTTTTAAAGTAAATAAATTTAACAACCTTCCTAAAGTTATATACAAGCACCATTTCTTGTTAGCTCCAGAAAAAGAATAAAACTAAAAATTATCTAGCCCTATTTTTCATTTCTACTTGCAAACATGGAAATGGAGTTTGGAGAAAGTGTAATGACTCACCCAAGATCACATGGCTGGTCAGTGTCAGTATGATCACCACAAATTACCCTAGCTTTTGGTCTAGAGTTCTTTTTACCCATGGCAAATCTTTCTCCCCCTTTGATCATTGAGATGAGCGAAAACTTCTTATCAGGCTAAGATGTACCAAAGCATTCAACTTGCAAAGTGAAGATGAGGACCACACCCCTCTCCATATATCCACCTGGTGGATAGCTCATTCCTTGTATGGGAGAGTGTCAAGAACAAAGATCCCTCGATTCATCTGCGCCTGCTGTGGGCCTAGCACAGTGCCTGGTGCAGAGCAGAGTAGGAGCTGAGTTAGTTATTGTCCAGGATTCTCCTGATTTTCTCCTCAAATATAGAGTCTGAAGAAATGAGATGGTCTTTGCAGGTCTAGCCATGATCCCAAGGGGGGTCTGGAGCGCAGCTCCAGACTCTGCCCAAAGCCTCATTCTCACAGTGTGTCCTTTGCTTTCCAGTTCCCCTGCCTCCACCCCACCAAATGCTTCTAAATTTGAGCTGCTGAATAAAGCTGATGGTGGGCCACTGATGGATAGTATTCAGGTCAGCTCCTAGAGGCAGACTGAGCTGCCCCATCTCTTGCCAGGGAAGCTTCTTTCCCCCATCCTTACCCTTCTTTTCTTAATTTTCCTCAGCTTTTTGTCTCTTACTTGCATTACCTATTTTTTTCTATGATTTCTCTTCTGTCTTCGTCTAGAATCATTGTTTTTGTTTTTTTCCTCCTTTGTCCCCATGGTTCTTAGAATACCACACATCTCTCCTCACATCTGACACCTTCCCTGTAAATACGCTGTATTTTATCTTTCTTACCCTCATCAAACATCTTCATAGTATTACCTCACACCTCTGCCATGGCATCCTCTCAGAGTAACTGCTACCATTCTCCTTTCTTCAACCGTTCTTTCCTCATTCCCCTTAATTTTCTTTTGCCTTTGTTTATACTATTCCTCTTCTTCCTTGACTCTTCCTTTAAAGAACTCCCATTTCTTGCCCCAGTATATTCCCCATCCCTCTGCCATTTGTATATGAGCCTCTTTATCTCTCTTGGCCTCTGTTATTGTTTGCCTTGTTACTAGAGGACAGAGTAGCTCCATTCCACAGAAATGCCAATGGCTGGTGGGTTGAAGGGAAATTGAACTTCCTTTTCTAGTGTATTCAGAGGGGTTCCAGTTGGTTCAGCCTCCTCTGGCTCCTGCCTGTAACTATAGCCTGCGGATCCTCAGCCTTGGCACTATTGACACTTGGGGCTGGGTAATCTTTTATTGTTGGGGGCTGTCCAGTGTATTGTGTTTAGCGGCATCCCTGGGTTCTGCTCACTAGATGCCATTAGTGCCCACATCTAGGTTGTGATGACCAAAATGAGAACCACTTCCATAGCCCACAGGCTGCAGCCTCACTTCTGGAACCCAATGCTGAGGTGAGGACACAAAAGAAGCAGGCATTTGTCAGGATGAATGTGAGCTTGCCTTTTTGTTGCCTTTGGTCTCTTTGGCTCTGCTCCGACCTTCTTTACTAACCCTTCTTTCATCTTTCTATCTGTGTTCTCTATAGCCTTCTTTCAAACCCCAAATTCTGTTTCACATGATGACATGACAGGCTTGAGTCCCTGCCTGCTAAAAATGTCCCTGATTAAACCCTTTCAATGATTCTTACATAAGAGGCTCTGTCAGTGTTCCATCTGTACCCTCGGAAGGTCAAGGTGTAACTCAGCTGCTTGAGGGAACTTAGCTTCTTGGCTCCCAGGTGGTTAATGCCTGTTTGATTAGCTGTAAAACAAAATCCAGAAAATGCCAAGAGGCAAATCTCAATTCACCTTTCAGAATGTAGCTCTCTGCCCAGTCAGGGAAGAGGATGAAGAGGGGATGGGGAGTTTCACAGCTGTTAGATTTGTAATAGGTAAGCAAGCAAATAGACTCAGTTCTGACTGGCTTTGCTGGTCTCCTGTACCACCTGAGCCACCTTCACCTTTTGGCTGCTGACTCTTGACAGGAAGACAGCTCAGTGCTATTTGCTGCCCTCTCTGCTCAGCTATCCCTTCCCAGCTGGGTGCCCCCCTACATTCCTGACACCCTTCCTCCCCCTTCCCTAGTCTGATGCCATCTTGTTACTTCTGTAATAAGCTCAACTCCACAGCCAACAAACTGATGTCCAGTGTGTCTCTCTACCATGCTTCCCTAGGAAATACCTCACACTCTCGTATCTGCCCAAAAAATTAAAACCAAAGAATAAAAGAAGCCACACATACTCAGTGAGCCCTCCCCTACATGAAATAAAACACCCCCACCTTCTTTTCTCTCCTCTGTACCACATTTGTGCTCGCGCCATCCTGGAAGGCACATGTGGACTATTCGGTCAGGCTATGGATATGGTGGGTTCGCGGTAATAATCTCCTGTGATGTTTTCTTGCACATACACTGTGGTTTGAATATGATTGTTGCCTTGTGTTCTTTTCCAAATCACAGTGCAGTGCCCCCCATGTATAGCCATTCATTTATGAAGACAGCACTAATGACACTCAGTAATTATTACTACTCTAGCATTAAGAATACATAGTGCCAGTTGCCCGGTGTTTCCCTCTGGCTGCTGGTGATCACAGAGTTAGCATGCGAAGCAAGTTAGCCAGAACTTAAAAGTCATCAGTGACCCAGGCCACTGCAGCATGGGGCTTCTGTAACCTGTGTGCTTACTTATCTGGCAGAGCCAATTCATTGCTTTCCACCTTTATGTTACATAACTCTGCTTGCTTTTCTGACTCTCTGCCTTCTGTGCATTCATGGCTCACCACATCATTTTTACCCCAGGGCATTCTTAAATAGGGCTTTCTGAATCCAGTCTGACTCCTACTGTGCTGGTTTTCCCCCTGGACCTGTATTACCAGGCACGGCATGTTTTCAGGTGGCGAGGGTGAAAGTGGCATGAATGCAGCATGTGTGTGTCTCTACAAAGCCCTCCAGGTGGTCTTCAGTGACCACAGGAGAGGCCAAGATGGGTTCATCGACCAACGTCTCTCAAGCCCACAGCTCACCTGTGATACCTGCTGACTCCAGCCGAATGAAAGTGGGCACGCCTCCCACAGACCCATGTTGTCATCATCCAGGCCCCCAGCTCCCACAAACGGGATGTGTGTGTTTGTCTGGCTGACTTTCTGCAGGAGCATCTGTCACTCTCCAACATTTCCTTTATCACTGCAGCAAAGTATTTAAACACTACCCACTGAACCCCATCTGTCACTGCGCCCCATCACTGTCAGGGCCCTGCCTCCCCAGGTCTGTGAAGAAACTCGCTGGCAAAGGCTCTGTGCCAAACAACAGGGCAAATTAAATCAAAGCGCGCTCTGGCACCCAGGGGGAAAATGCACATCAGCTTTGACTTATTGCATGGAGCACGCTTACAAGAGAGAAAGCAGCGGCTTTTGTCACTGCAAGGGGCCATGAAAAATGAATTAGGGCCTCTGCTGAGAGAGGGCATGGAGGAGAATCTTTCATTCTGAGACGTTGTCCTCTCTCACCTTGCAAGGAGGAAATAATAAAAGAAGAACTTGTGGGTCTAAGTCTCTCCAAGCTTTGACTGCATCCTCAAGCACTCCTGGGTGTAGAAGGGAAGTGAGGAGTTGGGGAGAAAAGGACTTTTGCAAGGTCTGGGAACAGCCTGAGGCACACGGTGCTCCCAGGGGCAAGAACAGGAGCAGGTACAGCTGAGAGTGAGCAGCTCCCTGCAGAGGGGAGGCAAGCTGGGGAAGCAGGAGGACCAGGAGAAAACTCTGGGTCTGGTGCTCATCCTCCTAATTAGTTTGAAACTTGGATCCATAGTATTTCTAAACCTTCTCTACAGGTCACTTACTGGGATGACCCTTCTTCACACTTGATCTCTCTTAATCCTCACATTCCTATGAGATGAGGAACATTTTTGTCCATTTTACAGATGAGGAACCTCAAAAAGATTAAAGCAATTGCTCACAGCCATCCAATTTGTCTGTGGCAGGGCCAGGATTCAAGTCTACATTTGTCTGACTTCAAAGCCCATTGCTTCCCTTCATTAAAGAATTCTCCCTCCGTCTCCCAGCTCCCTGTGAGACACAGCTCATTTATTTCCCTATAATGAGGGAGGGGCCTCTGATTTCCTAATAGATTCCTCACCTGCCATACTAATGGAGCTGGCATTCACTGTGGGTTTAGCCGCAGAGTCTTACCCACCAGACACATTTGTACCTTGTGACAGCACTGAACACGTGGACAGCTGCTCAGGCATTTCTAATGCAGCCCTTCCCAGGCCGAGATCCCAGTTACAGATAACATAACTCCATCTTCCTGGAGAGGAGGAACCCACAGACCCTCTCTAATTAGATCCCAGGCTAGACAACTCAACCTTATGCTTCAGGAGCTGGAAATGCATGCCAGGGTATTAGGTGCTCTGGCAGAAAGGGCACAGGACCAAGGGATAGATTTTCTCTGCTCTGACCTCCTCTTTTCTATCCCTGTATATCCATCTGTGGGTTATTACACTCTGCGATTGTGCATTTTCCTCAAGTTCAGGGCTGGGCTTGGATAAAATATATTGGGCCCTGGCTTACGTGGCTGGTAAGTTTTCCAATTTTCTTCAGGAGGGTGGCTGAATGTCACAAAATATCTGGGCAGTGGTTGGACTACCTATGCACTTCAAACAGAATGTGCCACCCTAATGAGTGTGTATTTCCTGCACTTTCATAACTGGGTGATATCCAGGCCCAGTTTTGTGCTATGCCAGTGTACTTTCTTAAGTGCTTGGGCTTATATATAACTTTGGCTCTCCTTCAAAGATTGTTGGCCATAGAGAGAAAAGCAAACAACTCCAGACCCAGGGCCACAGTATGGAAATGAGCCTTTTATCTGACCCACCCTTTTCACTCAGCAGGAGCACAAGGGTATCATATGTGGGCAGAGTAATGTGTGGCTTTATGGAAAATACATAAGCACATTATTATAGTGAACAAGTGTCCATCCATAAGACAGTAACAAGCACCCTTCATACATGTGACAGTCAAACAAATGTTTGGCTAAATTCAGTCAAAATAGTCCAATTCAGTAAAAACTCAAAATAATTCTGTTAGGAAGCACCTTCTATGCTTAATTCCATATGATTCCTATTTGTAAACCCACAAGTGATTAAATGGTAGAAATATTGACTATCTCTTTATGAATCTGATATAAGAATTGACCACCCCTTATGCCTCCCATCCCTTTGAGAAACTACTGTTCTATAGGTTGGCTCATGTGGGTAGGACTGATGATATGTAAGTATATTCTATCTATAATCTCTCTCCCCCAAATACGTAATTTCCTAGTACAGTCATGCCTTTAGAACAGTTACCATTGTCAATGTGAATGTAAGTTTTGAGGGGATTAATATTATAAAAAGAGTTAAATTCCACTGCATAATCCTAAAAGATAAGACCCCAGGGCAGGATGAGAACTCTGCAAGAGGCTCACATGAAAGTAAAGGAAACATGGAAACCAGAGCCTGGAAAGTTGCCACTGAGGAACAGCCATAAAACAGGCCTTTTATTGGTCACTAATAAGCCAACAAGGGCAGTTTTGAGTAGAATCAGTTGATGAAGGGATTGGGGGAGCATGGAAGATGTACCCTGAGAAAACATGGAGGGTATTTTGTGACTAGAGTACTGGGGAGGGAGAGGACTACCAGTTGGGATAGTTGCTTCACATAGAACTCATCCTGACCCTAAACTCAAGATGAAAACCTGGGTTGAGTAGATAATCCTTTCCTCAGTGATCATTGGAGGCCAGAGATAAATTACAGGTTTAATCTGGAAAAAAAATTTAAAAATCCCACAGTCTATTCTCTCTCTCTCTCTCTCTCTCTCTCTCTCTCTCTCTCTCTTTCTCTCTCTCTCTCTCTGTCTCTCCCTCTCTTTCTCTTTTTAAGATGAAAGAACACAAGTTCAGACAGGTTAAATGAATTTCTCAAGGTCGCACAGCTAATTAGTAGCAGAAGCAAGACTAGAATCTAAGAGTTTGACGTTTATCATAATATTCTTCTTAAAACATCCTGTTGTCTTTTTGTATCACCATGCAGATATTTAATGTTGTTTGTTCATTTTTAAGAAAAGTTGACAGTTTGACTTTACTTACTTCAAAATGTAGATGATATAATTAAAAGCTACAGAAACCAGAAGATGAATAAAAGATGGCCATAACAAATCTTTGGTATGGTACTCAGTAGTGTTGAGCAGGAAATCTGGTACAAATCCATGTCCTCAGATTTGACTTGTCTGTAGCTGGCACAACTAGATTATGAAATACTTCAAAAAATGTTTTAACTCACAATCTGGCCAAATTGAGTTGTTTTGGCTAAAGACCTGCAGCAAAAGAGGGTCACCAGATGGAAAAGCCCTTTGTCTCCAGAGCATGGCCTGATGCACAGCTGAGTTTTTAGGTGTTGGCAATAGAACACCAGGGAACCTTCTGTTCAAATATGCCCCAAACTCAGCAAATCATAATCCTCAGCCTGGTTTGGAAAATTGTTTATAGGAGTCTTTTCCTCGTTTTCTTCTGAGCACCTCTCATAGGCTCACCTTCTTTAGGAGAGGAAGACAGGAGGCATTGCAGCTTATATAGGAATGGAGTCATGGATAGAGTTTATGCTTAGGAGAATGAGGATTTGGGTTCACTTTCTGGCTCTCATCATCCTAGCTGCATGGTCTTGGGCATATCTGTTAATTAGACAAAGAGAGGAGACGGTTTGCTAGTTCATTGGTTGGCCGGGTGCACTAAGCCACCTGCTTTACCTATTGAAAAAAGGTGGGCTTTTCATCGAGAAAACTGTTCTTTAACCAAGGAAGTACAGGTGGCTTCATCTACCTTCCAGAACTTGAAAATAAGCTTTCATGAGCCTTCAAATATTACTTCATCTCCCTGAGCCTCAGTTTTCTCAATTCTAGAGTCAGGGTGGTAACGATACCCCCCACCCCCCGCCCCCTAGGTATTAGTCCACCTGGCGCCCCCCTCTGCCCACTCCCAGCACTGTGGCTGGGGGAAACCAGCCACTCCTCACTGTTGCAGTGCTTACAATACTTTGAAGGGTCAGGTAGAGCAACGGGGCAAGAAGGAGCAACACGGGAAGAGGGAAAACCCAGGATCTTTTGCGTTTGGTCAGAACTGGATAAATGCAGAACTGGGGTTAAGATTGCCAACATTTGGAGACATCATTTAGAAGGCAACTTAATTTCTAAGATGGAGATTTGAGCATGGGAGGCCATGGGAGCACATTCACTGATAGAACATCTGCACTTCATTGTCTAGAGAATGGTTTGGTTTCAGGCTTTGGTAGGGCAGGAGCTTCCACTCAAGTAGTTTTAATAGAAATGGAGCATGCAGATTTCAAGAAAAGAAATGAGTGTAAATATTGTGAGTGGAGGAAGAGAGAAAGCAGAGAGATTATGTTTGACTAGTCACAGTGGGGAAATGTTTCAGAAACTCTATCCTGGAAATTCTTAGAGCTGAAGCAGGTGACTGGGTTGAATCCACTGTCAGCTATGAGTCCAGGTCTTGCTCCATGGGTACACATTAATGAGGTTGAGAGTGGACAGGAGAGCCTCCAAATTGGTGGGCCTCCACCAAGATTGAAGACCATCCAGGCATATGCAGTGAGCACTCAGCATTTTGTACCTTTGTCCTCCCCTCACTGCCTCCCTGCATAGCATCCAGGGAACCCTGCCTGCGGAGACTCTGAAGCTGGTGCCTTGGCCAGAGGGATGCATAAATAGTTTCCTTCAGGGGCATTTGCAGGGCAGCAGCCCTCACCACCTTAGCCCAATGGATTTCTTCCTTAACAGCATCCTGATTTGCCCCACAGATGCAAACCTGCCACCCACCCTGACCCCTATCCCTTCTCAGTGTGCCAGTTTCCTGGGATTTCTCTGTGTTCTTTGGTCTGAAGTCCCAGGGGAAGCAGGACCTGCTGACACTGTGCTAAAGGATTGCCTCTACCTCCTGCCCTGACTCTATTTTGCCTCGGGCTGATGCCCAGGTGGCCTGATGCCCAGACTGCACCTCACCTGGAGCATGACTACTCTTTCCTTTCAAAAGTCCATCCCCTGCCGTTCTCTCACTACTTCTACCTGTGTGTCACCTGGGTTGCCATCTTCCTCTTGGACTTAAGCTGTGATTGCAGACTCCTGCCCTGGCCTTGTCTGTCTCTTTTCTCCGCTTCTCTCTAGATCCGTCCCCCTCCCATCCCCAGCATGTCACAGTCCAGGCTCTTGCTAATTCAGTCCATCTCTGCTCCTTGCTGGTGCCAATGCTAATTCAAAGGATACAGTTTATCCTAAAAGGCTTATCTTTTATTTTGCAGTAGGAAGTATAAAATCATGGGCCATTAAAAATCCCATAGAATTTGGGACTCCTGGGTGGCTCAGTCGGTGAAGTGTCCAACTTCAGCTCAGGTCATGTTCTTGCAGTTCATGGGTTCAAGCCCCGCGCTGGGCTCTGTGCTGACAGCTCATAGCCTGGAGCCTGCTTCAGATTCTGTGTCTCCCTGTTTCTCTGCCCCCCCCCCCACAGGCTAGCATTCTGTCTGTCCCTCTTTTTCAAAAATAAACATTAAAAAATAATTTAAAAAGAAATCCCATAGAATTCAAATTAGAGAGCATAGTATTCTTTTGGTAAGTAATGGAGAACTGGTATTTACTTAATGCCTACGTGGCCCAGGCATCTTTTCTCTTGCCTGGGTTTTTGCAGTACCCTAATAATAACCAACTACCCCTCAGCCCCTCTTCAGCTTATTAGTGGCATAGCACCCACAGTGATCTTACTAGAGCTGCATCTTGTTACACTACTGCACCAAAGCCTGCAGTGCTTTCCCATCTCACTTAGAGAATAAGCCTGCATCATCTCTCTTAGGGCTTCATTTCCTCTATCTCTTTGCACATTCTATTCCATCCATATCGCCTTCCTGTCTGCTCTTCAGATGTACCATGCAGACCCTTCCCCAGGGCCTTTGTACTTGTTATTACTTCATGGATTGTCCTTCCCCAGATATCTACATGGCTCACTTCCTCATTTCTTTAGTTTTACTCTCAAATGTCATTCTGTAGAGTTTTTCTGGGTTTCCTGCATCAATTTATCTTTCTATCACAGAACTTCTATCCCAGTATAATTTCCTACCTCTCAACACTGACCACCATTTCTGTGCTATATATTTCTGTATTTATTTTACTTGTCTCCCCACTTTAAGGTATAAGCTTCCCGAGGGCAAAACTGTATTGTTCACTAATCTATCCCTAATAGCCAACATAGTATTTGGAATGTAATAAATGCTCAGTTAAAAATGTTTAATTAATAAAAACCCTTATTCATCCCTGTTGACAGTTTAAATGACCATCCTTCTAGAAAATTTTCTGTACAATTATACATATGTGCATACATAACACACAAGCCATATGTAAATGGAATTCCATTGTACTCACCTCTAAAACTACATGTTTTAAACTTAACAATAAATCATATAATTTTTTATTTGCGTATACATAGATAGATGGCATTCAGTTCAGCACTGCACTATCCATAATATGACCAGATTATAACTTATTAAACTTTGTGATAGTCATTCCTAGTGTTTCACTCTTTCCAAGAGTATTTCCCTGAATCACTTCATACAAATATCTATGTGTGTGTGTATGTACATATATATATGTAATGTATGTACATATAATACATATATATCATATGATGTACATACAATATATGAATATTAAATATATGAATATTTCCATTGGTTGGATCCCTACAATGGACTTGCTTGGTCACAGGACATGTTTATTTATGTATTTGCAGTTAGATTGCCCCCCCAAAAGGGTTATGTCAATGAACACTCTTGCCAACAAGTGGAAGTTCCCATTTCCCAATCCTTGGCTCTGAAGAGGTACTCTCAATACTTTACATTTCTGCCAGTGTGATCAGCAGGAAGTGGTACCTCCCTTTAATTTGCATATCCCTGTTACTAGGCAAGTTACCCTGCAATTTTTTTTTCATTTCTCAAATGTTTATTGGGTATTCGTATTTCTTCTGGGAATTGCTTATCCATGTTTTTCATCTATTTTTTCATTGGCTTGTTTATCATTTTTAAAATCGGCTTGTGGAAGCACTATATATATATATATATATATATATATATATATCAATCATAGATGTTAACCCTTTGTTATAAAGGTTGCAGATCTTTCTCCTGGTCTGTCTCTTGCCTTTTACTTTGTTTTATAATGTCATTTGTCATACAACAGTTTTCAATTTGTATGCAATAAAACCTGTCAATCTTTTCCTTTATGACTTCATCATATCTTGTGTTTTGCTTAGGCAGGCTTTCACACACACACATACACTGTATGTGCACTTGGTAAACCATCTCAAACCCCTTTAAAAACTAAAGGCAAGACATAAAGAAATGAATGAATTAAAATAAGAAGAGTTCCTTCCAGGCACATCACATGGAAGACAGAGGTATCTTATATTTACATAGCACTTTTACTTCCCAAGTGTTTTCAACTTTATTATCTCATTATTCAGGTCTGCAATTTATCCAATAGACATAACTGCCGAAGGCTCCCTCAAGCAGCTGCTCATTGCATTTACCACTATTCCTTCTGCTCTACCCCTGGAGGGATGTGCAGGCCCCTTTAGGTTCATAACAGGGGGTCACAGCCTTGCCCCACAGTCCCAGACCCTCCTGGTGCGTCATTAGTAGGTGGATCCAGGCATGGGGAACATAGCCATGTGCCAGGTAGTTCAGGAAGCCCCATTAATTGATGAGTGGTTGTGGACCCTCTGTAGCATCATTTGCCCTGATGTTTGTAATCCCCAGCTATTTATTCCCTAAGAGGGCAGTCACTGTGAGACCGCAGGAGGTTACAAATGTCACTTTCCATGGATAGCTAAGAAGCATAGTGGGGAGAGGGGGCAGGGGACAAATGGAAAAACTTGTCATCCACACTTCCATCCAGGAAGCCCTACACGCAACTGATTACATACTGACAGTCCAAGAAAAATCTTATAATGTTAAAATGAGGCAACACAGAGGGAAGAAGACAAGACTTGGCATCAAAGTCCAGAGGCTAAGGTGAGCATATCAGCTCTCCTGCAGACTAACTGTGATGGGGCAAGTTATTTTAACTTCCCTAGTCCTATTTGTCTTTCCGTTACTGTGACACTAGAATCTACTCTTAGCTCCTCTGATTGTTCTGAAAATTAAATAAAATTATACATCTGAAGCATGTTAAGCATAACTATCTCTTAAGAAAAGCCAGATGTTTTTATTAAGAAGTTATAAACTTCAATAACTTCTGGTGTGGTTGAAAGGAAACGGCTTCTGTGGACAAATCTAGGTTTTACTCCTGGATCTACTCTTTTTAAGCAATGTGATGTTGGGTAAATTACCCAACTTCTCTGATAAGCTAAAGATCTTTCCTTGCTCAAAGGGGACATCATATCTGCTCTGACTTTACCCAGAAATCACCTAAGCTCTCCAGGGCTTCTTGAACCTAACTAGTATTTGGGTTGTGCTACTTAAGAGTCTTTGCTTGCACTGATTCTGACTAATATAAGCCAAAGAGTGTCAAGAATTTGGAGGCCCACAGAATCTATTGAAAGCTGGGCAAGAAGGAGGGGACATGACAGAAGAGGATAGAAAGAATGAAGCACATGAATAGTAGAATTATGATGATTATGGTAATGAGAATGACTGATGGCATAGTCTCCCTGTATATCATGTGCAGGGAATAAATCATTAAATTATAATACCAACTGGAGGGGATATACATTATTATTGTTCCCATTTTATAGATAAGGAAACTGAGGCTGGGATGCACATTATAACAAATACTTACGAAAATGGCAGATCTGGATCTCAAATTGAGGTGGTGGGCTCCAGCTGCAGGTTTTTCTCACCCAATAACACTGTTAGGATTCTCCATCCATCTTGGTTCAGGGTTCATGGAAAACAGAGCCTTGAGCCAAAATCTTACCTGCTAACTCCTTATTCAGGAAAACAATCTCAAAGAAAGAAGAAGACAAACGTGAAGCAAAGCAGAAAAGGAAGAGAGGTGAATGTAAAGGGTTGCCTTGCTAAAGCTGGGTGCAATTTCATAGTTCTGCATCTGTCACCTGGTCTCTGGGATGACTCAGTAGAATCCTGTGAAACACTGGGACGATGATTGATCAACTGGCTCCTTCACATGGCCAGTCTTTCTTGGTTGAAGCCCATACCACAGAGCATTAACTCCCCACATCTCTGGCTGTGTTACCCAGTCTCCTAGGAAGCCAGATACTCCCCAGGGCCAGTCTGGCCAGGGTGCAGGCATGGCTGTCATCCCTCTTGTTATTCACACTGTATGTGGGCTCCCGGGTCTGTTGTAGTAGTGGCCACAGAACAATGTCATGCAGACTAAGATCACTTCTGCTAAAAGCACAACATTTGGCCAGAGCAAACTGCTGTGAGTAGAAAGTGAGTACCAACCCCCACCCTCCATTTGGAGACTCCTCCAAATATTATTTCACATGAAGATCACTCTATCAGGGCCAAATGGAAGCCACATAAAATGAGGAGAGAGGCCTTTAATCTCTTCCTCTGAGATGGCAGCATGATCTAAGTTTTAAAGATAGAGAACTCGAACACTGGAAGGATTATGTGATTTGAACAAGGTTTTATAGCTATTTAGACATGGAGGTGGAAAGAGAATCTTGGTGCCCTAGACCTTTGTGAGTGAAGACTTCTGGATTTCCAATTTTTGTCAGTAATATGGATCTAATATGCTCCTGACAGTTTGGGGGCAGGTGGGAAGGGTTACCGAGAGAAAAGCTACAGGTGTGTGTGGAGATAGATTTTGGTCACTTGTTTTGGAGTAAGCATATGTAATGGCTGGATAACTTAAAATCTGAACCAGAGAAGTGCATTAATAGAGTTTGACTGTAATTTGTTTCATTTGAAGCCAAATGATCTTTTTAGAGAGTAACAAACATTAGGGGTTGTTAGTCCTCATCAGGGAAGGTTGGCATACCAAATTGTGATGAAAACATCCCACAGGATGCTCAGGTAACATGAGTCAAGATGGAGGGCATTCACCATTTATCATAATTTTCATGTGCTAGCACCTTGTAATAAGGACAGGCAGTATCTTATATGTATATATGGTATTTCTTTTCCCTGGAGTAGTTAGATCAAAGTAGTTCTCCTTATGAAATCTCGTTTAGTCTCATAGCAAAGATTCAGTAGATGAAAGGCTAAATGTACAGTCTGGGAGTACAAAATCAATTAATTTGAAAAACACAGTGTAATATATTATACTTACTTACTTAGATGCTGCTGCTAAAATATTGTAAAGATCATTGGAAGACAAGTTATCATTTAGATATACATATTTGTCACCCTTTGGTTATACCACTCTCCTTAAATCTACTGGAATTTACATAATCTCGCTTACTCACTGTCTTTACCCACATTCAGTAGGTTTCAAATACATGCCAAAATCCTGATCATAGGCATTTTCTTGGAACAAATTTTCATTCTAACTTTGCCCAGATGCCTATTTTTTCTTCACTTAAACACTCATGGAAAATCATACCTTATGTATGAAGCCCCCCTATGGAGTCCAAGTGGATGCTTCTTCAACATGCAGGAAAGAAACTAATATATGGGAAAAATAGTCAAATACATCACTAAGAGTACTCTGTCCCCCTTGGCTCTATTAGGCATGAAGCTCTTAAAAGTCTGAGACTGGAACATGCACCCAAGGGTTCATACCTACATTATTACCAAATCATGAATTTAATGAATATTTATGGAGCGCTTACAGTATGTAAAGTGCAGCGCCAGTGTGACATTGGAGATACATAAATACAAAAGACATGTTTCCAACAGGTGTGTCTTCTGAACGAAATATGGCCCTTTGTAGCAACGTGGATGGAACTGGAGAGTGTTATGCTAAGTGAAATAAGCCATACAGAGAAAGACAGATACCATATGTGTTCACTCTTATGGGGATCCTGAGAAACTTAACAGGAACTCATGGGGGAGGGGAAGGCAAAAAAAAAGAGGTTAGAGTGGGAGAGAGCCAAAGCATAGGAGACTCTTAAAAAACTGAGAACAAACCGAGGGCTGATGGGGGGTGGGAGGGAGGGGAGGGTGGGTGATGGGTATTGAGGAGGGCACCTGTTGGGATGAGCACTGGGTGTTGTATGGAAACCAATTTGACAATAAATTTCACATATTAAAAGAAAAACCAACAGGTGTGTCTTCTAAGGTAAACTTTTGGAAGACTTATATTTTCTTGATGATCACAAACCTAAAGTAGGTCTGTATAACTACAAGGAAAAGGAAAATGTTTCGACTGTCTCTTCATGACAGGCACTATGCTGGTTAAATGCACCTTATTATGTTATTTTGATCTAAATCACAAACATGCAAAGTAGATATTGTGTAATTTTTCAAATGAGGACTTCAGACTCCATGAACAGTTCAATAAAAATTTAGCAGCACACATATAATAATCAAACACCTCCGGCATCATGTTTTATTTTTGTTTTAAAAGGTTGGCATAAGATCTTGTTTGGTGAGAGAAGAGGCTGCCCATATGTTTAGGCTTGGCTAATGGTGTTGATTACTAATTCAAGAGTGTGTGTGTGTGTGTGTGTGTGTGTGTGTATGCGTGAGAATGTGCATATCTTTAGGGGGGAGAGATGAATTTAGGATAAACCTGCACTGTTTTTAAAGGTAGTATGGGCTAATGCTAATTTTGTAGTTAAAAAAAAGTCCCAGTTTGCTAGGGGACAGTGATGTTATTAACGACATCTCTAATAGAAAAAAAAATAATATTGAATGTGGGTTAGGGGTCTAACAAAGGTCAGAGAAAGCTGGCTGTATTTATTGAGTGATCTGAAGTGATCACTCAGACATGGTCAGTTATGATGGCTGAGCTTCAGACATAATCGAAAGATCATCAGGATCTCCATTCCTCCTGATGCCTTTATCCCCTGTATTCCAGAGCAAAAGCAACGTGAAGGGTGTGAGGGGAAAATAAAATTGAATCTGCAGGCTGACTCTGTTCAGTTGAATTAAATGTAAGGATGTCTGCTGTGTGAAGCAAAGAGAGAAAACTCAGGAGGAAGTATAAGATACTGCTCTGAATCAGAAAAGCCGAGAACACAGAATAGCATAAGAAATAAAATAAGGAAAAGCTACCAACTGTTTTATGTGCTTTAGAATTTGTCTTCCATTTAGACTTATGTTCTATTGCAGATCTGAAGATCTGGAGTAGAGGATAGAGAGGGAAATACTAGTGATTTTATTTTTTTAAGTTAATAACCAAAGGTAAATCTTCGCTTTGAGTTTGGATGGAAACAGAATGGACAAGCTCTAACTTGCAGGCTAACATCCTTCCTTGGCTAGGAGACCATTGCACCATCTACCCCGACAGAAAATTGCAAATATTTCAGTAGGCTGTGGTACTTCTCTGTGTAGACTTGTGTTAATAAGATATTTAGCTGTAACAATCCCGTCCAATAGGGCAGATAGTTATATAGTCCTCGTATAGTTCAATCTGTGCAACAACTCTGTAGAATAGGGAATGGATAATGTTCCAAGAACAGCAAAATGTTCTCAAGGTTCATTCATGTTGTGACATTTATCAGTGCTTCATTTCTCTTCATGATGGAATAACATTCCATTGTACTGATATACCACGTGTTATTTATCCATTCACCAGCTTATGGGCATTTTTTTTTTCACTTTTTCACTACTGTAAACAATACAGGTGTGCCCTTTTGTGTGCAAGTTTTTTGAATATATTCATTCCTTTTGGGGTATATACCTAGGAATGGAATTGCTGGTTCATATGGTAGTCTTATGTTTCACCTTCAGAGACGTTTCTCAGCGTTGCTGCATTATTTTAGATTCTCACCAGAGTGCATAGGGGGGTTCAATTTTTTTTTTTTTTTAGTATCCATATCAGCACTTGTTATTATTCATCTTTTTGATACTAACCATCTTAGTGGCTATGAAGTATTATCTCACTGTGGTTATGATTTGCAATTTCTTCACAGCTAATAATGTGAAAAAAAGGGGAAAAGCTTCCAGTCTTTCACGTTAAGTTTGATTCTAGCTGTGGGCTTTTCATAGATCTACTTTATCAGGTTGAGGAAATTTCCTCCTATTCCCAGTCTGTTGAGTATTTTTATCAGAAGGGAGTGGTGGATTTTGTCAAATACTATTTCTGATCTATCGACATGATCATGCATTTTTTGTACTTTATTCTGTTGATTTGGTATATTACATTGATTGATTTAAAGATATTGAACCAATCTTGAGTTCCTGGTATAAATCTCATTTGGTCATAGTGTATATTCATTTTTGCATGAATCTGGATTTCAGTTGTTTGCATTTATTTGTGAAAATTTCCACATCTATACTTGTAACAGATATTGGTCTGCAGTTTTCTTTTATTGTGATATGTTTGTCTGGTTTTGGAATTAGGGTAATACTGGCTTCATACAATGAGTTAGGAAGTGTTCTTTTTTTAAAGAATTTGTAAAGAACTTATATTAATTCTTCTTAAGTTATTTGGCAGATTCACTCGCAGAGCCATATGGGCCTGGCCTTTCTTTGTGAGTAAATTTTAGTTATTAATTAAAATTTTTACTTGTTGTAGGTCTATTCGTATTTTTTTAATTCTTTGTGAGTCAGTTTTAATAGTTTTTATCTTTCTGTGGATTTTTTCACTTCATATGTTACTTATTTTATTGGTGTATAACTATTCATAGTATTCCCTTGTGATCTTTTTTTTCCTGTAAGTTTGGCTCCTCTTTCATTCCTGATGTTAATATTTTGAGTCATTTCCCTTTATTTTCCTGGTCACTCTTTCTAAACGTTTGTCAAAGAACTAACTTTTTGTTTTATTGACTTTGTTTATTGCTTTCTATTCCCTATTTTATTAATATATTCCATATTTTTTATTACTTTCTCCCTTGTGCTTGTTTTTTTTTTTAATTTTATTATGATTTTTTCTTTAATTTACTTCCAAATTAGTTAGCATATAGTGTCCCTTGTTCTTGCTTTAAGTTGAGTTTGCTTTTCTTCTGGATTGGTAACTAGTTCCTATACTTACATTAAACTTACCTTAACTGATAAGGAAGGTTCACTGTGCCTAGACTGTTTTATAATGAGTTTTATTCTGCACATCTGTTTTCCTTATGAGAGTCTAGAATTTTGATATATAGTATGCAGAGGGTGCCAGTCCATAATTAAAACTATGGGCACTGTCTCTAATGGGCTTCCTTAGGCAGAAATATTACACACATGTTGCTGTATCTTCATTGCTGGGGAAAGACTGTGCTCTATGCGACCCTTCATGGGAGGAAGGGAGTATATAGAAGCCTCATATGAATTCCTTCTGACTCTGCCTGTGTCTTTTTCCTTTATTACTCAGCTATATATCCTTACTACATCTCTGTAATAAATCCCAGCCATGAGCACAGCTACATGCTGAGTCCTGTGAATGCTTCTAGTGAACCCTTTAATATGAAAGTGGTCTTAGGGACCCCTGACATATTATTCTTGCCTTGTTTCATACTTAAGCCAGAAGACTTCATTCTCTCATTGTTAATTTATTATTTACTTTTCAAGTGACTTATGATTTAATGACTTTACCATTGCTTGATATTTTTCTAAGAGTACATTTCTCCTGAACAGGAGAGAAGACCAGAGCATATGCTGTGTGGGTATGAGATGACCAGGTATTGAAGGAGAAGGCCTTTATTTATGACTATAAAAGGGATTAAAGGATGATATTGTGGTATCTGAAGAATGACTTAACATTTTTTGCAGTTTTTCCTCTGACTTGCTTTTCTTATTCTTCACTTATATAGCTCTTAGTTTCTAGCCCAATGCTTGACACAGTAGGTCCTGAAAAAGAAAAAGAAAAAAAGGTCCTCAAATACTTGAATCAAAACTCAATCACTATAAGGGGTTATTATTAATTTTATCAAATGCATAATAATATTTGGTAATGTAATATCAAAAGCATTACTTTTTAGGGATATATTCTGAAGTATTTCCAGAGAAAATGATATAATGTCTGGGGGTTACTTTAAAATATTACAGCAAACAATGGTAGTAACCACAGTGAGGTTTTCAGAATATTGATCATTGTAAAAACCTAGTGCTAGGTATACCATATTTAAAAGTCTTTTAAAAATATCAATCAAATGTCCTAAAATTTTCAAACAAATAGGTAAATTCTGGTTGGGGGATTTTTATCTCCTGAGTTCCAAAAAATGAGTAACATATTTGACAATTAATTTTTCATGATGGATTATTGAGAATTATAAAGATATTGGTAGTGTCAAATCATCAATTGTTGAAAGATAAGAGAGATGCTTGTAGAAATAGCGGTCTGCTTTCATTGCTTCATCTTCCTTGGGCCATGTTCACTGCTTAACTCACAAGGGTATAATTTCTTAACTCACCCTGCACTGGGAGAAACTTAGACCACCACATGTTTTATAGATGCCAAATCTAATAGACACCTCTTCACCTTACTTCAACTGTTTGCCTTTCTTTGTAGTGTTTATAGACTGCTCAATTTCTTTTGGATTTCTATTCCTTTACTTTGCCTCTGTTCCATGCAGCTAAGAAACTATCCCCAAACTTAGTGGTGTAAAGCAACCATTTTATTACACTCATAGATACCTTGAGTCAGGGATTTGGACAGAAGCCAATGGGGCCAGCTTGCCTCAGCTCGGTGACTGGGAAGACCTGAAGGCAAGGCTGACTAGACAGCTTAGGAGGGTGGAATCACCTCAAGGTATTTTCGCTCACCTGTGTAATTGTTCATACTGATTTTTGGCTAGGACCTCTGTCAGGCTGTCAGCCAGACTCCTACATGTGGAGTCCCTGCATGGCCTTGTTTGGGCTTCCTCACAGCAGGACTACTGGGTTACTACAGAAAAAGTGAAGCTGTAATACAATCTCACCCAGATATAAGGAGAAGGAATTATTGACTCTGCCCTTCATTGAGGGGATTGTCAAAAGTCAGTGTGACATGGAGACATTGTCCAGAGATCTGCAGAAAACACTACTTCCTTAGCCTCATAACAGTCTCAGCATCCTCTTCCCTCATTAACTTTTTTTCTTGAATATCCAGTGGAAAAAAGACAATCTCTTCAACAAATGGTGTTGGGAAAACTGGACAGCAACATGCAGAAGAATGAACTGGGCCACTTACATGATACACAAAAATACATTCAAAAGGGATGAAAACCTTAATTATGAGACAGGAAACCATCAGAATCCTAGAGGATAACAGGCAACAACCTTTTTGAGCTTGGCTAGAGCAACTTCTTATTAGACATGTTGCCTAAGACAAGGGAAATGAAAGCAAACATGAACTACTGGGTCTTCATCAAGATAAAAAACTGCACAGTAAAGGAAACAATCAGCAAAACTAAAAGGCATCTGATGGAATGGGAGAAGATATTTGCAAAATAAAGACATAAAGAAAGGAGCTAGTATCCAAAATCCATGAAGAACTTGTCAAACTCAACACCCCCTAAAAGAGTAATCCAGTGAAGAAATGGACAGAAGACATGAATAGACACTTTTCCAAAGAATACATCCAGATGGCTAACAGACACTTGAAAAGATACTTAACATCACTCATCATCAGGGAAATAAAAATCAAAACCACTATGAGATACCACCTCACACCTGTCTGAATGGCTAAAATTAACAACTCAGGAAACAACAGATGCTGGTGAGGCTGCAGAGAAAAGGGAACACTTTTGCATTTTGGTGGGAATGCAAACAGGTGCAGTCACTCTGGAAAACAAAAATTCCTCAAAACTTCAAATAGAACTATCCTACAACCCAGCAATTGCACTACTAGGTATTTATCCAAAGGATACAAAAATGCTGACTCAAAGGAGCACAAATAGCCAAATTATGGAAAGAACCCAATCGACTGATGAATAGATAAAGAAGATGTGATATATATATATCCCCTATGACATTTTTCCTTTCATCTCATTCCAGACCCCAGCTACTATAAACTATAAATACCACCAATGTGCAGCTGCAGTGAACAACCAAAGAAGGAGGTCTGCATAGTTCAGGCTCCACTCCTGAGCTCCAAATCCAAATATCTAACTATTTAAAAGACATTCTCATTTTAATGCCTACAGCCACTTTAAACTTATAATTGGAGTCCATCATTTGCTTCTTGTATTCCTTATTACAGGGAATGTCACTATTGTCCTATTGTCTCACACAGAAAAGTATCAGTTAACTTAGCTTCCCTCTTTTTATTTGACATATCTTTTTAGTTTCTGAGTCCAAGTCCTTTAGAAGCACTTCAAATCCTTCTGAATATCCTTTCAATACATTAATTTCCCTCCATTACCACTGCCACTGCTAGTTGAGGCACAGGTTGTCCCTTACCAGGATCATTCACTATTTCTCTTACTGATTTCTTTGTCTCTTAGACCTGTGCTTCTCTACTTCGTCCTCCGTTCTGCTGGTAGAGGGCACTATCATAGATATCTCATTTTGTTCTTCTCTTGCTCCAATTTTATAAATGGTTTCCCTTGCTCCTTAGGAATATCCTAAACCTTTTTGTCTGTCATATTTAGATCTCTACCCAAATGCCCACCCTTAATGCCCACTATTCTTTTCACTATTTCACTTTAAGCCCTGGGATCAACAATTGATTTATAAACACCTCTCAAAATACTGCTTTTTCTGTCTCTGTGCTTTTGCACATACTATTCCAGTTTCCTAGAATCCTTTCCCCCTTGTCTTCCAGGCTCTTTGTTTATGTTTGACATTTTAAAATCTCAAAAGAATAAATAAAAATAAAATCTCAATTTAAGTGTTACCTTTTTCTGGGGCTCCTGGGTGGCACAGTTGGTTAAGCATCTGACTTCAACTTTGTCTCAAGTATGATTTCGTGATTCCTGCATTCAAGCCCTGCATCAGGCTCTCTGCTGTCAGTGCGAAGCCCTCTTTGGATCCTCTCCGTCTCTCTATGCCCCTCCCCCACTAGTGTTCTCTCACTCTCTCTCTCAAAAATAAAAATTAAAATAAATGTTACCTCTTCTGTGAATATTTCCCTGATAAATAACTCCCTTTACCACTGCCCCCCCACAGATACAAACCCACCAGAATTAACTATAGAGAGAAGAACTCTTAGTCTTGTGGATGCAATACTCTGATTGCATTGTTTCCTTTACACACTTCCAGTATAAAATATCCCAGTGTGTTATAATGGTTGCATTACATAATTCTCCAGAGGCTGTAAGCCTCTTAATGCTAGAATTCTGCCTCAGTAACTTCTTAATTATTAATTCTATTAACAAATAATTATTGGTATCTCCTGTTACATGCCAGTCACTGTTGTCAGGTCATTATCTATTTCTAGCTCCTGGTAGGTCTTCAGAAGATTTGTGTTGAGTTTTAAATAAATAAGCAATAAACTATTATAGGTGTCCACTAGTGTCTTTAAGAGGTTGTTGAGGTATGTGCCAGCATTTGCATGGATCTAAGCTGGGGTCATTAGAGACATTCTTCTGGGCCAGAATTGTGATTTACATAATTCAAGTAGGTAAATTTGAAGTTTGCTGTTAAAACTCTCTTGATTAATTTAAAAGGCTGTTGACATTCATATCTCAAAGAAAAATAGTAATGTAGCATCATGAGATTTCAGGCCTGGGAGACTGTCATGCTGTTCTAACAGTATTCCTTTGGTGGATTCTCTGGGAATCTGCCTCTATTTGCTTCTGGTTGTATAGACAGCACCCAGATTCCAAAGCAACAAATAGATCTTCACCCTCCTACAGAGTTGGCTACCATTGCCCACGAGCCTACACAGACTATGCTGGAAAATTAGTCTTGAGACAAATAACATTCCACTTTTAGCAGCTCTTATCACTTTTTTTTTCTTTTGGACTCTATTGCATTGTAGACATTTTTATAATGGGCATAAATCTTCATTTAATTTCATTTGACATACGCTGCTTTAAGAGTGCCACATCATCACAGAGTATCACTTTTTTAGTAACTGAATTCTGCTAACAGCTGTAAAGGAACAACTCTGGGTGTGATCAGGGGTGATTTGGAGCATGGCCACATTTAGATTGGTTAAATTTTCTGTTAGTCCACACACCAATTACTCAAGCATAATCACAAGCTTGAAGGATGCGGGAACTCTTATAGGGAAGTAACATTGCTACCTTTATCAGTGTATGATTATTTTTAAGCAAGTACCTGATAGTGTCTAGGTAAATAAATTCTGTTCATACATAAAGCCCAGTGTGCCCCCAAAAGGAAAATAGTTGAAAAATATTTTTTCACAATTCTACTTATGCAAATAACACAGAAATATTTGTTGACTTTCCACTGGGTGCTGTTTATTGTGTCTTATAGAGGAAGAGGTCCTTGCCCACCCAAGGGACTGTAGGAGAACCTTCTTTCATAAACATAACCCCAGTTTATTCTTATTAGAGATGTAGAAATATAGAATCCTGATGCCCAGAAATCATCTGTGAAGCCTGATTCCAAAGCATGAAACATAAAACCTGAAGGATGACAAGACAGTATGTGGTCACTCACATATAGGTCAAGCATGGGCATATTTTTCTTTTAGGTTTAGAATAAGGGTCAATCACATAATCTAGAAAGCATTCGGGACTATCTCTTTGAAAATTCTCATAGTTATGAATAATATCAAAAATTAACCTCAGTCATGATGAAAAGAACAAGAAAGCTGAGAATTCTTTCAAGTCTTAAAAAACAGCATTGTGATATTAATAACATAGATGAAATTTATTTTTATTAACTCCTACTTCTAAAATTTCAACCAGTGTGCTTTAAGCCCACATCTTATAATACAGTTATATTTTATTTGCCAAAAATGACTACATATTGATATTTCAGAAATGCTGCAGGGCCTTTATGTAACTAGTTGCTATTTTACCTCAAAAAATAAATAATGCTTCCTGTTTTTACTTTTACTTATCTGGAATAAGTAGCTATTGACATCTGCTGAAGTCAGTATAAAGATTTATTTACCTGAGTGCAAATATTGACCAATAGGGAGCCTGGCTCAGTGTTTATATTGAAGGACTATAAATTTTGATATTGACTGGCTGAGACATCGATATTTGCATTGTTGTTAACATTTTAAAAATCTCCATGAAATATTCTTCAGAAATTCTCTTGTCATAAGTGTAGCTGAGCTAGAGCTGTTTGGGGAATAGCTTGTGTCTGGAAGCGAGTGGGTAACTTGAAATACTTATAAATTGTTCTGGTTTCCAAGTTTACATAAAGACACATTTTTTATGGTGATGGATAAGAGTGATTCTTAGGAGCTTTCAGATGACAAACCAAGAACTCCACCCCCAGGTCGAGGATTTTGTCTAAAACAGCTCCCTGAGCAGAAATATTCTCCATGATCAGCTTATGATGTGAAAATCTCATGTTTTCCAAAGAATATCTGATCTCTGATACAGTTAGCATCATTAATTCTAACTAGGCTAACTCATAACTTGGGATATTTATACTGAGCTTGGATGATTTTCTCCTTTATGTTTCCAGCAGAAAGAAGATGGTTTAAAACATATTAGGGCAGGTAAAATGATAAATTGAACACTTACTGAATTTAAAAGAGAAATTACACAAAATCTTATAACTTATACCTATGAATGCCTGTGTTTACCTGTAACTTGTTGAATACAAGTGGTGTGTGTGTGTGTGTGTGTCTACGTATTTATATGGTATGCATGATTTTTTTTTTTAATTTGAGAGAGACAGAAGCAGAATGAGTGGGGGAAGGGCAGAGAGAGGGAGGGAGAGAATCTCAAGCAGGCTCCATGCCATCAGTGCAAAGCCCAACATAGGACCTGAACTCATAAAACCATCAGATAATGACCTGAGCCAAAACCAAGAGTCAGACGCTCAACTGACTTAACCACCTAGATGCCCTGGTATGCATGATTTTTAATTAATTGTTCGGATAGATCCAGGGTTACATACCTGCAGTAACATGCCTTAATATTATTGTATGTACTTGGAACAAAACAAAGCATGGGCAATTCCTATCATATAGTGTATGAATTAAACTTCTGGCTATTATTCTATTCTTAGTTATTTACAAGTGAGTAAGGTCATTACCTACTTTGGCCAGCACAGTAGCTGTAGGTGAGTGATTCAAGGTAATGAGCTCCATAGACTGTCCTAGTTCAGGGTTTGATGCCCAATGTCTCTATACAGAAAGGCAACTATGACAGCCTCCTGATCAGAGATCACACACCTTGGGAAGATGGAATATTATGCCTATTAAAGTTTGAGCATGAATTTGGATGGAAAATTTGGCATTTAAAAAAATATTTGCATCATGTGTATTTTCCTGGAGGATTCGGGGAAAAAAAAGAAAAAAAAAGAAACATCTAATATGCCCTATAGTTTCTTAAACCTTTTCTCTAGGCTGTTCTTCACAGCATCCTGTTCTAAGTTGGTCTCAGGGACTGACAGTGCTTTCAGCTAAGAGGGCTGGAAGGGAGGCCAAGATGGGCAAGACTAAAATAGGCCTTCCCTGTTAAATGAGGGGCTTATGAGGGAAAGTGGATATTTTCCTGCCAATAATGGTGGCTGCAAATGAAACATTCAGCTCTTGCCCAGTTCCTGTGGCAAGCCTCTGTTCTGTCTTTGCCCTACAGACACCATTTCCATCTCCTCTTCCCACTCCTTTTCTTGTATTTCCCTCTCTCCAGCCTCCCTGTGCTTCCCTTCTCCATCCCTTTGGGGAAGCTTCTTTACCCAGCATTGGGCCTGTGTGTCAGGCCCAGTGTGCATGTGACTGAACACAGGGCCCTTGAGCTAGCTGTGTATGTGTCAAGCTGTGAGTGTGTATGAGGTTGAAGTTATGTGATTTCCTAGGGGAAAAAAAAAACATCTGGTTTATAAGAAAACATAATACACTAAAAAGAATTGAGAAAGGGATTTGGGAGACTGAACAACCACTAGAGAATATGATTATAGGAAGTCAAGTGCAAATGAATTAAGGACTTATGATTCCATGAATGCTTCCCAATATAGAACATCTGAAAAATAGACTTAAAGGAAAATAAATGACAAATATAAGTATTCTGCTAAATATATAAATAATAAAATGTGCTAACATATGTGTATATGTGAGCATGCATATGAGTGTGTCCCAAATAGGCCTTCAATTTTATTAGCTTACACTTTGGGGTCTATGTGCATGCCCAAAGAGAGTACATGGTGTATGCGAATAAAAGGAAAAACACAGTGCTCTGAAGATGTCCTGGGTGAATACATGTCTATTTTTAAGAATATTGAGTAATAATTAAGGCTAGTCATTCAGTATACATTTATGTGTTTGGCAGGGACAATGTATTTTATCCCTGGAGGCAAGACTGTTTAAAAGTGAAATTTTAGTTCTTTATATGCTTTGTGAAATATAGTCTCCTTTTTTTGTCAAAAACCCTTTGAATTGTGTGCTATACACAGAGACTAGAGTTAGTGTTTCCCCGGGAACTGAAGCAGACAGTTCTACCAATCAGTGTAGAGGAGAGACAGCCTGGACAGGACACAAAGCACAGAGTGGAGAATGGGATTCTTAGTAGAATCCAGAACCAAGAACCACAGAAGAAAAAAGGGTTATGAGTTTCCCAAAATATCCCCAATTATTTGAAGGAAACTTGAGTTTCTCCGTGCACTGAAAATCCTGATTTACTTAAATTTAAAGAACAAGTAAATTTTAAGAAGAGCTCTAAGCTTGGGAACATCCAAGACTTTGACTTATGAAATATAATTTGTTTGGCACTTATGTTGTACCATGCACTGTATTAACTGCTAAAGTTAGTTACTTTTTTTTTAGGTATACATTTCTATAAATTTTAACATGTTCCTCACCACTAAAACTGAACAGAATACACAACAGCCCCATCACCCCAAGACATTTATTATGTTGCCCTTTTGTAGTCAAGCTTTATAAAACTAGAAGTTTTCTGTTGAAAATGTATATGTTCATTTCAAAAGTATTCATTTTTATTTCATGGACCCTAGATACTGCCTGCTTGAAAGTCTGATATTTGCAACATATAGAACTTCTGAGGGTTGGTTTCTGTTGTCTTTGGCCTTGTGAGTTGTCGAGAATTTCCTTGTTCTTTGTATAGTTAGTGATTTTGGATCATGCCCCACATGCTTGGAATATTAGGTTAGTAGGCTCTAGATTTTATAAAAATCCCTTCAGTAATCTGCTCAGAGATAGAATTGGCTATTTTTACAGCCTATTAGTTCAGTTTGGTCCATGCCACAAATATTGACCCTCTTTTTGCTGTCTGTGGTTCCAATGCCAGTTCTACTCCAAAGTCTTCACGGTGTTATTAAGATATGTCTTCCATTGGCTAACTAGGACTCTGGGTTAAACAAGACTTCAGTTATTGAAACTTTGGGTATGCTGTTTGGAGTGAGTTCCACAGATGTTCAGAGGTGAACTTGAGGTTTTACACAGTGTTTACATGACCCCTTTCTTGAGCTCCCTTCTCTGTGATTTCCTCCTACTCTCTAGCACTCATGGTCCCCTTTTCTTGCCCTCTGCCTAGAAAACAAAATTATTAGACTTTCCTTAATGATTCTAACTTCCTGTGTCTGAGTCAAACTCTGGGGCAAAGCAGTGAAAGAGGACAAAAGGAAGAAAAAATATGTAATGGAAATTCCTTCACATTTTTCAGACCACAGGGGTCCTTTTCCTTAGTTCTTTTGGTCATAAAGAAAATTATTTCTTTTAAGTTTTAGGTGTTTTTGTGGTCGCTACTGCCACTACCATTGTTGCTGTAGGACTGCAGCTGCAGGACTGCAGCTACAGGACTGAGGTTTACCTCAGGGCAGAGCCAAGAAGGGAAACAGCAAAAAACAAAACAAAACAACAGAGAATGTCCCTTGCTCTCCCCATCTTGCAAGTTTCCCCTGTCTTCATCCTCAGACCCAGAAGAGAGGGCTTATCTTTTCTCAGTTTGCATATATCACACCATTTCAGGATTCTGGCTGCTCTGCGTTTATGCTGAAAAAGAAAGGGAAACAAAGCAAAACAGGAAATTTACTGTTTTGGTCTTTCTTCAAGTTTTGATTTACCTCTCCAATCTACCTGTTATTGTTTGTTTTTCAGAGTAATTAGATGATTTTTAAATGTATTCTGTCTAGCTGTAATGAGTGGAAGACCGTAAGGTGTGCTTGAGGTACAGTGAGCTTACTCCATCTTAACTGGAAATGCAAGTCCTGCAGAGGATTAATGATAATGATAATAATAATAATAATAATAATAACAATAATTGACTAAAATGAGTCCAATTTTTTAAATAATCACCATGAATGTGTAATTTTTGGGTAATGTCAGCAAACACACATCCCCCACCGGTAAACCAGTGATGTAAGAAAGATGGAAGCTGGGAGTAATAGAAAATGGGACTAAAGTCAGGTATGTATGTCATGTGTTATTAAAGAATTTAATAAGGGCAGATTTCTTTGTTAGGCAGCCCTGAATATGCATTTGATTATAAAGTGGGTTACTTGAAAAAAATTCTGTCCATACAGATATAGACAGAGAATTAGTGTGGACCTAGTTAGCTATAAATTTACTGACAGCAGGGAACATATCAGCTAATATATTAATTCATTCCTTAATTCATTTAACAACTATATATTGTGAACACTATGTGCTACATATACAGAACTATTATCTGCTCTTAGTGGACTTTTAATCTGAAGGGAGAAACAGAAAAATAACCAGACCATTTCAATATGATATTATAAGTGTTAAGGTAGGAAAAAAAAAACTGGGTACTTATGACATACGATGAAGAGAGGGATAAGGTGTTATTCCAGGGGCACCAGGAAGGTTAAAGAAAGGGGCATCTGGGTGGCTCAGTCAGTTAAGCATCTGACTCTTGATTTCAGCTCAGGTTATGATCTCACAGTTCCTGAGATGGAGCCTTGTGTTAGGCTCCACGCTAACAGCACAAAGCCTGCTTGGGATTCTCGCTCTCCCTCTCTCTGTCTTTCCCTCAGTTGTGTTCTGTCTCTGTCTCTGTCTCTCTCAAAACAAATAAATAAACATTAAAAAAGAAAGGTTGAGGAAGGATTCCCATATGAGATGAAATCTAAGTTGTGACCTGAAGGAAATGGATAAGGCAGCCTGAGAGAGAAAGTGTTTCTAGGTGATAGCATGAGTAAAACCAGGGACCAAAGAGAAGATGATATTCTCCTGGAATTACAAGTTGTTTTTTTGTTTTGTTTTGTTTTGTTTTGTTTTGTTTTGTTTTGTTTTTAGTGAGGCCTGAGCCAAGTACAGAAATATATTAAGGAAAAGGTGGTAAAGAAAGAAAGAGGGGTTAAGCCATGATACACTATGTAATAATTTATGTTTATTTGGTGTTTACTGTATCAGCTGTACCTACCTGGTAGTGTTATTGGAAAATATTGAATAGATAATAATTTTTTAAATTAGAAAGTCCAGAGGCTGTTTCAACAGTATGCTCTGTGTTGAGCATTGAGCCTGCTTAAGGTTCTCTCTCTCTCTCTCTCTCTCTCTCTCTCTCTCCCTCTCTCTCTCTCTCTCTCCCTCTGCCCTTTCACCACACTCGTGCTCTCTCTCCCTAAAAACAGGGAAAAAAAGAATTTGAGATGGCACATTTGGACAATAGTTTCAAGATGCTTAGGGTTGTGGAACAGTGTCAAGAGAGGAGTAATGTTAAAACAGACATTTAAAAGGTGAAAAAATCTGAGTGGATTACAGCTAGGAACTAAGACTGGGATAGCAAACTGATTTTTATCAAACAAAGTCAATTGGAGTAACTGCCTGGAATGGTGCCTTTAAAAATAATTTTTAAAAAATCTGTGAGGCATAAATAAATAAAACGGAATGATGTCCTCAAAAAAGTGAAAATGGAAGAAATTATAGATCAGAAGGAAGACCTTTTTTTTTTTTTTTTTGAGAGGAGACAGACAGCTGTTCAGTTAGAGGGCAGGAGAAGAGGAAGAGGAGTTGAGGGTACCCTCCAGTAAAAGTTTACAATGATGGGTCATTTTCCACAACTCAGGAGACAATGTGATGATAGGCACAGATATAGAGGTCTGTAGATTTGATTGTGAAAAAAAGAGTGATACTGCCTGGTGGCTTCTGGGTCCCCCTCATTAGCATATCATCAGAGGATGGCACAGATCATCATCAGAGAGATGATGACCTGGAAGTGAGGTGTTTGAAGAGAGTGAACAAGAAAAATGAACCTTGAGAGTAGGAGAGTCTGGTTATCAGAGAAACACTGTAAAATTCCAGAGCATTGGTGAGAGCTTATTTGTGATGAATGTCTGGTGAAGTCAGGCTCCTCTTTGTGTGATACTCCTAGAGTAAACACAGAGAAGACAGATTTCTGTATCTACGTAGAATGGGGCTTCCTCAGGCTAGTATAATGTACAGGTAGATGTGAAATAATTGTGAGTATTTTCCAGTGAGAGACTACAGTGATGGGTCATAAAAACCTAAGTTTTATCAAAAGGGATGTCAAACAAAAAAAGAGTAAAAAGTGTTGTCTCAGTGGATTTGAGTCTTCAGGGAAATAGAATAATGGTTTCCATAAAGTCATTGAGCAAATGTGTAGGCAAAGATATGAAGTCATGGACAAAGTGAGATGCTCAGATTCATGACTTCAGAGGTGGTACAGTTTCTTATGAGTTACATGTGTGCGTTTGAAGTAGGTCACTGAAGTGAGCAGAGTAGAAACTCATTGGAGATAAGGGATAAATAATGTGAGAATCAAGTTTTTGATAGATTATGTTTCTGGACAACAAATTCACTGAGAATGATAGGTTGGAGGTGGCATGGAGTTTAAGACTCTAAGCCAGGAGCAAAGGTGTTCAATGAATGGGAAGGGATGACCAGGAGGTCAGTAGAACAGATGTGTAGTGAGGCAAAGGAGTGTGCAATTAGGTACAGGATTTTATAAAGATGGAGTCTAGAAATTTCACTAGAAAACAAAGATACCAACAAACAATAAAATGCATCAGTAGCCTCCACTTGATAGGGTGGGTCAATGGAATGCATACCCTTAGACTCCATGACAGTGAGAGGGAGGTATCTGTCCAAGAAAAGAGGGAGGAGATAAGGGAGTCGCTGGTCACTGCTAGAGGTACAGCGAGCAGAATGGAAGAGGTTTGAAAGAAAAGGTAGTGTGAAGTTGAGCCAGATTAAAGTCCTGTGAAACTGTGAGATAAGACTATGGGAAGTAGAAGGCGACTGGAGAGATTCATACTTGTACATCAAAAGTCAGCAAAACTACAGTCTGTAGGCCATATCCAACCAGCCACCTGCTTTTTTGCATGTCTTGCAAGCTAAGAATGACTTTTACATTTTTAAATAGTTGAATATTAAAAGAAGAACCATATTTCATAATAAATTAAGATTATATGAAGTGGGAATTACATTGTCCATAAATAAAGCTTTATTGGAAGGCAGCCACTGTCACTCGCATATACTCTATGGCTGCTTTTGCACTACAACAGCAGAGTTCAGTAGCTGCAACAGAGGCTGTATGGGCTACAAGGTCTAAAATATTTTCTGTTTGGTCTATGTACAAGAAGTGTGCTGCCCCCTTTTCCGCTTAGATGGGTTTCCTGGAAGGAGTGGTTATTCTAGCCAATGTCAGGGTCTTTGAAGCCTAGTAAGACACTCAAGTTCTGTGCAGACTAGCTGCTCCCACAGACTTCATACAAAAATGTAGTTGTGTCTAACTACTTCCAGAGTAGTGACAGTAGTTTTGATGAGAACACAGTAGTCATGGGAGTGAAATTCTGATTTACCTAAGCAACTGGATAATTGCCTTTAGCAAACGCGTGCATTCTGCTTGCTTCCTTTGTTGTTTGATGTGTAATTTTATCATCTGCTTAAGCTCTACTCTCTTACACTCTCCTCCTCTGTTTCACTGCCTCTGTCTCTTTCTCTCAACCCAGACTTTACCAGCCATTGACTCTATGGGCTGCTTCATGAGCTTCTATCCACTTGTCCACTGCACCTTAGAAGGTGCCAGTCAAGTCTTAGATGTGGCAATTAGTCTCCTAAAGTAGATAATTAAAACAGAAATTAAGAATAACTTATGGCCCATCAGTTAAGGCAGTTCATTGTTTGCATTCAAGAATTAGTAACACTTTGGTCAGTGATAAAGTAAAATGTCCCTTTATCCCATTTCTTGGAACTGTAGGAAATGGGAGCTAATGCAGTTTAAATAAAGCAGGGGAGGACAGGTAGAAGCGAAAAGAACATGACACTGTTCATGTCAGTGGCAGGCATAGCCCCTGGATCCTGAGAAGGAGAGAGGGCAGGGGACTGTCATGAGCACATGTGTGAGAACAGGGACATTTGTTTGGTCTTTTTGTGCATTTTGCTTTCAAACTTCATGGATCAGGTGATGGGGAGAGCTCAGGGTGCTTCTGATGCTATAGTACAATGTTGCTCTATGAGGCCAAGTTCAGTATTTTCTCAGTAGAAGCAGCCGTTGCTTGAAACCACATCCCCACTTACCAGCTTCCATGCCTGGTGTGATGCTGCTTATTGTAGTGCTTATTGGCAGTGGTGTTTCTACTGCAGAGGCTCCTCCTTCTCCTGTTGAGGCCCATTTTGTGTTGATGACAGCACTTTTTCCCTGCCTGTCCCAGGAAGGTAAAGAGCCTAATCACATTGCCTGCAATCATTCCACCACTAATTACATATAGGCAGAGCTGAATCACCAAGCTGATTCCAGTTGGAAAAAATTCATCCAAATTGACTATGACATAAGAAAGCTCTCTGAGACACTTCTGATTAGGGCACGCTGCATCCTAACTCGTTCAGAGGAAGCAGGGACATTAGCTACAAGAGCTTTTAACTAAGGATATTTGTGGAGATGGCCAAACCCAGCTCTTATTCACTCCAGGCCTAGCTTGATGAAGGCTTTTTTAGTTCACCTTAGAAAATGTGGAAAAAATTATTTAACTTATGGAGATTTGAGAGGTCCAGCCCTTTATTAGAAAGAAAAAAAAAAACTTAAAAAATAGACCTCTGCTGTTTTCTCCAAAAGAAGGTTTTCAATAGTTCATTATGGCAGCCAGAACAGCCATCAGAATTATAGTCAGTTCATTCATTCAGTCTTTGGCCATATGATCATTTGGTGCCTTCTTTGGTTAAACACTGCTATAGGTATTAGAGATATAGAGACAAATAAGAGTCCTTCTTTTCCTGAAATTTTGAGTCCAGATGGGTAAACATATGCAAATACATAACAATGCAGTATGATTAGTGCAACACTAGAAACAAACAAAATAAACTGCATAGAAAGGAAGCAAGGAATTCTGAATGTCAAGAAAACGTTCATTCCCAGAGGAATGATACCTGAGATGGTTTTGAGGAATGTGCAGACATTTGAAAGGGGACATAGGGGCATGAGATCCCTGGTGGAGAAGGACAAGGTAGAAAGGCACATATCAATAGCCTAGTATTTTAGGAACTTGCTGGTGTGTCCAGTGAATGTGAGGAGAAAGGAGTTGGTAAGAGAAAAACCTGGAGATATAGACAAGAGCCAGCTCCTAAGGAGCCTGTATATGCCATGTCAAGGAGGAATGTGGTGCAGTGAAAGGATTTAAGCAGGGGTGTGATTGTTTTTTATTTTTAGCAATAATTGGACAAAAACGAAAATAATGAGTTGGAAGCGGGTAGATCAGTAAAGAGGGTATTAAAATAGTCTGCAGTAGATAATGGACACCTGAATTAAGATAGTTAACAATGACAAGGAAAAGAAGGAAATAGATTTAAAGCCTCTAAGGAAGGTAAAAACAACATGATTTGTTGAAGAGAAAGAAGAATCACATGTGACTCTTTTTTATTTTACTTTATTTTATTATATTTTATTTTATTATTTTATATTTTTTTATTTTATTTTATTATTTTGTTTTATTTTATTTTAGGAGGATGGGGAGTTAGCCAGACCAGCAACAGAGCCGAGTGGACATGGGGTGAGAGCAGGTTTGAGGGGCAAGACGATAAATTCAGCCCATGGTGTCTGTGAGACTAATGAGGCATTTGGTGGGTGGAAAGTTCAGCAGAGCCTCCTGGGGTTGTGATGTACATGTGGAAATTATGAGCATAGTTTGTATTTGAAATGTTGGAATAAGGTTTCAAAGTATAGGTTGACCTGGAAGGGGATAGATGTAGCAAAGTGGCCCTGATTTAAGGATTATCTACTGTCCTGTGGTTTGTTCCTTCTAATATGTATTGATCATCTTCCATGTGACAATCACCCTTCGGTGCCTTCCACACGCATTCTCTCATATAATTCTCAGCCCCGGTCTGTGAGTAATAAGAAAAGTCTTCACATTTTGATAATGGGGGAACTGGGGCTCAGTAATTTACTCAAAGTTCCCTTATTTCTAAAAGAAATAACCATAATCAGGATTCAGACACACCATGCTTGTTCTAGTAGATAATGGTTGTCTTGTCTATGTGGAGTGCATTTCATCCTGGACCCACGGGTGCATGCCTACTTTTAGATTTTATGTGAAATGAAGACAGGTTGATGGAAATATTAGTAGTGTCACTAGTGAAAGAGTAAATCAACTCTACTTTTTCATACATTGTCTTTTCATGGATTCCATGTGGTTGAAAAGTCCAGCTGTATATAGTGGAATGTTAAGAATGGACACATGGCCCATGTAAATGTTGCAGGCAGTATGATTTGGTAGCAAGTAGCTTTTGTGGTGGGTAGATTTTGAGAACTATTTGCAAAGATACACACACACACACACATACACACACACACACACACACACACACACTCAAAGGCTGTAATAAAATATGGCAAATATAAAGGTTTTCAGCCATGCCTTCCCTTCTCTCTGGGCCCAGATCATCCTACATCAGTAGGCTTCCTTCTATTCTATGGGTAGTTCTATTTGATTTTCTCAAGGCATTCTCTTACACACATTCTTTTACCTCATGCCAGTTTGAAATATTGGTATACTCTCTACATGTCTAGTATTGATGGTACTTTGTAGATTCCCCTCATGATCTAATCTGAATACATGCATTAGATTACCTTAGCCATAGATATGACCTCACCCCAGCTTTTCTGCTCCCTTCCTTCCCCCAAATGGTCATTGAGTGTTTGCTTGATACAGTCACCAATAGATGGGATTCTCCAGGGAATTCATTCTGCTCCCTATCTGAGGATGCTGCATGCCAAGAGAAAGCCTTATCCTTCTTCCCTCTGTGTCCAGCAGGCCCCTGGCTAATCAATAGGTGATCACGGTGCTCTGAGGGAATGGGCAGAAAGCTACACACTTTGTTCCTTTCAACCTAAGTCTTGATGGGCAAAGCACTCCCCCCTCTTTTAGTGAAGAAAGAACTCCTCAGCTCTGCATAAATATTCTTCAAAAGTATTATTTAGAAGTTACTTACCTCCCCATCCTCCCCAAAATATTTAATGACATATACACAATGCTGTGTTTTTTCTTCTAGAGTTCTGTCCTTCCTATCATTAGTTTTATTTTGAGGAGCTTTTCTGTTTTATCTTTGTGGGGCTGGGCGTTGATAGAGATTTGATTCTGTATCATCACTGGGAGACAAACAAAAGGAACAAGAAGTGTAGATATTAATCTTTTTCAGAAAGGCATACAATCCTTCATTAAGGAAAACACACACACACATTTGCACATGCATCAGGTCATTTCTTGGGAGTCAAAACACCTAAGGAAAACATACACATATATGTGCACATGCATCAGGTAATTTCTTGAGACTCAAAACCCCCTGGGGTTAGAGTTCCAAAATTCTCAGATTAATAACTCCTGTTTTTAATCTAAAAAGTATCTTCATGACTAAATTACAGACCAACTGTACAGACTGCTCTGCTTTTCCCAGGCAATTCAGAGCCAGGTTGTGAAGGTGACTCTGGGAGTGGACTTCTGGCCTGAGGGTATGCAGGCTGGTGTTAGGAGAGCCTTCCCCCATTAGGAGCCTCTCAAGTAAAAATAATTCCCTTAAATTAATCTGAGCAGGAAATTTCAAAGCAATTAAATTCTTCACATTTCTCAGCACTCAGTACTGACTTATATCTCTAGAGATTTAGAAAAACAGAAAGCAAACAGCCAAGATACTGAGGTAATATGACACTGAGGAGTTCTATATTTATCCCCTATCAATGTCTTTCAGATCAAATTGGCTGAGTTTACAAATCAAAAGCTGATTTCTTTCTTTCTTTCTTTATTTATTATTTTTTTTAGCAGCCATCAGCTGCACTGCTGCAAATACCCAGGTTCCAGACATCAAGCTGCAAACTCCAAACATCCAGCTGTGTGCTTTCTGACTCTGATATCATCACCCATAATAGAGGGTCTGCATGCAAAACCTAGCTGACAGGCTTCATGAAAAGGCTCACAGAAGAGCACACAACTCCCAGGGCCCAGCCGGCTGCCAAAGCCGCATCTGCACAGAGAACTAGTGTCATATCATTAAGGGAGGAGATAGGCCTCAGAGATACACAGGGCTCGGCCCTGTGGAGTCCCAGGGCTCATTTTCATATAATTACATTTTGGGCTTCAGCTCCTCCTTAATACAAAGTTTATGATTATTCCCAGAAAGTTTCCTAATCAAAAATTAAGGGAATTCTTTTTCTTTTTTTTCCCCTCTTTATATCTGTACAATAATATATTACATTTTTATATATGTATATTCATACATATTCAAACAAGAAACATATATTCAGTTTTATCTATAAGATAAATTCTTAATATATGCTAGGATCTATGCTAATTGTCTCTCTGTTATCTTTACTGGTAGATAATAGATTGATAGGCAGATAGATAGATAAATATTAATAGATGATAGATAGATAGATAGATAGATAGACATGCAATTTATAGTTGGCATCAGTGTATGTAATGTTTTTATTGGATCTCTATCACTTTATGATGGAATCAGGTTAATAGATTAATTTTTAAAGTCTCAGTTTGCGTTCTCATCTTAAGCAGAGAAGGTCATGAACAGTGAAGCTGTCTGGGGAATGATATCTTCTGTGTGTAGAATGTGGTACAAGAGGTGCTGTGACCAGCTGGAGTTGCTCAGAACAACCAGTTCTTAGGTCTCTAACAGAAAGCTGAGGGAAAAGATGAGATAATTTTCACAGGTATAAGAAGAGGCCATGTGACACAGATACAGATCTGAGACTGGCAGGTAGGTAATGGCTTGGAGACGTTGCCATACATAGAGTGTACATTCTGCAGTTTTAGTTCCCAGCTCACTATGAACAAACACTAACATGTTTAAGGAAGAGCTTTCATACAGTGGAAGCCAGCTATTTAGAACAAGTCAGTTTGTCTCATTTCCCAAAGATGGTCCCTATGTTGGCACCAAGAGTAACTTTCTAAAAGACTGAGGCTGTACCTCAATGTTATACCAAGTAAAAGCAGGTTGGCACTCTCTAGAACATTTTTTTCTGAAAGAGTTCTTATAAATTCACTCATTCAGACTCTTTTCTGTCAGTCATATTATCTGTATCCAAAGGAAGTGTCGAAGATATATATATATATATATATATATATATATATATATATATCATATATTTATGTTATATAAGTTATATGTATATGTGAGTGTGTGTATACTTACATAGAGACATTTCTCAAGCCCTCAGCAGGTCTCACATGGGCTATGCAGCTACACCAGCTTTCCTAGAAGAAATGATCCTTAGAAACCGTATTCCTTATAAGTCAAATCCTATTTTAAGTGAAGGGAGTAGAACTTTTTAGTTAAAGGATCTTTGGTGAATCCTTCATAAAGTTTATTACTATTAAATTCCTACTAGAAAAGCAGAGATCTTATTATTCTTTCACTTCTTCATTGAGATTTTCTTGTATCGAGGATCTTGTATATTAAAATGTGCTCAGAGTTGTGGCATCAGTAATAGCTAGCACCTAATGAGAACTTACTACGTTCTAAGTACTTTACACATATTTACTTATTTAATACTATAAGATAGCACTGTTTGCCCCATTTTACAGAGGAGGAATGTGAAGCACAGAGATGGGAACTATCCACCAGTGTGTTCTACGGAGCCGAAGTTAGGTCGTGGGAACTCAGCCCTGCCTGTGGAGCAGTCAAGCCAATGGTGCTGATATCTGTGATCAGCTCTTCAGCATAACATCAGACCCTTAGGAGCTATTCTGTGTGGACAAACTAGCACTGTTACTATGTTTGGATATGCTTTTTAACATCATAATCTCACCCACTTGCCATAGGTATTGCTGTCTAGAGTCTTTGTTCAGCCTACGTGTCCCTAGCCTGGCCCCACAGCACAAGGATTATATCAGTGCCATGTCAGTATGGCTCTCTGGGCCCAGCTGCAAGCCCAGAAATCTTCAGCAGTATCTCAGTGTCTCCTCTGCTTAGTTCTTGGAGTCACTGCCATGTGTTCAAATATAAGTATCCTCATGTTCCGCTCCCTGTCCCCTCAGTGAAGCCCCTTTCCTTTGCCTCTGCTGACATAGAACAAGCCTCTGTTCTCAGTGGTTGTTGGTTGTGAGCTCACAGTCCAGCCTGCACTGAGTTCTCAGGTGCTGGAGGATGAGGAAGGACTTCCCCTCTTCATTGGCAGATATTGACCCTGGATCTCACAGCAGCACCACCCACTTCCAACTCATTCATGAACACATCTTCTGTAGTTTCTGGCTCTAACCTTGGACTCTGTAACCATTTTCTCTGCTTGCAGAAATTGGTGTTGCAGAACAGTAACCATACCTCTGTCACATGGCTTTTGTCCACCCTACCTCCTAGTGTCTGAACAGACCATGTTTTTCCTCATAAAAACACAAAACCTCCCATGCTGGTCAGCTCATAATAAATGCCCCAGAGGGACCCCAGCCAGCCAGTCATGTAAACAACTGTCTCTGAAGCCCAATCTGAGTGTAATAGGAACATCCTTATGGAAACCAAGAAAGAGAGCAGTAGCAAGAGTACTAAACTAGTTATAGTATTTGGACCTAAATTAAAAATAAAAATCCAAGTCTCAAATTCTGGAAGTCTGTGTTCTGTGTGTGTTTTTTTTCAGTTTCTGAGGTCCCATGATTTTTATCTCAGCTGGTATATATGCTATAAAAATATTAAGTAAGGAAACAGCTGTGCCCTCTCCTCTCCAATAGCTACAGCTGTTCTCCTGACAAGCTTATTCTTGGGTGCAATAAAAATGATAATTGTGGCTATTATTATTTTTCAGTTATAAAGGTTTTTAACACCCAATATATGGAGTCAGAAACTTGGGGTTTTCTTTTCCGCATGGGTATCACTTATACAGGGCAGTTTTTGTCATTTGATTTGTTAAAAACTGCTGAGCTCAAGCCTTTGGACAATGTGAAACCACTCTAGGGATTGAGAGACAGGTGTAATCACATTTCCAACTTGCTTCATTTCACTGCTTGGGGTGTCAGATTCCACTTCACGAAATAGCTGTGTTCCTGAAAAGTTGGCTGTAAAACAAACTCTGTTAGATAAATCATACTTCCTCATTGATCTACATTTTTAAATTAAGAATGCATTCCTCTGAGGAAATAATTGGCCCAAGACTAAATATAAATTATACTAAACACTCAATAAACCTTTTAAAATCACATATTTAAAGAAAGTCTGTTTTGTTAGAACACTAATAGTGATGGTATTTTTTAAAGTCAGGAAATACAAATATTGTGCTAAGAACAATTTCCAGAAGTGGCACCGTCTTGAAAATAGAGCCAATGAAGATTAGGTGAGCAATGTGGAGCTCCTGACTTTTTTTTGTTTTTAAATAGAACTCAACCCATAGTTCTGAGCCTATCAGTCAATCATTTTATTAAAAATCAGTTGACAAATTTCAGATTATGTAAACTACTTTCCTAGGTGCTTGAAAGCCAGAGATATCCAAGATTTGGTTCCTGCTGTCAGTTTCCTTTGCACTGGAAAATAAAACCAGTGCATACAGCATAAAACAGTCATTACAAAATACTGTTTTAGTCCAGGAGCTGTGGATTGGACATCAAGAGACCTGGTATGCTCCATCACTAACCAGACACGAACCCCTCTGCACTGCAGTTCCCCACATTAAGATATAAGGATTTAACAATATCACTAATTCCCAAGCTCAGCTGTATGTGACAATTTCCTAGTAAAATTAAAACTCCTCATTCCAGAAGATTCTGATTTAATAGGTGTGGATGGGATCTAGAAATCTATATTTAAACAACTATTCTATGGAATTTTACTGAAATCAGACTATGTCCTAATATAGCAAGTATGGCATTATATCACCACTAATATCTCTTTAAGCTCTTGAGTTTAATTTTCTTATGGTTTTATTTTTTTTAATGTTTTATTTATTTTTGAGACAGGGAGAGACAGAGCATGAACAGGGGAGGGTCAGAGAGAGGGAGACACAGAATCAGAAGCAGGCTCCAGGCTCTGAGCTGTCAGCACAGAGCCCGATGCGGGGCTCGAACCCACGAACCGTGAGATCATGACCTGAGCAGAAGTCGGACGCTTAACCGACTGAGCCACCCAGGCGCCCCAAATTTTCTTATGGTTTTAAAGCCTAGAAGAGCTCTACATACAACAAGAGTGCAGGACAGCCATAGGCACTGACAGGAGACAGATGGGAGTCTGGGAGTTTTCTAAGAACGCCATAACAAAGTAGCCCAAACTAGATGGCTTAAATAACACAAATGTGTTGTCTCACAGTTCTGAGGGCCAGAAGTCCAAAATCAAGGTGTCAGCTTGCGTATGTTCTCTCTAACTATAGGGGAGAATCTTAATTTGTCCTAGCTTCTGTGGTTGGCCAGCAATCCTTGGCTTTCCTTGGCCTGTAGAGGCATCACTATGGTCACATTGTCTTCCCATGGTATTTGCTCTGTGCCTGTCTCCAATGTTCCCCTATCTATGAGGATACCAGACACTCTGGATTAGGGCCCACCCTAAGTCCTCACTTTAATTTGATTACCTTTATAAAGACTCTATTTCCAAATAAGGTCACATTCTGCTATTACGGACAGGATGGTAAGGGAGACACAGTTCAACCCCTAACGGAGTTCTCATGGAAAAATTAGAACTTGAAATCTAGATGGTGTCTGCTTCAATGACAGGAAGAATATAGCTCTCTGAGTGACAGATGCAACCTGTGCAAAAAGAATGAAGATATTTGTCCAAGATGAAAAATAGCATGGCCTGGCTCAAAAGCTGTGACAGCGGTGGTAGAGACAACAGTGGTGACAGTACTAACACCTGCAAAAATGTATCACGTGCCTTTCAGTGTGCTAGCTGCATTGTGCATGCATTCCATCTTCAAAGTGCCCCTTGGGGTCTGATAACTGAGTTGTAGAGAGGAAGCAATGCTGGCACAAGGGAGTCAGGTAAGTTAACTCTTCAGGAAACTTGAAGTAGAGGATTGGGTTTGTCTGATGCCAAAATTTGCTTTTTATCCTGATGACGTATTGCCTTCCACACAGCACAGATGTGAGATGAGCTGGGAGGAGTAGATTGGGGCTTCTTTATGAAGGGCTTTGATAAAGCAGTGGAGTTTGTGTTTGATGTTACAGAAAATAGGGACCCATTTTTAGTGTCTGAAGAGGTGTGACATGATAGAGGGGGTATTTTAGGAAGATGAGTGTCTCATTCCCACTGAGGGATGTGTTTTCTTTGGAAAGGAAAGACTTACAAATGAGAAGCTATTGACCATGAAGGGTTTCTTTTCACAGAGTTTTATCAAGTGATTTGCCCCTTTCCCACTGGTAGTTCTTAACCAAGAATTTCCTTTAGCACTTTAAATGCACTTTAAAGTATGCTCTGCTTATCTGCTTCCCCCACCCCACATTCTTTTTAAGTTCCTCATGTGAGTGATAAAGCATTGATCATTTACAGCCAGAGCACAAGTGCTATTAAAAAGAAAACTCCTTGAATCATTAAATCTATAAATTCAATCATCAACTCTGTAAACTTCAACTTAGGATTTTTTGTTTGTTTAATTCTTCATTTGTTTTAAACAGCAAGTATAAGAATTTCATTTCTGGTGGTTCAAAGTATAATTCATTATGCGTATACTGATCTTTTTCTCTCTGGTTTCACTATCCATGCTTCTACTAGAGAAAGAAGCATATTTAAGAGAAAAGGGAAAATAGTAACAGTGGAAGCTAAAATGTGTGAAGCATTGTACTATACAAATTACTTTTCACATGTTTTACCCAATTTTATCAGAAAGTGTAAATATAATAATTGGTAAACAATGGACTCATTGTGGTTTTCCTATAATTCTACATTTGGTCTGGAGAACATATGATAGTAAAATTAAGCCTCACTGCTCTTTGCAGGATGACTTAAGTGTAAATCCCTTCTCTCTGTTAATAGAAATCTGGATCAATGGAGAACATATGGCTTCCCCAAGTCTTAAGCCATCCAACTTTCTTCCCTACACAAGATTGCCTGATATTCATGTATAAAATTATACATACGCTAATACACATGTCCCCACAGAAAGCTTGATGAATTCTTAATTTTAATTAATCTAATATTTATGTGCTTTAATTTGAGACTGTAATTCCCCCAGACCTGCTTCTCAATTTAGATGTCCATATAACGAGCTCATCCAAGCTTGGTCCTTGTAAATCTTACTGTGGTCACACAAGAACATATTTGGATGGTAAAATTAAAAACCATGCTTGGCATCTCGTTGGAGAGAAGAAGAGATTAAGATACCCCTGTGTCATTTTGTTTCCTTGCTTTGGTGGTATAGTACATGGCCTCCCAGGAGATGTGAGGTCCTACAAATCACTGCTCCGGCACTGGAGCTCAATCCAGAAACAGCTGTCCAGAGCTAATTTATTTCCTAATGCTACGGCACTGTTAATTTATAAATTACATTGGTAATTCGAGCTATTATTAATTTCAGATGGTGTAGGGCAAGCCTAATTAAAATATGACACCAATTGCCACACATATGTACCAAGGACTACCATTTAAAATTAATGGGAATATTAAGTGTGACACTGGTCTCTGAGATGCTTTGCACAGTAATTATAGCATTCTAGCTGGAAAAGATCTGACAAATGTAGGCTTGAGGTTGGTAGAAAATAAACAATGACAACATAAAAGGAATCACAAGTTTTTCATTTAAACCTTTTCTTCTTGTTTCCTACACTCTTCCTCAAATCAAGGTTAATACTTGTTCCCCTCAAAATTGTTAAAAGAACAATAACAAAAAAGCTACCTTTTGGGACACCTAGGTGGTTCAGTCAGTTAAGCATATGACTCTTTGTTTCAGCTCAGCTCATGATCTCATAGCTCATGATTTCTAGTCCTTCAGGCTCTGTGCTGACAGTGAGGAGCCTCCTTGGGATTTTGTCTCTCCCTCTCTCTCTTTCCCTCCCCTGCTCATGCTCTCTCTCTCTCAAAATAAGTAAACTTAAAAAACAGCTACCATTGATAATTAGAAATTTCTTAATGATTTGGACTGTGAGTCTCTATGGGTTAATATTGATTGTCGTCTCCATAGCCTGGACTTTTTGGTGCTGTGTCTTACTTATTAATGTGTTCCTGGTTCTTCTTGTGAATTAATAATTCTTGGTTGCTTGCGGTAATAGATAATAGACTGTTTTTTTGCTCTCTAGTCGGGAGTAGAGGCGAGAGATTTTCTATGCATCTAGAGTTTCTACACATATGGCATGAAGAAGAGTGCACTTGTTGTACTTGTTACTCAACGGTGACACAGACTTCTTATGACCAAGCAGTGGTGGCAGTGTTGGGCAGGTAGTGGCCCCTCTTTGCAAGGAAGTCATTTTCTTATTGCTGTCATTGTTATTACTGTTATCTTGACAAAACAATGTAACAATGTCACAGAACAAATACAATGGTAACTTACATACCACATGGATCATTCTTTGTATTATAATAGTTTCTTACTATTGTCATTTTTCATGCTTTGGATCAGCAGATCCATGTGGCATTATGCAGTGTTTTTTTTTTTTTTTCTTTTCACCTGGAAAGAAATGCTCCTTTGTTTCCTTTCCACTGATGTGGACCACTCACGGTAAAATAGTTTCACTCCACCTGAATCTGTGCCTCCCAGAGGATTATAGGCTTACTACCTAAAGGAACAGGTATACAGCATGTGACAGTTTTCAGAATGCTTTCATATATATATATATATATATATATATATATATACACACACACATACACACACACACACACACACACACACATATATATATATATATATATATATATATATATATATACATTCATGTTATTCCAAACAACCCTGTGAGGCAATAGGACTGTATGCATAACCTGCCTGGGAAATGTCTCTCAGTTTCCAGGGACAATATCAACTTATGCTTATTCCTCTATAGTAACTATTAATAGCACCACTTTTACTCTTAAAAGCATCCCAGTTTACATGATAAAATATATCATCATGTTAATTATCTTTACTTAACAGATAAGGCAGGGTAATGGTGGGATATAAGCAGTTCCTTTTTTTTTTCCTCCATTGCCTTTCCACAAGTAGGCTGAAGTTCAAGGTGACTATGGGAGAGAACTGTGAAATCAGTCTTCTAGGCTTTAACTTTATGGTCTTTCCATTGCCAGTGCTCATGGCTAGTGTTTAGGTAGGAAGCCAGTAGGTAGTGTGTTGGTATTGTTATTTATAATTTTTCAATAGAGAAACTGAGTGTCAGGGTAGTGACAAGACAGCAAGATTTGCAGCCATGTCTTCTTGGTCTTGACTTTCTTCCATATTTGTGGTTAGAGTATGGAGTCCTTGTTGTTGGTTTGTCTTTAGAATCTTCTACACAAAAGCTCCAGCAGGTCCAAGTTTAGAAAACTGATCTTTGCTGATCTTATTGAAGTCTAAATTTAAGAACAGGAATTTAAATTCATTTTATTAGTGTCTCCACTGCCTTTTGTGTCATGTCTATGTGTGTGTGTGTGCGCGTGCGTGTGTGTGTGTGTGTGTGTGACAACTAGTGTGGTATTTTTAATTGACTCATGGTCTGGGATTCAGTGTTCAGCTCTACACTTCAAAGTTCAACCTCAGTGATACCTTGAAATCAGAAAGAGTTAATATTCACCTGAGGTGCCTAACTCAGATCCCAGAGCCCCATTGCTTGGTAATATTCGGGCAGTGTAAAGTCAAAATTATTAATCACTTATTGAGGACCACTAATTCTCTAGGCTTGGTGTTTAGTCTAAATAGGAACACAAACATTTCAGCTGGTCCACTGGGGAACTAAGAGAAGTTGATGAAGGAAGCAATAGTGGGGGGCCATGAGTGAGGGAAAGAGAATAGACATTGTTCCCAAGAATCTGAACTTGGAAATGGCACAATTCTCTGCAGACATAACCATTTTATACCTTGTTTTATAAGTTTATACCTTTGGTGTGTGTGTGTGTGTGTGTGTGTGTGTGTGTGTGTGTGTGTTTTCTCACCACAACCTCTCCTGCAGCTGTGGGCTTTGTGAGTGAAGACGAATACCTGGAAATCCAGGGCATCACACGGGAGCAGTCGGGGGACTATGAGTGCAGTGCCTCGAATGATGTGGCTGCACCAGTGGTCCGGAGAGTCAAGGTCACCGTGAACTGTAAGTGGTCTCAGGAACCCTCACCCTGCATGTGTGTGAGTCTGGCTGTTGGCATGGCCACAACAAAGAGCTGGATAACATAGCCAGCTGCTCACTCAGGATGGGAAATAATGCCATATCATCATCCATTCTCTGCTTTTAAGAGAAAGAAGTCGAAATTCTAGTTTTAAAAATAATTGTAGCTGAAAATAACTTAATATAATCCCAAACATGACTTGTATTCTTAGAAGATCATCAAATGGATTTCAATGCAAAATTGATAGAAATATGTCTTTGAATCCCAATTTCTCCCATACTTTACTCCTTATGTTCCCAAGCTCCTCACTCTCTAGACCAGCCATATCCATAGTGGGGAGCAAACCTGTGTATATGAAGGAAATTTATGATAAATTTATGGTACATTTACATGGCCTCATACATTTTGTGATGTATATATGTTGATGTACAAAGTACACATTCATAATTTAAATATAGATAAACATACACATATTAGAGGGTGCATCTCAAAACCTGTTTTGACTAGTAGAGGTACAGAATCCAAAACTTTTGGAAGCCACTGCTCTAGTACCCTCATTCTTTATTATCAACCACCCAGATTCTCTCTGACATTGACTCTACTCAACTTCCCCACCTCTCTCCACCCTCTCCCCTCTTGATTCCTCATAGTATACATTGATTTTCTCTAAGACATTTTAAAGGTTTCTCTGCTTTGCTCATTTTAAAAAGTCTTATAACAGTATAGAACCAAGAACTAAACCACCAGACAAGAAGCCTTTCCTTTTCAAAACTTGGGTGAAATGGAAGTGCAGGGAGAATATTGTGCCTTGGTGATTACTCATTCTTTAATATGTTGCTTTCTCTTACAATTTGAACCTAATTAATATGCGGCACTTTAAGAAGCAAGGAAATAGGTATAATAATGCTACCATTTTTTATACCAAAAATTTCATCACCGATTTTTTAAAGGAACTTAAAATGACTTGCAGGTAATAAAAATTGACCTGAAGAGTAAGGGGATATGAGCAAAGGCAAACCAATTTAGGAAAATAAAGGGTAAATCAGCGCAGAAATGATATACCACAAGGTGGGTAGATGCAGGTGCAGAATTTGGCTTTGAGTTGTGAAATCAAAGAGGGAAAACATTATCTGTTTTAAGGTTTATGTCCATAAGATGAAAGCAAACCAGTTGCCTGGGAGAAACACTGCTTTTTCTGGTGCTGAAACCCAAGAGAAATTTCTCTTTAGTGTCTCCACAAATAGATCACTTTGAGATATAGTCAACAACATCACACACGGTATTTCTGCAATAAATAGAATGCCAAATTTATTATGCCTGTTTTTCATAATGTACTTCAATGCAAACTGTTGGAATTGCCAAGGGTAGTTAGGTAAAGACTTCAAATGAACGCAGGCCAAGTTTATAGGTCTAGTTTGGTCTGGCTTGATTCAGGGACCCATTTTAGAATACCTGGAAGAATGACTGATCTGTCTACCCTTCAGGCAATTCTCCATGAATATTATTTCTTGAAACTGAGCTTTTGATGGGAATTGAATAGTTCGAGGTTATATACTCTGGCAAGAACCCGGTGTGCAGAAATTCTATAAAGCTGATTAAAGGAGTGTAGGGTTGATGGGCTCCCATTCTCCTATGAAAGTTAAAAAGTTTAAACAGGAAATATGCCTGAATACCTGGGCTTTCCACCTCTGCACAGAGGGAAACAGAAGCAATACATGCTCGGAAGACACGTTTTTCCTTAGCAAGGTGTTGAGTGGTTTCACTCTCGGGCTCAATTTGTGTATCAATTTGTCAGCTCAAGCAAGCAGAGGTAGAACAGGGAGGAAAAAACAAAGCCAGTGAATGAGGCGGCCTGCCTCATTTTAGGATGCATTGTAAAATGCTCCGGGACATCTTCTCTCTGCAGATCCACCATACATTTCAGAAGCTAAGGGGACAGGCGTCCCCGTGGGACAGAAGGGGACTCTGCAGTGTGAGGCCTCAGCAGTTCCCTCAGCAGAATTCCAGTGGTACAAGGATGACAAAAGGTAAAGACCCCTTCCGTCTCTTACCTGCCCCCAAGGGGAAGAAAGTTTTTCCAGGTTCCTGACTCCATATTGTTACAAATGAATTTCTGAAAAATCTTCTTCTAGTTCCAGCTAGCTATCAAGGAGAGGGGAGCATATATTCTGAATATTAATGATTTTCAGATAGGTTTTTAACATTTCCATACAGAGTTAGCACTCGCTAATCAATGGGCCTGAAAGAAAACACTTTTTTAGGAAAGCAAAATCTCAAAGAAAGGCCACCAGAAGCCTTGTAAGGCCTGTGTTCTTGTCTTTTCTTTTCTTTTCTTTTCTTTTCTTTTCTTTTCTTTTCTTTTCTCTTTCCTTTCCTTTCCTTTTCTTTCTTTTCTTTTTTCTTTTCTTTTCTTTTCTTTTCTTTTCTTTTCTTTTCTTTTCTTTTCTTTTCTTTCTTTTCTTTCTTTTTTTTAATAGGGCAAGAAAATAACGCATTCTGCCTGAACCTATTTTTAACACATTCTCAGGTTTGCATTAAGAAGCCTGGAATATTCACGGGGCTCTGGGAGTGGCCAAGAAGTTAGCAGGTCTCCAGTTCACTTCCAGACACCATCGGTGGTGGTGTAGAGAGGAGTCTATGACCCGATTTGCCCTCCCTTTGTGCCCAAGTTGTTCCTTCAAGGTAAAAGAAAAGAAAGGGGACTATTCCCTTCCCTCCCATTGTTGCAGCCCTCATCAGGATTTTTGTTGTGATTCACTGAAGATTGTCATTGTGAGGAGTTATCAAATGGCAAGTTAGCACAGGGTTCAGCAGCTCAGAACAGCCAGGCAACATGACAATTACTGTTATCAAAGAGCTATTTTAAGGTGGATGAACAACAAATAAATGTGCAAGAGCTGTCCATGTTCAAAACACTAATAAAAAATGGGGACAGGATGATGCAAAAGAAGTCTGAGGTGTGTATGGGGTGGAGAAGGAAGGCTTTACAGAGACTGAGAAGCTAGTAAGAAAAACAGCAAAGATGGTAATTGTGAGAACACTGAGCAGTTCCAGGCCAGGAGTGACCCAGCTGTTGTCGTACTATTTAGAACACCTTCAGTGTTTCAGTGTTTCTTTCTCTATGAGGTCTTTATAGATGAAAAGAAAAAAGGCGGAAAGAAAAAAAAAACACATGAAGAAATAGCTGGCTTCTCCCTTCTTCTAAGAATCCGGAATCTGGCATAAGGGAGTAGCATTTCCCAATAAATAGCTTTATTGCAAGTCCTGCTTCATTTGTCCCTCCCTTTTCCTATAATAATCTTAGTATCAGGAAAAATAAAACAAAAAAAAAACAAAAACCAACAGTAAAATACATGGAGCTGAACACGCAGTTCCTCAACCTTCAGTTGTCCAGATCTTCCCACAAACTAATCAGAAGCATCTTTTTTAGATACTTTATGAAAGAAAAATTTAAAAAAAAATGTAGGGGAGGGTCACCTGGGTTGGCTCAATCGGTTAAGAATCCAAGATTTCGGTTCAGGTCATGATCTCATGGTTTGTGGGTTCAAGCCCTGCATTGGGCTCTGTGCTGACAGCTTGGAGCCTGGAGCCTATTTCAGATTCTGTGTCTCCCTCTCTCTCTCTGCTCCTTTCCCACTTGTGTTCTCTCAAAAATAAATAAATAAACATTAAAAAGAAACATAGGGGAAGGTAGGATCTTATAATATGTGGAGGAAATTAGAGCAGACCATAGGCAAAAATGGCCAAAAAAGGAAAGTCTGCTTTACACACTTTGTCACCAGAGGTGCTGCTGTCTATGCGTTATTAACCCAGGAGGAGAAAGCCCAATTATGTCACTGGGGTGGGGGGGGCTTCAGAAAACCCTGGCTCAGGCAGCCTTGATTCCTCCTCTGTCCAAGCTCTTCTCATGGGGCTCCTTTTTCCCCTTTAATTGATTCTGGTCAGTTTTCTATGTGCTCTGCATTTATGTATTTCCAGTGTTCTCCTACTGAGTGGAGTTGTCTGCCTTCCTGACACCCAGCTCAGCCTGAACATCTCTGGCTCTGAGATCCTTGTCCATGCCAGTCCTTCCTGTGCCCCTGAGGCTGGCAGGCAACCTCCTCTAGTCGGATATCCCTGGGGAAAGAACAGCTCTACCCTGGCTCCTATTCCAGTGAGATGAGTGGACTTCTGAGGCAAATCAAAGGAGTCAATATGATGGGGACAGGCGGCTTTCTCAAAATTTGGGTAGAAGTCTCTTTGTCCACACACTAGCACTACTGAATGGCATGCCACTGCATGTATCATCAATGAAAAGGAGAGGAAATAGGATGCTGTGTGTAATAAGAGCCACCCATCCATGGGGGCATGAGCCAATGAAAAGCCTCAGGTTCATTAAAAAAGAAAACGAAACAAAACAAAACAAAACACAAAGCCTGGGAGCAGTTTGGGATGGGGGAAAAGTGTGACCACACAGAGAAAAGGCAAGTCTGTCACCCTAGAAGCTGCAAAGTGCTGCAAAGAATGGCTCACCACCCCACCCAGCTTTTAACTAAAGACATTTCAGATCTGTCAAGTAGTAACCTGCTTCGGGTAAGTGTCTCTCCCCACTGCAGAGCTGAAATCTAATTCACAGCTTGGTTCTGATGTGAAGGCTTCCTCCCCAGCCCAGGAATAGTGTCAAAATGGCAAATGGGATCAATACACTTGACGGGCTCTCTGAAAACCTCCTGGTGGGTGGCTGTAGAGCCTTCTTTGGACAGCACCTCCTAGAGGATCAATATCTACATAACAAGCTGGAAATATAACAGTGGCGTCTGGCAGCACAGCCGGATGACTCATTCCGTTCCTACAGTGCTCACATTTTAATGAAGTCCCTGGACTCAGGCCAGTTCACTGCCCCTAGCTTATGAGAGAGAAAGGCTCTCAGAGGAAAATCTACATAGTGAAAAGCAAGCAAGTTCCTTCATGCAACCTTCTGACTTCCCTGGAGACAGATGTTGCATGAGAACTGAAGCCAGAACCTGGCTTTCTCTTCTGATCATGGTAGGGATGGTGGAGAGAATCGTCCTGTGGTCCTACAGAGACAACCCCCTCAGATGACAAAGCAGCTGTCCTCTATGCCAAAAACATGCTGGGACCCAGGGATAGGCAGGAGTTCTCGATGTCTAACTCCACAGAAATATAGTATATTGAATAACATTTTATAGTTTATGGAGCACTTTCTCATCATTGTCTTGCTGGGCTTCCCTTTCTATTCTGCCTTGAATATTATCTTTCTCAGTGTGATGACTCTGAAACCAGCCATTTGTCCCAATTCCTGTCCCCTGTGCCTGTTCCATTGTGTATATACCCTGACATTTCTTCCTACACATCCTGCCCCAACCAGGCCTAAAACCATGTTTGCTGAGATCCTCCATTCAGGATTTTTTCCCCACTAGCATTTTATCTTTCCCATAGCATAGACTCAGCTTCTGGGCAAGGAAGACCATTTTATTTCAGGGAATGTAAAGGTTGGCTTAAAGCCCATTCTCTGAAATGGGATGTTCCAAAGTTCTAAAAAGGAAGAGAGTTAGTCTCATAATTTCTATGTAGACATGCATTGGTAGTAGGAATTTTTGTCAACAGTGTCCTGAGATGGAGGATGTGTCCCCACTGACCCCTGAGCAGTATTCCCCTATCCTCACCATCTGTCCAGTAGTGGTATCCATGGTTCTACTAGGTATATCTGTTTTCCCCCATTAACTCTCTGTGGCCTTTCTTTAGTAGCCCCTACCACCAATGGGAACCCTTGTGGCATATGGGGCTGCCATCATGGATTGCTCAGGGAAACTGCCCAGTCTATAGGGTCATATTCTTAGGAATCCATAATCCTTCCCAGACTGAGTTGCTATAATACTCTGGAAGACCGGTCTCTCAAGCCCTTCAGAGTACCCTGCTTAAAAATGATCCCTGATTCTTATAACCAAAAATAAGATATCTATAAAATGCCTCAAGCTGTTAAGAGAACATTTATTACCCAGGTGCTTGAAAACATGTTCTTTCAAACTCCTTAGGTTCTTCTCTTTGAAGACTGAGATTTTTTTTTAATTTTTTTTTATTTTTATGGTTGCCATCATCATCTTCTTCATTAACACTATCATCAACATCAATTAGGTTCACACTTGGAGCACCTACTGAGTGAATAATACTGTCTGAATGTCTCACCGCTGGCACATTAGAGTTGTTGAAGGCACCTGCCTTCAGAGAACTTGGTGACTATCTGTGTAGTGCCAAGAGAGTCTCCAGACACCTGTGTAAAAATAGAGAAATACAATTGTATGCATCATTGTGTGTTAACTTGTATAGCTGAGTGGGGGAAAAATAGTCCTCCTAACATCAGAAAATGGACAATAAAAAGATCATTAATTCCAGAGTCTTTCTCCTATGAGAAAAATATAACCATCTCCTTTTTTCTTCTTTTTTGTCTCTCTTGTTTGTCTCAGACTGGTTGAAGGAAAGAAGGGAGTCAAAGTGGAAAACAGACCTTTTCTCTCAAAACTCATCTTCTTCAATGTGTCTGAACATGACTATGGGAACTACACCTGTGTGGCCTCCAATAAGTTGGGCCATACCAATGCCAGCATCACACTATTTGGTAAGACTGAGCCCTGAGTTGGGCAGTAGGAGCAGGAAAGGGTCGCATGGCACAGGAGGAATTGGAAGGAACGGCCGGGGTAGGGCGGCAAGTGGAAGAGAATCAGGAACAGCTGGGCAGGGTTGAACGGAAAAGAGAGAGGAGGAGGAGTTGGAGACAGAGAGAGAGAAAGAGAGAGAAATGACTGCATGGACGAAAATGGGTCCTAGTAGCAGAGGAAAATGAGAAAGAATGTTCACATTTTATTCTGAAATGGAAAAACCCTGAAGTGGGAAGAAATGATGTTGGGATGCTGAAGCGACATTTAATTTTCTTCTCTTTAAGGTCTCCTCAGCTAACTGAGGTATCAGGGTTCCAACTGGGTGTGATAGCAAAGCGCTCAGAGAGGAACATTTGCTATTTTCATACTTTGTTCCCTAGAGCAGTGTAAAACATTACCATTGCTGAGCCTTTTCCGGGTTGTTGGGACATAGGAGAAACTGGATTCCGTATATAAAAGATGGGTATTGAGGAGGGCACCTGTTGGGATGAGCACTGGGTGTTGTATGGAAACCAATTGGACAATAAATTTCATATTTAAAAAATAAAAATAAAAGTGGAATCATAGGGCTTGGGATCCTGAATGATATTAGCTTCAGAGGGAAAATTAATAGAAAATGGGGGATTTCCCTAGCTCTTCATTTATGTCAAAGGGTATTGTCTGACTGGATTGAGATATATTTGTCCAACCAAGCCAGCATCCTAACAGAAGCCACATACTCATTCATGCAATAATTCATTAAACAACTATTTATTTGGGGGGAGTAATATATGCACAGAAAATTTCTATGCCTTCATTACGTCTCTGGCAACTATACTTGTGCCAGAATCAAATGAAGAAAGCAAACAAACTCCCTTGTAGACCTGTGATGTCTCAAGCAACTACATACAAGTGAGCCTGGCTGTCTAGGTGTGTGTCATCAGGCAGGACTCCAAGCATCCGGTGATGGCTTTCATCACTTAGTAGATGCAGATTCGTACTACAGGCCATATGGTTAATATCTGGTTGCTTTTTGGGGAAGATCCCTTCATATCCCCACAAGTCAGGTGCTTGAAATTTTTCAAATCCATTCCCTTAGTCCCCCATGGTAGCAGGCACTCTTGAATATGATGGGGAGGGAAAGGGACTAAGTTAGCAGATAATTGGCAAGAACATAAATTCCTTTTATTCTGAGAACTCCCAGACAATCCCATAGCTTCAAGTACCTCACTTCACCCCCCAGCCTCTACCACACCCCCTCCACAGCCCAGTGTATCCGGCCTTACCCAAATAACCCTCTTGTGCTGCTCCATTGTCCCATCTAGGCTTCCAAATCACATTTAGCCTACCTTCTGTCCAGCACTTAAAACAAGGCCCAGCTTGATCCAAAGGGCGATGGGGAGGGGAAGACTGCCCTTGATCCCAGACCTGGTAGGTCAGAATGGACAGAGATGGGATTAGAGTGATTGATCTGTCTGACATCTCTCACACAGGGATAGTCATAATTGCCCCTCACATTTGTCAGGCCTCTCTGGCTTTCTGGCAGGTGTCTGTCTGCATGAACAAAAGGGCCAGGATTATAAAGGAATGGACCCCTCCTTCCCTAGCCTTGCAAATCTGAGGCTCTCCCAGCTGTGCCTCCCACCCCTCCCCAGGCCTGCCCCCCACCCACAGTGCCCCTCATTCCTATGAACAATATTCCTCCTCCTCTGACCTCCTCGCTCTTCTGATTTGGATGCATGGCATGGTTTTGCAATTGGCTTTATCACTACTGTCTAATTCCCTGGCCTCTTCCCCTTAAGCCATCTGAAGATGAGAACAGGGAGAAGGCACAAGCTTTAAGAGTGAAATAACTGGAGTCTGTGGCAAGGAACTCAGTGAAGCATGTGCCATAAATCTGCTCTTCTCAGCCGACCCCTGCGTGGCAATTAGAACCTCTGCCTCCCCCGCATCATTCTGTCTGCATCTGCCCTGTGTCATTGGGACATTCCTCCAATTTCCAGCTCTGTGGAGTCCAGGATTCTCTAAAAAATAAAAGAAAAAGTGAAATTATGTGTTCATATAAGTTTAGAAAGACTGGGTCAACCGAGATGAATGGGGTGTATGCAGGGATGTTCTTTAATGCAGAGACCTCAGAGCTTTTCTTTACGTGCTAAATCTCTAAGAGGGAGAAAAAGCATGGAACATTTGCCAAATTTAATCTAACAGTAAGCACTTTTTAAGCCTCAATTGAGAGACCATTTGTGAGGAGGAGCCCATCACAGAAATGCTCCATGGCTAACATAGTTCCATGAAACTAGTAACTATATACTATATACTATATACTTGCACAAGTGTGCAAGGTGGAGTAAAATGGCATTAGTGTGCAAGATGGGTGTTTTCATCCCATCAGCTCTCTCTGAGGCTAGTCCAGACATTGCAGCCCCCAAACTCCTGATGGACACCCATCATCAATAAGTCCTTTTGACAAATACAGACATAGCAGAGTTTTCTGTGTCATCTCCCATTATCAGCAGACTCTCAGCTCAGAGCCATCAAGCAGACTAGGGTGAGGGGAAAGCAGCATTTGTGTTATGCGAATATATGAACTTTGTGATGCAGTCCATTCTTCTATAGCATCACAGAAAGCCAGCTACATTATCACAATTTTGCCACCAACTTTTGCACAACCTGCACGTTGTGTATCATGCGACCTGAATGTTGAGAAGTGAGGAATCCTATGCTAGGAGGTCCCATTGTGGCCATATCTTCGATGGTAGTTAAGCAAAATGGAGCAGGGTGGTCCTTCTTATCATGAACCATAAGATCATGCTCCTGATCCCTAAGACTGCAAGGATAGCAGGGGCCCCCATAAGCTGAATCACCATGGTTCTTGGGGCCACCTTGTTCCTGCTATGGTGCCATGGGACCAGAAATTCCTGAACTTGGTCTCCCGAAGTGAGACAATGGGGGTAAGATGTGGGACAGAAATCTCATCTGGAAAGGGACTTTGGTCCTTTGCTACCATGTCAGTTCCCCAGCTCAGCACAGCTCTGTAAATGTATGAGCAGCCAACTCCGTCACTTTCCAACCGTGGCATCCAAGGATGGAAGCATAAGGCACCTTAGTGCTTCTCATGCTGCATCTTGTCCACCTTTGGTTTTTGTGTCTTCTTTTATTTATCCATCCCTCAGAAACATGTGTGAATAGCAGTATACAAACTATATATGACAAATATATAGCTACTGTATATAATATATGTGTTTGTTTTCATTTTTCTCTCCTGTACGTCCCTCACCCGATTTAGAACTAAATGAGCCTACAAGCTCAACTTTGTTGCAAGGTCAGTATTCCCCTTGCTTTACGGTTTTTCGCCCTTCCCCCCTTCTTCCAGTATCCCTCTTCTCCTCCCCCACCCACATTACCTGTCTGTGGAGTTGCTTAGAGGGTGCCAGGGGAAGCTAAGGAGGTCACTGGAGCTGAGAGAGCTGCCAGGGAAGCTGTCCTTTCTCTGCTCACACCTTGCCCACACTTCCCCAGAAGGGCCTGGAGGGGGAAAAGAAAATAAACACCATTAACATCTGAAAGCCCAGAGATCTGTGTGCAGGCCAAAGATAGACAGCATGAGTCTGAACCAGTAGGAAAACAGTCCAGCCCACTGAGCAGTTTTCATAGCAACCTGCATAGCTTCAATGGCCCATGAGCAATAGAAGCAAACACCATATGCATGAAGGTTTAGGTGTTCCCTAAAATACATCAGCTGGTTCAAAGTGAGGTTCTCCAAGAAAGGAAGATGGGCAGGGTACAGCGGGCATGATAATCAATAAGTAGTGACTGGGAGTGGAATACCACTGGGATCGAGTTCAGAGCCTGACATTTAGTAGTTCTGTGCTCTTGAGCATGCCACTAAACATTATTGAGACTCCATTTCCTCTTCTATAAAATAAAATTGATCTGTCTTATCTACCTTACAGTTGTTCCAACTTTCACCTGAAAACACATATTAAAAAGGCTTTGAAAACTGCCAGGTGCATTTTGAATCATTCAAGCCCAATCCCCAGATGCAGACTGAAAGACAAGAGTTTCCTTCAGTGTAACGTCATAGGGGTTAATTAACTCGTTCAAGCTCTTCTCTCCAGCCCCGTATATCCTATTCCACCTCAAGCCCTTCCCCTATAAAAAGTCCTTCATCTCTTGCTTCTGTTTGCACAGCCACAATTTTTTCTCAAAGGCCCACCAATATAAGTGACTCACCAGAGTCCCTTAACATAGCAGAGGTGGTTCTCTAAGACTGAGACTGAGCATTTGGGCAGGAGTGAGACTACCCAAGTGGTGCAGTGGAATCTATGTGGCACATGCTACTGTTTTCCTCCTGAGGACGGTGCTGATCATAGGGTAGCCTAGCAGGAAAGCAGCTTGAGGCTTTACCCACCTTCCACCCCAGTCCCTGATCTTTCTCCCACACCCATCCCCTGCATCCCTTCCCATCTGCAAGATGTCCCATCTTACAGGAGACTTGCAAGGTGGGAAGGAGATGAAAGGAGATAAATTACAGGGGAAGCTGTTTGACAGATGAGGAAAAATACTTTGTCAACAAAAAGAATCAGGGCTGCGTTCTTCACCTTAGTGATATAGAGTGCCATGGTGAGGCACTGCCAACAAGAAAATGAAACAAAGAAATAGAAAGTAAAAGTGAAGTCAGTGGAAGAATTCAGGTTCAATTTATGATTCAACTTATGTTTATTAAACCCTGGCATGAGGAGATCCACAGATCTCAAATTAAGAGCATTAGGAGATGAGAATAATGAGAAAAGGAGGAGGCATGAGGGACTGGAGTGAGGACAGATAGTGCTACAGGATGTGCTTTTAGAAGTGATTCTGATCACTTAGCTTTTTATTTTCAGAGGGAATAGGAACTTTTAAAACAGGTAGTGGTTGCTAAGGAGTTAGTATTTACCTGTAGGTATACTCAACTGACAGAAGGGGCATTGTCCCACACCAGAGCCAATGATAATGAAACAGACCAGAAACAAACAAATCACTTCTGACTGTCACTGCACTGGAGCAGGAGAAGGACACTTTATAACCAGGCTCCACCTGCTGAGACAAAGCTGTCCTGCCTCACCCCTCTCTGCTGCAACAATGAATTTGGGTAAAAGGATCTGTATGCCAGCTCTGTACTCAGATTCTCAGGCTGCTCTCAATGCCACATCCTTCTTGTTGAGTACACGGCAATGGGTCATTGCCAGAAGTTGTAGATTGTAGACATCTGGAATGTTCCAAGATTTGGATTAGTGTGGTCTTCAGTATAGCTATTGGATTCTTTTGTACAACTAAAAATATCTTAGAGAAAACAAATCTTGTGTCTGGGGCATTTCTCCCCTTCATCTGTGTTCTTTTTATTTTCCCCTCCTTCTTTGCTAGTCTCCTATAGAATAGAGAGCTACCTATTTTCTCAGGGAATACCCCCAAGTTATGCTCATCTTATGCCAGAAATACCAAGCAAGATTTATACAAATGCATGGATTTCCACTGACAGGGTACAGTTGGCTTTAAGAGAAGTTCTAAGCTATTTTGTTACTCGATATCTGGATGGACTAGAGAGACTCTGATAAGAGAATTTCATTCCTCCTCAGCATTTTCTGCCACCCTTGAAGTATTTCTCTGCTCCCCTTTTGCAAACACAACAGATTGCATGTCACTTTCTCGTATTAATATTTGGTGGCGCAGTACTCCTGCCATGATAAATAAGGATTCAGGGATGCACCACCATCCCTCACTGAGTCCCTCCCTGGCAAGTGTGCCGGGGCCCACACTGCAAACTCAGCGTCTTGGTAGCTGTTCATTTCCCATCCACTATTCTTTGTTTTTATCTCCTAGGCATGAAGTCAGATTTGATGGTATCAGTGGGCTGGGAAAGGTTGGCTGATTAATGTCTGTGAACCTCACAGTGACCATCAAACCAATTTATTAAAGAATGGGGGAGTTAGTAAACTCTGTATATCAGAAGAGGAAAAAAAAAGTGCAGTAGGAAAGATGACCACTTCTTCCCTGCAGAGGATTAAAGATAGTGAATTAGGCCCAGTCATCTAGCAGTGAGCATTTCTATGGCACATAGAATGTCTAACTACTGAAGGTATAAAAAACATTTTCTCAACCTCTTTCTAGAAGGTGAATATATTCATCCTGGCATGCAACCAGCTCTTCTCTGCACACTAGAATCAGAAGCCCAGTGTTTACATAGGTACTTAGATTTAGCTAACATTGTTTCTGGTGGCAAAAGAGATCACATTATGGATTGACTACAGATACTGACTTGCAGGCTTAAGGGGAGTGGTTCGTTCTTTCTTTCTTTCTTTCTTTCTTTCTTCTTTCTTTTTATTTTCTCTTATACTTTCTTTATTTTGAATATTTTATCCAGTTCTACCTGGCTTCTCATTAATATATCAACAAAATTCACCAATTTCAGTCAAGTTCTTGCCAAGGAAATACATGCTTGGATTTTCAGGGATTGTTTGTTTTCTTGATAGCCAACAATGAACTCAAAAACATGAGGTTATTGGTGGCTAGTGCTCCATGGGTGGCTTGGAGGCTCAAGCAAGGCTCATACTTCTTCAAACTGACACAACAGTGATAGCATGTAGACCATGATCTAGAAAGCATGTTAACCTTTCTGCATCTCTTCTTGGAGTGGGATGAAGTATAGCATCAGAGTAATATCAGGGTAATACAGACAATATCATGGCAACATTACCCCCCTCAATGTGGTGAGATGTAAGGTGGACAGAAGGACATTCCAGTTAATTAGACAATTTGAAATGGTCACTGAAGAGTATTGTTCTCATTCAAATAGTGTGTGTTGGAGTTCAGGAGAAAGAATAGCTGGATGGTAACAATTAAGCTAAAGTTGTTTACAGATGTTTTTGACTTACATAAAATCACAACAGGTATCTAGAGCCCTGTGGGAACTTATACTTTTAGTTCACTTCTCTTTTGATGTTCTGGCAAGCCAAACTACCAAGTAGAACCCTTCCCTGTGTCCTTCCTACAGCAGTGTTTAAACCAGCACCCCATAAGTCAGTGGCTGCCCTCCCTCAAATGTACCGTACATCTGCACTGCTTGTGGTTTGGGGATGAAGGCCTATGACTACTTTTTCCCTCCATGAGTTTCTCTTCATCCTCCATCCTGCCAGTCACCCTTCTTCTTGGTACAGAGAAACTCTAGTCAGTGGTACCTGAGTGAGACATTTTGGGAAAATAACCCCACATTGGCTTTGGGGTGGGTCTCTAGGCCCCAACAATCACTCCAAGAGACTGTCCTTGCTAAGTGCACAGACAATGAGGCTTTTCTTTACCATCTTGATGTGACATCAGATCTTCTGTGAATCATACCTTTGTTCTCTGATCGTGGATCATCCCTTACTTTTTTTTAGAGTGCCTTCCCAAGGTTGCCAAGGTCCACTTAGTTCAAGAGGGATATCATATCTCGGGCACCCTAAAGAATAAGATAGCTTGAATGCATACGTATCTATTCATCTGATTTTGGTTAAATATTTTAGTTGAGTTTAGGCTGAGTTATATCCAGGTTGCCTTTCCTTCTATATGCAAGGACCTTTGCACAGAGAGCGGTATCACCTTGATGCAAAGAATTTAATTCATTTTTTTATTTTCAGATTTATTGATGTATAGCTGACAAATAAAATTATGAAATATTTAAAGTGTAAATCACTGATCTACATACACATTGTGAAAGGATTTTCCATCCTCTTTGCATCCAGGCTGAACTATTGCAGACACCTAGTTAAAGAGGCAAGTAAAATGTTAGAGATTGGACCACTTTCTGACGACTCAGGACATCTGCTATTAGCAGGAAAGTCTCTATGGATTGTTCTGAAGGCCTGCAGCTGGTGAAATGTGGGTCTTTTGTGGTCTAATCATCAAAGAAGAGCTGGCATCCCAGTAAATTTCCACAGGCAGGTCTTACTTAGCAAGTGTAAGTGTAGCAGCATAGGTGTGGGTCTTATTGCCTGAGATTGTCCCTCTGGACCAGCTTGCTATACAGTCTGACTCATCAAGGGAAGTCAGGTATCACAGGTATGAGCTCCTCTGGCACAGTTTTTGTAAAATGTGCAGATAAGTGCCAAAGTTTTACATCTCAATGTAGCATGGGCACCTACATTCAGATTTTTATAATATAATCCATTTGTATCAACCAATTTCATACTTGAGGCCTACAGACTTTAACTAACTAGGGGATAGTCCAGTGGCCAAAGAAAGAAAATTGTTGTACAAAGAAGTATTATTGGCTTGGGGCCTCAGGCTCCAGCGTGTACCAAGCTTCCTGCTATGATCAGATGGGTGTGTTGGTTCTCTTTGGATTAATGAGCCAATCTGACCCTCAGTCATATCCTTCCCCATCCCCCCACTCAACCTTATGGCAACTGACTTCCCAACAAAAAAGAGAGGTGCACATACAAGAGCTGGACTGTGGTCAAGACAGCAAGAGGCAAGTGCAGAACGGTTGGGGAAGGCCCTGGGCCGGGAGAACCAGCTCCTTCCCAGAACCATCAGAGGACAAAGCAAGTGACTCTGGCTGCTTTCTACCTTAACAGTGGCTTGTTTTTAATTTCTTTTAGAAGTGAAAACTACAGCTCTGACCCCTTGGAAAGGTTGGTATATTTATTTCCAGGCACCTGCTTGCTGCCTGGGTGGGGATGGGTATCCAAAACTCTTCACTTTCTTCCAACATGCCTTCTCTTCTGAGCTAACCCCACAAGCAGCCCAGTGGGAGTCTTCCCTGACCTTGGGCCATGTCTGTGCCAATCTAGATTAACCTGTCTCCAAGGATATGCCATTCGCCCTGGGTAGCTTCCACTTGCAGACCTCTAACTGCTGTTTGCTGGCAGCACTAATGAGCACCTGCCAGGGCCCAGAATAGCTCCATGTCTTGGCTGCTCCAGACCAGACCAGCCTCTCCTCACAAGCAGATGCTCTAATGTGATGACCTTCTTAGACCTTGGCTTTGCATGCTATCCTTTACTTACCCTGTTCTCTCTTTCTTTCTTTCTAACTTGGAGCTGGAAGGGGAAGTGGGGGAGGGAGGGGAAACTGGAAGGAAGGGGGAGGTTCTTCGGTGAGTCACTTGGCCACAAATAAAACACATCTTATTTGAGGCTTTCCTTCCCACTAGATGTCTTTGATGGTTAAATTGATGTTCATCACAGTTCTCTGGGACCCTAACTGTCCTGGTGATTAGTCTCTTTAGGCTTTCACAGCTCTCTAGTGAAATAAAGGCAATAAAGGCATCTGAGGCAGAATGGAGGTGTGGCTGGATGATGAACAGAGGCCTCATCTGTGTGGCCCATGTCACCAGGCTAATGGACTGAGTTGCTGCTCTGGCACAGGCTCTGAGAGGGCCATGCTCCAGGATGCCATGATCCACACCTGCCTAGACAAAACACTCTCATCTCGTGGAATTCTTTCATGTGCTGACAAGTGTGGGAAATTATGTGTGGGTCCCACCTTACCCAGTACCGATGTGGGACAGGCCCTGTGGCCTCATTTTCTCTCCTTTCTTCATTCTTGGAAGATGTGTGAGTTACACAAAGTGACAGCCCCAAGTTGGTGGAAAGAAAATTGTATTTGGAGACAGAAGTCAAGGGAGTTAAGCTCTCTGAGGTTAAGTGTCCACATATGAAAGCACAGAGAATAATCCTCATTTCATACCTGAGTGCTTTTAAGGGTCTGGGACACCTTTCCAACTGTAAGAATTCTTCCTGGAATCCTAATAGATATGGTTTTACTTCTATGTATACTTTCCCTCAACCATAGGAACTTTGAGAGACTTTTACTGGAAATAGAAAAAGAGGGAAAGGATGTTTGGAAGAGAGAAATTGAGATAGAAAAAAAGGTAGAGAATTTTTTGTTTTGTTTTGATTCAGTTGGTCTTTTGTTTTTTTGTCTCAGTAAAATTTTAAGAGAAAGGAAAACACAGAGACAGAGTAAATGTGAACACATCAGTATGCATCAAAATGTTCTGGTTTCTTCTTTCTTTTAAAAAACATTTGTTAAATACCTGCCATGGGCCCAGTTAGACACAGACCCTACCCTTCCTTAAGAAACTTTATAGCACAGCAGAGGAAATTCATGTTAGGCAAATAAAGAGAATTATAACACAGATAGTACGTATTTTAATAGTGGGATGCATATGGTGCTGTGGAAGCAAAACAGGAGCAAGTCAAGGAAGTCTGCCTGGAGGAGGTAAATGGGGACCAGAACAGAATCTGGAACAATGAGTGGCAGTGATTTGGGTGGAGAGCACATCAGGCATAGAGGCAGAGGGTATGTGAGGATGGAAAGGAAAGAGAATGTGGTTCACACACACTTGCTTACGTGACCATGAGTATGTGTAGTGTCTGTGTGCTTGTGTTGCATGGAGTGGGGAGTGGTGGCAGGGAGTGAAGAGAAACAAAGGAACATGTGTCAGGAAAAGAGGCTGAGGAGGCAGATAGCAAGCAGACTCTGAAATGTAGGAAGTGTTATACCAAGCAGTTGGGAAGTTTCATGAAGGCTGTAAGAATCACATAGATTAGTGTCATGATGAGTGTGGAATCATAGAAACACTGCTCTGGAATTAGCATAAAGAATAAACTGAAGGGGTCAAGGCCACAGGTGGCAAGGCACAGTCTGTGAATTTCTATGGATTGGAGGATTGCAGCTGTCCTCTTTGGGAGGATGACTGGAATACCCTCGTCTCAATGCTTCTCCAGGGTCTACTCCTGTTTCTTCCTCCTTATGACCAGTTTTGTCCAGGTCAGATTTCCTGGATGTGCCCAAGAGAAGGATGGGGGGGGGGGCTGGCGAGGGGAGAAAGTATGTGGAAAAGGAGGAGGCAGGCTGGATATGGCCCCACACAGTGAGTGACGGTCCCCTGTGGGCCTGGGACAGGAGAGAAGCAGAGAGACCCTGTGTGTTGGGCAGGGAAACAAATGCAGGCAAGAGGAGGAGGCTCTGGCACACTTGGTGGCCTTTTCCTTTCTTCTATGGTAAGAGTTTTTTGACACAACAGGTCAGGACCTCTCTCTGCTGGCTCTCTGTGGTGCTTCCCAGCAGGCAGCAGAGCCACAAAGGAACTCTGAGGGGTTTAGCAATGAAGCAGAGCACATGGTGCCCAGAGAGCACACCTGCAGAGGCATCAGCCATTGTGAGGTGTCTTGGGGATGGTTTGCCGGCTCACAGCCCCTCCCTGCAGCGCTGCAGAGGCCCTGGCTGCAAACACGGTTTTCTGACTTTTCTTACATGGTAAGGAAGCAGGCTCCTGCTGGGCTCTCTGCCTGGCTTGTGGCATTAATTCTCCACTTTCCTCCCTGGAGACTCCCACTAGCTGGGTGGCCCCAAAAGAAGAGAATGCAGGTGAGAATCCCAGAGACACTAAATTCAGATACCTGGCATTTATTCCCTTTTCCTTTACCACAGGGCATCTTCTGAGCCATGGCCAGGGCTGGGAGTATGGTGGGAATGTGCTGGGGTGAATGGGGGAGTGGGCTGCAAAGCTGTGTGTGTAAGTGTTGAGGAGAACAAAAGACATGCAAGAGAAAGAGAGTCATGCACCAACAGATGTGTGCCTGGCCAGGAGTGTGGTGTGCCAGGCACATAGAACACACTTAGAATCACCATGCATTGCACAGGGGGAAGATGGAATGCAGCCAAGAGGACTTCCCAGCTTAAACTCAGAACCCAGCTACACAAAGACCTACTGGCCTGCTGGCTTCAGAAACAACCTTTGTGGCTTGGAGTCAGCTTCAGTAACAGGCAAGGGTCTTAATGTGAAGAATCTTGGAGTGGCCCACAGCAGCAGGGCTTCTTCGCTGGAGAGAGAGGCAACCTCATCCTAGAAGGCAGGGGGAGTGGCTTCTCTCCTGGGGTTCCAAAGAATGCTGTATAAATAACACAATGATTGAATATGAAGAAATGAGTCCTGGTGGTGGTTTACACAGAAACACAATAGTTACATTTTACGAGACAGAGCCAATTAGTGATCATTGGTAAATGATAAGCATTTTTGAAATTGAAGAGTAAGTGATAGCGTAATAGGAATGCTCCTTTGTCATCTGTATCCACCATGGGCTGCAAGAAGGAAGGCATTCCATGGCAGATGCCTTTAGTTTTGTGTTGCCCAGAAGTTCACTTCCCAGCCAGTGGAGAACAGAATACCTGTGTTTTGTGCTTCTTATCATGAGAACTTGCACTGCCTGTACTTGGGAATATTGGGGGCCAGACATCACAAATACATGAGATTGGAAGACCTGATACATTCAAATTCATGACCATCTATTTAACCACTGCCCCAGAATCAGAGTTTTGTCCCAAAGGTCTAAAACATAAAATTGTATGGGCAGTGGTCCCAGGCCAGGGCTTCAAGGATGTGATGGAATCATCCCATATGAAATCAAGAAAGCTTGATTTGATGCTGAACTGCATTAGCCAAAAGTATCTCTGATGCTTAGCACCCAAGTCAGGCAGGCAGGTTCTGGCTTTGTTTCTTGACCACAATGGGGAGGTGGCCTTAGGGGGGATACCGGCTTTAAATACTTCCATTAAATTCAACCAACAAAGCATGCCAGAGCAGGTGTAGCCTGAGAAGGTTCTCTGCTGCAGTAGGTACCTAACTCATCTGGGCCTCCACCCTTGTGTGTACTGTTCATGAATCATGGCCCCATTTTTTATGGGCATTCTTGGCCAGAAAGCTGATGTTTCAAATGACAGGCAAACTGCTGGGAAATTTCATGCACCTCATAGTTTTCTTGCCTCCAACATTTGTCCCCATCTCCCAGAGTATCTGCATGCAGGCCAGGTGGAGCTGTGTCTCTCAGGGAAGTATGCCATCCATTTCCAACCCACAAACATGCACAGTGGCAAGCTCTGCATCCCAATTTCCACATAAGCCTTCTCTCACTTCCATGTTCACAGCAGAAGGCCACCTGTTTTTTTACTTGATCCCACTTCGACGTGCAGCGGGCTGATTTTGGCCTTTCAGGCACATGATACTTGAGTTAGGTCTGCTATTACCTTGTCCAGATAGGGAAGAGGCCAAGTGTTCCAGGCAGAAGCCCAGTGCCCAGCCCTGCGATAGAGTGATTGACAGAACAGGCACCAAACCCAATGTGGCAGCAGCAGGGAGACAGATTGCTGTGTCCAACAGGTCCTTCCTAGCACAACAGGTTGAACAGCTGGAGAGCTATGTAAATGGTTAAGGCATACGCTGATTGGTCAGTTGATGATGCAGATGATACAAAGGTTTCACTTCCTTGACTCCATGTAGAATATTAAATAATCTGCCACCTTCTTGAACTTGACCCTGAGCCTTGTCCTTAGCATATTACAACACGAGAGAGGATTAGTGGCCACCAGCACACTTTAACCTGATCCTCATGTTCTCTCTTTGCAAATGAAGGCTCCCTCTTACACAGCGTGCATCCATGGGATCCAAGCTGTAAATGGTTATTTCTAATGCAGCCACTCCCCCACCCCTACACACACATATGGCACTGGAACATCAACTGTCCCAGTTACAGGGATGCCTCATCAGAGGCAAGGCCTAATGACAGCACATAGGGTGACAGATGTTCCATCTTAGACCAGGCAGACCATGACGAGTCTGTTCTCTCCACAGGCCCAGGCGCAGTCAGTGAAGTGAACAACGGGACATCGAGGAGGGCAGGCTGCATCTGGCTGCTACCTCTTCTGGTCTTGCACCTACTCCTCAAGTTTTGATGTGAATGCCACTTCCCCCGCTGGGGAGAAGCTGCCGCCGCCACCACCAACCCAACAGCAACGGCAACTCCGACAGCAGCAAGAGCATCCCCGTTTCTTATGAGATCTAATCCAACAAAATTCAGAGAAACAGAGCCTAATGGGACACAAATTCGAGGGAGGGGAACAAAGAATACTTTTGGGAAAACACATTTCAAAGGGAAATTGAAAATCGCCTTGCAGGTCTTGCAGATCAGTATGCACAGCTGAGTTTTCTTCCTTTGCCCAAAGGGAAAGAATGCGCACCCTGCTCTGGACCCACCCGCAGCTGCATCATGACCTGTTTGTTACCAGGGTGGGCAGGGCTCAGCCACTCCGCCCACTGACGCACACCAAGCAAGGAAAATTCTGGAGTCGGCTATTCCCAATTCCATAGAGACGAACGCAGAAGGAGTCGTGCGGACCCAGATGTGCCCCTGTGGCCCCGTTCATAGACTGTGCCACTGTTGTGTGTGTTACAAAATGCAAAATTAAAGAAAAAAAAATAAAAAGGAGACTAAACAAGACAGCCTGACAGCTACAACAATCCCACAATCAACAGTCACAAAAAAAAAAAAAAAATTGTTACACTTTTTTTGTTTGTTTGTTTTCATTTTGCTACATGGACATCATGGATAATAAGGGATTCTGGTTCATTATTAATTTTATTAATTATATTTTCTGATATGAGTCTAGAATTTAGTGCAAAAACAAGACAAGACTAAAAACATACACATATGAAAGGTGAAGAGAAGTATGTTTGTTAAACATTAAAAATAGTGTACTTCTAAACTAGGTTTACAACTGGTGGACCACCAGGCATTAACCACCTGGTGAGGATATGTCAAATCCACCAAAAAAAAAAAAAAAAAAAAAAAAAAAAAAAACCCACATACGATTTAACCAACATCTCCACCAGCGCTACAGATTTCTCCTTATTCTGGCATTTAATGCAGAAAATACTATGCTTCTACATGCTGTTTAGAAATGGAAGGATGATCCACACTGTATCTTGAGTTTGTTGGCTATGCTTCTTTTGATGACATATATTATACAGTATATATATACATATATTTTTTTTGTTAGAGTTCTAGCCATTTTATTTCTCAGCAGGGTCCTTTCTCAGACATTACTGCATGCTGTATATGGCGTTAGCTGTGTGTTGATCTTCTAAAAGATGATAGAGTTTACTGGTAATTGTGTAATCAGCTCCTGCCTTTTTATTTCCTTGGTTATTTACACGTCAGAGACATTTATAAAAAGTGAAAAGAGAAAATGAAAACAAAAACAAAACAAAACACTAATACTAGGCGCAGCATCTTTTCCAGGTGTGGCTCTTGGAGGCCCGGGCCTTGATGGGAGGCCTGGCTTCTCTGTCCTGTCTTAGGGCGTAAACAGCAAACAACTGAACCAACCACACAGTCAGTAACCACTTGCTTTAGCCCATTGTGGGAAATCTCTGATGCCTTTGTTACTACTGGAGAATTGAATCCTCTTGGTTCATTTTATTTAATTTCCCACCTTTGTGTGCGTGTGTATGAAAGAGAAGAAAATGCAGTTTTTAGATAACTTTTTTTCCTCCCCTGAAGTCTGGGAACCAGAGAGGCCTCGGGGAGGGGTCCTGGATGTGATGAGGGAAAGTGGGATTGGGGACTAGGGGAGGGGGGGTTGTCTCTGACTTGACATTAAAAAGTGTTCCATGTCCCTCTTCACCTGGTGTGGTAACTCATTCTCAAGCGGGGTAGGGTGGGGGTGAGGGGCCAGAGAGCCCACCTGGCTCGGGAGTGAAGAAGATGGAGGGAAATGGACATCTGAATCAGACTAATGGTCTTTAGCTCCCTCCTTGGGTGGAGTGGGTTCTTTCTGTAGAAGTGCTCTGATGACAGACGGGTTCTGGAAACCACCTTCATCCTCCTAACAGAAGTGAAGGAGGGCTGGGTCTCATGACCTCCAATGCCTTCAAGAAGGTTCTGGCCGAGGTTTGTGGCATCCTGCTCATGTCCAAACACCTCACCTCATAAGCTGGGCAAAATGTCAAGCCCAGTTCAGGGAAGGCTATTATGTGTGATTGTTTCTGTAAGACAGCGTAGCACAGCTATCACAAAAAGAAGAAAGAAAAACCAAAACCAAAACAAAACAAAAAAACAGAAAGCTTAAAACATTGTGGGTTAGTAATATATATTTCCAAATTCTACCAACCAGTGTTTGGGGGAGTCTCTTCCCTTCACAAACCTTGCCTCTGGTCACAAATTAAGAGAAAAGGTAGATTTTAATCCAAAATAGTAGTCACATAATTCTAATCTGTTCGGATTGATTCTGGGAATTAAGTAAGCAGCTGAAGATTCACTGAGAGGCAGATATAAGGTCAGAGCCAAAACATTCAGGAATTACTGTACTTGGGTCCTCGGGTGTCAATTCTACCTGAGAGGAATAGGCAATGTTTAGAAAGGAATAGTTTCATTTCTGGCTGTTACTAGCACAATTGAGAAAATACTGTTGACTTCAGGTCTGTCTGTGTGTCCTTCTGACCTTCCACCCTCATCACCACGTGCCAGGTATACCCACTTTCTTCCCAGCAGCATGATCTGGAGCAGTCTGGCCAAACCTCACAGATGTTGGCTGCATTGCAGCCATCCCCTTCCATATGTCCCAGAACTACTAAAGGCATGGGGTTTGGGTCTCCTTAGACTGAAAGTGGATGGGTGAGATTTTTTCAGCTCTCCCTTGCCTGACACTACTATAGACACTGGTGAGAGAATTTGCATGCAGATCATGGTTCACAGGATTAAAGTGAACACTGGTAATTCCCATATTGCTAAACTTGAGCCCAGAACACATCTGAATAAAATGTACCAAGGCATCTGCAAGTAAACACTTCCCAGAATTTGCTTGGATGTGAGAGTACTGTGACACATGATCTCCATTTGAATCAGATCTTTCTCTTTCATACTTACCAAGCATACTTCAGATCACTGCTTTGCCACCCTCCCATGAGGACTGCTCAGTCACGACCAACACTATAAAGTAATATTGATGAGGAAGACTTAAATTTACCTATTTGTGAACTTGTAGCCCTCCTCATCTTGTGGTTCATTAGAGCTCTGATTATTAAAGAGCACGTGCCTTGTAGAAGCTGCTTTGGCATGACTGATAGGTTCAGCAGATAGGAGAATCCCCCCCCCATTCTGCTGCAAGGGGGAGTTTCTCTCATATTCCCTGATCTGCTAAATTTCAGTCTTTAATAAGAGCATCTATTTGCTCACAAGAAAGGGCCTTTAACCAGATTTAGAGTTCCAATCCAGGAGGACATGACTTTGATTAGGACCTTATAGGGGCAATCTCAGGCCTATCTCTTCTCAGGAAAAGGAGCTTGGCTAGAGAGTTCTTATTCATTAGAATGAAGAAAAGCATCCTGAAGAGTGTCTGAAGTTAGCTTTCTTGGTACAGGTACTGATGGAAGACCATTACTACAGGCTGGCCTAGATTTCAAGTGTACCAGAATCCTTGGGACTAAAGTCAATGTCACACTTTAGGATTCACCCACCACCCTAACTTTGGGATGTCTTTTGGGAGAACCATGCTTTAAGTCTGGCAGGTTTTATCCCATAACAATCTCTCATGTGTTTAGGGGACATGGTGGTGGATAATATTCTAGCCCTACCCACTCCAAGCAAACTCTTGAAGAACTCCATTCATCTTCTTTCAACAGAATATCTGTACATTTCTATCCACACAGATGTTCAATGGCTCACGAATTATACTTAGGTACAAAATGTTTCTACACAGTAGGATCAGATGTCTAACCTGAAGCATTCAATACTTGTCCAAGGACTGCCTTGTGATTACTGGAACTTGCAGATCTGGAGATATAATTACAGTAGATGATCCTCAAATGTTTGCTTTTGTTGCTGTGGATGGTGATAATGATGGTGATGATGAATGATAGGTATTGTTCTTTAAGCTGCAGATAAGTTAGCAAATGAATTAATACTAAAATATGATTGAAATTTAACACAGTTCACTAGCCCAACCTATCTTTATTGTATATTTCTGTTTAGAACGGAGGACAGTCACACCAATCAATCACAGAAATATCCCTTTAATGTGTGCACTTGATATAAAACATGTAAAATCTGGGATCAGTAAAACATCTACAATTTTTTTTATATTTCCAATGGTAAAATTTTGAGGTACTTCTCATGAGAGGAGAAAAATCTATCCAAAAGAGATATGTGACAGAGTAGATGGTCCCTGCTAATGATGAGCCTACACACCCTGGTGCTTCTATGGCCAAATGTATATGCACATGCCAGTCATTTATTCTTCATCAGATAAGCAACTTAAAAGAACTGTGAGTAGTGGTATCTGAGAGAGGCACTAAATAATACCTCTTTCCAGTATTTTTTTTTTTTAATTTAAACCGAATCCCATAACTAATTTGGTTCACAACCTGCTCACTGGGATTTGATTGTATGGTTAGCGTCTCCTTTGTCACTACAAACTGCTCAGTCAGGTAACTCTAAAGCATCAGCTCTTACCTCTCTCTGTTTTTAATTCAGACACTATCTCCATGAGTGTCCAACTCTATCTTTCTCCCAGGCAATAAATGCAAATTAATATCCCCATGATTTGTGAGTAACTGAGATCTCTCTGAGTCTTTGCATCTTCCTTCTAACTGTCCCTTATAACTTCATATCTCTCTCCCATCTTGTGACTAGATGGGATCTCTCTCCACATTATGTGACTAGAACAACATGGCTTTCTGTAGAAAAGACTTTCCAATTCCTGAGCTCAAGACATAATCACTTCTTATAATTTATGTCTAATGCATGTTGGTGTATTATTTTTTTATGAAGGGGGTTTAGTTTGGCTTTCATTTTCTTAATAGTGATCTTACCCCCATGCAAACTTCCATATAACTTAAACATTGCTTCTGGCATATTAAAGTACATGAATTTATTTCTATACTTCAGGGATCATTATTAGCCTTATTTGAAAATGAATTATACCTCTGGCAGAATACATATGTGTGATTAAAACTTCCTAGAAACATATGTTGGCAATGGCCATAGCATTTACCTGGTTTCCAGTGACTCTGATTTTAGAAGTTCTAAATATCAGTACAGTACTTTGGATACAGAACCAAACTGTTGACCAGTAGAATTAAGAAATAGTCCAGATTCTATTACTAGCAAGTTGGGTTCTCCTTATGTTTTACATAAGATGTTATTGATGGAAGATTAATAATCATTTTCTATCTTTAAAATTCAATCTTGTAATTTCAGATTCTATAAGATTTCTACAAGAAAAACTTGGGAAAGCTGTGTTTTTGATAAATGGCAATGGAAGGTGTGGATCAGGGTTAGTTCCAGAGCTGATGCATTGTCTTTGCTCCAGAATAGCTTCTAAGAAGGGGACATGCATGATCAAAGCTGCCATTTCTGCAGATTTTTGGAATGACTCCTTAAGGAGAATTTTAGGGATGACCACTGCAGCACCTGGAAAGGAGTGTTATCTACTGAAAGACAATGGCTTTTTCTGGAACAGAAAATGATGTCATCCCCAAGCTGCTGTTCAATTTTGCTCTCTATAGGACACAAATAAAACAAGAGAATAAGTTGCCATACAACTAAAAGTCTAGGGAAGTCAAAGATATTGGAGATACGCAAACTACTCAGAGTTCTCTCTAGGAATGTGTGTGTGCATGCTTGTATGTGTATGCACGTGCACATCCGTGTGGGGAAGTATTTACTGTAATTATTAAATTACTTAATCCTTCAAAATAGATGGCACCTGTTATTCCCAAATTCATCTTTAAAATAATAAGATAGAGTAATGAAAAGAGAGGTCTCCTGATAAGATTTTTAATAATTATATCACATCATTCTGGTAAGTGCTCTGCTCAAGGGTCCAGAAGTATTTGTGCGGGTCTCATATGACATATGTGCATTGTTGGTCCAATTCTAAGTTCACTTAATGCCTCTCACTTTTCATGATGTTCCTAGACTCTATGCTTCATTTTTACCTCCTCTGGGAAGAGCATGAGGCTGTAAGAGGCAGTGGGCAAAGACTTGACTGAGCTTGGTGTTCGAATCTTCATGGTCCCTGATCCCTTTTTCCAAATGTTTGTCCCTGGCTACTACTGTCTTAAGCTTTAGTTTCTTCTGAAGGTTCATTTGCAAAGTTGATGAAAGGTTTAGGTGGAGCCATCAAGCCATATCTCCAGTATCTATTAACTGCAAAGGGGAAAAGATCCCAAAGCATAGAGGACACACATGAGTGAGGACTCCTTGTCTTCTTCTGGAAGGAGGAGATAGAAAAAGAAGGGAAATGAAAATAAATACCATGTCACCAGTTTGAGCCAATGCCCTGTCATTCTTTTCACTCCTGCCCACAATTCCCATTTGTACTTGACCAGTTGGAAAGGAAAACAGCAAAGAAATAAGATGTACTGTAATAGATGCTGTCTATTAAATACAACATTATTTTCTCTAAGTGTCCATCTTAGAGTTTAATGAACAAGGAAAATGAAAATAAAATGATAGAGAAGAAATTCAAAAGGTATAACTCATTCCTGAGCTTGTATATGTGCAGGGGTCTAAATATGCATATGCAAATGTGTTCTGTAGTGCCAAAAGTAAGTTCTTAGAGGGTAAGGCAAAGTCCTGCCTCTTTCCTAATCAGCCACTGGGAGCACCATTCCTAGATGGCTCTTGGCAAAATACAATCAGATTTCATTTTGCATAGTAAAGGTAGTATATGCTATTACATGCCAACTTCCCCTCATTTTTGAGGAATGAGTATGGGTAGAATAGAGAGAATATGAAACAAGCAGCCGAAGGCTGCATTAGGGTTTGCAGTGAGATCTGCAATAGGTCACCACTACATCTTCTGGGGCCTTGTTTTCCTAATGGCTAAAATGAATATTGGACAAGCTGGTCACAAAAGGCCTCCCAAGCTCTGAAATCCTCTGGACCTTCCTTCTCCATTCTCTCATTGTTCATATCTATTTCCCAAAACAAGAGAAGTCCACATTTGAATTGGTCTTGTGGAGGTATGTAAGAAGTATCACTATTCACACTCGACTAGGAAGGGCCTCTTTTTCTGGCATGGAAATAAGGATTTAAAAGGCTACCATTCTGAAAGCTCTGGATGTCAGGCTACTCTTTGAGAGTCTGAGGAAATACAATCACATTCTCAATACAAGAAAACCAAACAAGTCCACATGCTTGAAAAATGCTTACAAAATGCTCTAGATGGTTATGGATGGTTTGTGGACTATTCCAAATCCATGTTAAAGAACCCTACTGTGAAATTTCACTCTGGATTTTTCTTATAGGTTGCCTACATTTCTCAAATATATTTGATAAGAATTGTGTCCTACATGCATTGATTTTTAACCAAATAAACAAAAAACAGCAACTTTTGGAATCACCCAGGGAGCCCCATATGGATTAGAGCTAATCATTAGTAATGATGTAGCTGCACAAGCTCTTTGCCTACAAACTCTTTCTCCTGACCGACTGAGAGAATGTTCCTTATTTGGACAATGATACCAGTTTAGGTAGCAACAAACTTCTTGGTGCTTTTATTTGTAATAGCTAGTAATTCTGACTCTTCTTGTCAGCAAAACAGCTCATAGCACACAGAAAGCCAAGGAAATTAAATCAGCACTGTTTTCCCCCATGTTTGTTAGGCTTAAAGTCATTGGGACATTCTACTTAACAAAAACTAATTCACCAGACCCTCCATGATCCAGAATAATGGATAATTCATCCCACTCACTAGCATTTTCTTCCTCATGTTCTGGGTACAGGATGCCTCCCTCCAAGAATGAAAGGCTTTCTTCATCTACTAAGCATTTGATTGAGCCAACACTAGCATAGCACGTGTGTAAAAGGGTCAGGCAAACCATTTGCCCAGGCCTAGTTCTGAACAAAGAAATCAATATTCCACGGTGTAATTCACCAGTCAGAAGTAATCGCCCTCTATCACAGCAGCCCAAGGGCAGCAAATTCATTACAAGGTGTTTGTTGCCATTCTTGCACGTACCTCAACACTGGTGCTTTACAAATACGTCAGACACCCTGGCCTCCTGATCATTTTTGCATTAATACCTGTCTTTTTTTCCAAGCCACATGTAGAGTCATTCTTCTAAACATTGGCATACTAGGAGTTTCTATATTAATGTCTCATCATTCCTTGTCTTCAAAACTATAAAAGAATAATCAGTCAGGTAGAGTCCATGGCATAGGATTATCTGAGCTCCAGAACACTAGGCATCAAATTGGAATTTATGAGTAGAGGCATAGACTATTTTCATTAACAAACATAGCGTGTTAAGACATATCCTTGAATTATCAGTGAGAGAGCCTCTCTGATTAAATAACCTGCTAGCTAGCTCACCCATGTCTTCTTTAGTAGCATTTTTTACACATTTCCCCTTATCTTTTCTCTTCCTTATTCCCTTCCTCCAGTACAGCCTACATTTTATTAAGAAACTAGAGATTTAAGAATTTTGTGGGGAAAAAAATCACTTCCATAGAGTTGTTCCAGTACTCCTTTGTTTACACTAGGCATTCTGGGAGTAATTATGACATTGAGGAAAGAAATGTGGTCTAGTTGGGCCATACCTAGAAATATATATTCCTAATACTTTGAGTTAGATATATAGTACCCGGATCTACACATTAGCCGAGGTCATTGTCAGGGGCTTGGTAGACCTCTGAGGCAGTTCTACTCCATACATAGCATAAATACATCCTAGCCACTTGGTTAATTTGAGGGAGAAAAGCTGTTTTGACTCAGACACATTTATCCAGCTTTAGTCATCTGGTGACTAAACCAGATTAGGCACATGAAAAGAACAATTACCAAAGAACTCCCATGTTCCATTAGTCCAAAAGGTCCTTGAGGAGTGACATCAACAACATGGCTGATAAGACATTCTTGTCAAATCCCTGTTTTCAACAACAATTTGGCACACATCCACAAGCAGAAGGGTCTTTGTGGGAACTGTGGGATTCAGCACCGTGTTCCTAGGGACCAGAGGAGCCTTGCTTTCCTGTGCATCAAGTAACAAACATATAGACCTTGGTCTGGCTTTGGACCCTGCAGTGACCATGAACTGGCTCCAACCTCTCTCAGTCATGGAGCCCCTGGAGAACACGATCTTAGATCAAGCATGAACTTGAGAGCCTTTATGGAAGCCCGGGTTTCCAGCAGAGAAGTTCTATTTTAGCATTAGAGCTAAAAATTCAAGTTTTACCTTGGAGAGGGTAAGAGGACAGTCTGACTTTATTGGCATAATGCTTTCTCCAATGCAGCACAGCTCAGTACCAAGTGATACCTTCTCAATCCATGATTTCTCCCACAAGGAAAAGTAAAAGTGTGTGAGTAAGCATTCATCTTCTCCAGATGGGGCCCATTTCCCTCTCACTCCATCCCGAGTATTGTCATGAGCTGGACGACTGGGCGGCTGAAAAAGGCTGTAAGAGTGGCAGATAGGACTCTAGGAAGACATAAAAAAGAATAAAGATCCTACTGACTGATCACAGCCTCCATCAGGAAGCCTTCCCATGAGCTGCTTGCTTGTGATACCTCATCCATGGATTCCCCCAGTTGGCCCACCCTCAGAATTTCACATGCCTCACCCATACACTCCCATATCCTGTGACCAGTTCTCTGTGCATGCCCTTAACATTGGAAAGTGTAGGCTTTGGTAGATGACTAGTGAGCATGTACAGAAAAACAGACCAAATCTATAGGCTAAGGAGAAACAACAAATTTAAGTTTTAGTGCTTCCTTTGAGAAAGCATAAGGGAGGTGTCAGCACTTGGTCTAGTGCATTGCAGAACAGAGAAAAAGCACACAAGCTTAAGAATTCTGCCATAAGAGAGATCAAAAAGTGTGGAAAAGGCATAACCATAGAAAATCTGACAAAGCCTCAGAAACCCTAGAAGAGCAGAGAGGGTATTTCTCTCCCAAAGTCAGGTAGTAAAGACTGGAGGAGGTGATTGCTACTGATAATGTGAAGACAGCAAAACTTTAAGAAACATGAAAAATCAAGGGGACTTGATACCACCAAAATATCACAGTAATGTTTGAGGAACATAACCCAAAGACACAAAGACTGGCAATTTACCCAATAAAGAATTCAAAACAGCTATTTTAAGGAAGTTCAATGAGCTACCTGAAAACACAGAAACACAGGTCAACAAAATCAGGAAAACAATGCACAAACAAATGAGAAACTTAACAAAGAGCAAGAAATTGTTTAAAAAAGGAAAGAGAAAAAATCGAGCTGAAAAGTATAATGAATAAAATAAAAAATGCAATAGAGGCCATCAACATCAAAATGAATTAAGCAGAAGGAAGAATCTGTGAATTACAAAACAGGATCTTTGCAATTATTCAGTCAGAGGGAACAAAGGAAAGGAAGAAGAATGAAAAAGAATGAAGAAAACCTATGCGATCTACGCAATACCATTAAAAGAATAAGTTTCAAATTATTGGAGTCCCAGAAGGAAAAGAGATGGAGAAGGTAGCAGAAGGCTTATTTAAAGAAATAATGATGGACAACTTCCCAAATCTGGGGAGAGATTTAGATATCCAAGTTAATGAATCTTATAGGTCACCAAATAAACTCAAAGATAAACAGTCTCGGGGCGCCTGGGTGGCTCAGTCGGTTGAGCGTCCGACTTCAGCTCAGGTCACGATCTCATGGTTTGTGAGTTCAAGCCCCGCGTCAGGCTCTGGGCTGATGGCTCAGAGCCAGGAGCCTGCTTCCGATTCTGTGTCTCCCTCTCTCTCTGCCCTTCCCCCATTCATGCTCTGTCTCTCTCTGTCTCAAAAATAAATAAAAACATTAAAAAAAATTAAAAAAAGATATACAGTCTCCAAGACACATTAAAATGAAAATGCCAAAAATCAAAGATAAAGAGAGAATCTTAAAAGCAACAAGAAAAAATAAGTTGTAACTTAGAAAGGAGTCCTCTCAAGGCTCTAGACAAATTTCTCAGCAGAAACTTTACAGGCTAGGAGCAAGAGTATGGTATATTTTTATTTATTTATTTATTTATTTATTTATTTATTTATTTATTTTTGAGCTAGAGAGAGAGAGCACGACAGCAAGAGAGGGGAAATAAGGGGAAAGAATCATACATAGGCTCCATGTCCAGTACAGAGCCCAACACAGGGCTCAATCTCACAACTGTGAGATCATAATCTGAGCCAAAATCAAGAGTTGGATGTTTAAACGACTGAGCCACCCAGGATTCCTGAGAGTGATGATATATTTAAAGTGTGAAAAGGGAAAAACAAAAACGAAAACAAAAAACAAAAAACCTGCCAGCTAATAATACTCTATTTGGTAAAGTTGTTCTTTAGAATTGAAGGATAGATACACTTTCCAATATAAACAAAAGCTGAGGGAGTTAATCACCACAAGACTTATCTTATTAGAAATGCTTAAAGGAGTTCATCAAGCTAAAATAAAAAAAAAAACCACTCAATATATGAAAACATAAAAATATACAAAACACTGGCAAAGTTAAGTTTATAATCAATTTCATATTGTACCAATACTATAATATGGTGATGTGTTAACCACTTAATTGTAGTATAAAGTTAAAGGACAAAATAGTAAAAATAACTTCAGTAAATATGTTCATGAATATACAATATAAAATGAGGTAAATTGTGACATCAAAAGTATAACTGGGGAGTAAAAGAATATAGTTTTTGTATGTAATCAAAGTTAAGCTGTTAGGATAAAATAGACTTATACCTATAAAATATTGTTTGTAAGCCTATGGCAACCACAAAGCAAACACCTACAGTAGATATACATAAGCTATAGGGAAAGTAAAAAAAATCATGCTGCTATAGAAAATCATAAATTTATAAAGGAAGGCAGAAAGATAGGGATAAAGAATAAGAGAACTGCAAAACAGCCAGAAAGTAACTAATAAGATGGCATTACTAAGTACTTACCTATTGATAAGTAATTTTAGCGTAAATTCTTGAAATCAAAAAGCGTAGCTTGGCTAGATGGATTAAAAAAAATAAAAAGACCCAAATATATGCTGCCTACATGTGACTCACTTCAGCTTTAATGACACACAGGGGCTCAAAGTGAAGGGATAGAAAAAGATATCCCATGCCAGTGAAAATCAAAAATCAAAAGAGAGCAGGGGTTTTTACAAATATATATCATATGTAAGCCAAATTGACTTAAGCCAACAACTGTAATAAGAGAAAAAGACCATTATTATATAATGATAAATTGATCAATTTATCAAGAAGATATAACAATCATATACATCCAACATCAAAACACCTAAAATATATTAAGCAAATACTAAGAGATCTGAAGGGAGAGATAGACAATAGCAGAGGACTCCAATACCCCACTTGCAACAATGGATAGATCATCCAGACAGAAAATCAATAAGGAAATGTTGGACTTGAACTACAGTTTAGACCAAATGGACCTAAAACATGTAGACAAAACATTCAATCCATCAATATCAGAAAACACATTCCCCTGAAGTGCACATGGAATTCTCTAGGATAGATCATACTATAGGTCACAAGATAAGTCTTATCAAATTTAGGAAGACTGAAAACACACCAAGTAACTTTTCTGACCACAATGGTATGAAACTGAAAATCAATTACAGAAGAAAACTGGAAAATCCACAAATAGTAGAAAGTAAACAACACACTCTGAACAACCAATGAGTGAAATATGAAATCAAAACTATCTTGAAACAAATGAAAATGAAAACACAACATGACAAAACTTATGAGATGCGGCACAAGCAGTTCTAAAAAGGAAATTCATAGTGATAAATGCCTATATTAAGAAAAAAAGATCTCAAAAAAAAAAAAAAAAAAACTAACCTAACTTTACACCATTAGAAACTAGAAAAAGAACAAACTAAGCCCAGTGTTACCATAAGGAAGGAAATAATAAAGATGAGAGTGGAAATAAAGATATATAGGACAGAAAAACAATAAAAAAGATCAATGAAACTAAGAGCTGGAGTTTTTTTGAAAAGATAAACAAAACTGACAAACCTTTAACCAAATTAAGGGGGGAAAAAAGAAGACCAAAAACCTCAAAGCAGAAATAAAAAATAGGACATTACAACTGATGCTACAGAAATATAAAGTTCATAAAAGATTACCATGAGCAATTACACACAAATAGATTGGACAATTAAAAAAACTGATAAATTTCTAGAAACTTACATCCTACCAAAACTGAGTCACCAAGAAATATAATATCTGAACAGAGAAATAACTATGGAGATTGAATCAGTGAACAAAAGCCTTTCAACAATGAAAACCCAGGACCTGATGGTTTCCTTGGTGAATTTTGCCAAACATTTAAGAATAATTAATGCCATAATTCTCAAACTCTTTTAAAAAATTAAAGAGGAAGAATCATGAGGTGAATATTACCCTGGTACCAAAGTCATATAAGGACACAAGAAAAAAAAAACACTATAGAAAAAATATTCTTGCTGAATATAAATGCAAGTATCCTCAACAGTACTAGCAAACCAAATTCAATAGCACATTAAAAGGACCATATACCATGATTTAGTGGGATTTACTCTTGGGATGCAAGGATGTTTAAACATACACAAATCAATATGCCACATAGGAAAATGAAAGGTAAAAATCTTATGATCATCTCAATAGATGAAAAAAATTTTGACAAAGTACAACACCTTTTTATGAGAAAAAAAACCTCTCAACAATTGGGTATAAAGGAATGCTCCTCAACATAATAAAAACCATATATGAAAAACCCACAGCCACCCTCATATTGGTCATTTGAGGTTATATTGGTCATAACCTCATATACGGTCAAAGGTTGAAAGCTTTTTCTCTAAGCTCAGGAGCAAGACGAGGGTGCCCACTCCTATTCAATATAGTACTGGAAGTCCTAGCCAGAGGAATTAGGCAAGGAAATTAAATAAAATATATTCAAATCTGAAAGGAAGAGTTAAATTGTCTTTGTTTGCAGATGATATGATATTATATAGAGAAAATCGTATAGAATCTACCAGAAAAATCCACAAATTCATTAAAATTGCAGGATAAGAAATCAACATAAAAAATTAGTTGTGTTTCTGTGCACTAATAAGAAAATACCTGAAAAAGAAATAAAGAAAACAACACTATTCACAATAGCATAAAAATCATAAAATACTTAGGAGTAAATTTAATAAGGGAGGTGAAAACTCTATACACAATATAGACTTTTCTATACACACAAGACTTTGATGAAAAATTTAAAGAAGACTGAAGTAAATGGGAAGATATCTTGTGTTCATGGACTGGAAGAATTAATATCGTTATAATGTCTGTATGACCCAAAGCCACTATAGATTCAATGAAATGAAATTCAAAATCCCAAAGGCATTTTTCACAAAAATACAAAAAGAAATCCTAAAATTCATACATAGTCACAAAGACCCCCAAATAGCCAAAGCAATGGGGAGAAAGAACAAAGCTGGAAGTATCACACCTCCTGATTTCAAACTGTATTACAAAGTTGTAGCAATCAAAATAATATGGTACTGGAAGAAAAATAAATACATAGACCATAGAACAGAATTTAGAGCCCAGAAATAAACCCTCTTATATATGGTCAACTAATATTTGAAAAGTAAGCCAATTTTTTTTCTTGTGGTTGATTTCAAGTTTGATGGCAAAAATATTCAATGGGGAAAGGTAGTCCCTTCAATAAATGGTGCTATTGAATGATCACATGTAGAAGAATGAAATTGGACCCATATCTTGCAACACTCACAAAAATCAGGACACCTGGGTGGCTCAGTCCATTGAGCATCAGACTTCGGTTCCGGTCATAATCTCGCAGTTAGTGAGTTCGAGCCCGGCATTGAGCTCTGTGCTGACAGCTCAGACCCTGGAGCCTGTTTCAGATTCTGTGTCTCCCTCTCTTTTTCTGCCTCTCCCCTGCTCATGCATGCTCTGTCCTCTCTCTCTCTCCCAAAAAATAAACATTAAAAAAAAAATTAAAAAAATAAAAAACAACACACAAAAATCAACTCAAAATGTATTAAAGACTTGAATGTAAGTCCTGAAATCATGAAACTTCTAGAAGAAAATATACAAGACAAGATCCTTCACATAGGTCTGAGCAACAATTTTTTGGATATGATACCAAAGGCATAACCAAGTAAAGCAAAAGTAAACAAGTGGGACTACATTCAAAACCTAAAAACTTTCACACCAAAAGGAATAATCAAAAAAAGTGAAAGGTAACCTACAGGATGGGAGAAAAACTTGCAAACCATCTATCTGGTAAGGGGTTATTGTCCAAAATATACAAGAAACTCCTACATCTGTATACCAAAAACAAAATCCCAGACAACTGGATTAAGAAAAAAAAAAAAGGCAGAGGAACTGAATACACATTTTTCTGAAGAAGACATACAGATGGCCAAAACTCTTAACAACTTCAGAATATATAATAAAGTATTATTAGTTATGATCACCATGATATATATGTTTTATATATGTATAAATATATGTATATTTATATTGTTATATATTGTTATGTTGCTTATAATTATATAAATATATTGTTATATATTATTATATAATTACAAATATATGTAAATAATATATATGAATATATATTATATATAAAATAAATACATATAAATAAATAATATAATTATATATAAAATATATAAAACCTTAATTCACTCATGCATAGATAGACACCTTTTGGTGTGTAAAAATGTCCTTAATATCACTAATCACCAGTGAGATGCAAATCAAAACCACAAGTATCACCTCACACCTGTTAGAATGGATCAAAAAGAGAGAACATGGGTTCACAAGGATATAAGGAAAAGAGAACCCTTGTTCACTGTTGATGAGAATGTAAATTGTTGCAGCCACTATGGAAAACATTATGGCAATTCCCCCCCAAATTAAACATAGAACTACTATATAACCCAGCAATCCCACTTTTAGGTATATATCCAAAGAAATTAAATCAGGATATCAAAGAAATATCTTAACTTCTATGTTCATTGAAGGGTTATTTTTTTACAATAGCCAAGACATGGAAATAATCTAAATGTCCGTCTATGCATGAATTAATAAAGAAATTGTTATATATTGTTATATAATTATACTATTTATATTTTTAATTTATGGTACATAATTATATAACAATATGTAGCAATATATTTATATAAATATAAGCAATATAACAATATATAACAATATAAATATATTACATATATATATATATAATATGTATAGCATGGTGACCATAACTAATAATACTTTATTATATACTTGTAAGTTGCTAAGAGAGTAGATCCTAAATGTTTTCACCACAAAAAACCAATAGTAATTATGTGAAGGGATATAGGTGCTAACTACCCCTCATTTGGCTATATATAAGTAATCATTTGGCTACATATGAGTGTATCACATAATCACATTGTACACTTACACTTTCATATGTAATTATGTATGTAATATGTTAATTATATCTCAATAAAGCTGGTTGAGTTCCTTAAGGGAATGAATGGGTCATTTTAAACTCCAGTTTCCCAGTGACTAGTGATTTCTGGTGTGAGAGGGTCTGGCAATAAAGTTCTCACTTCAACACTGACATTAAAAGAGGACTTTAAAACTCATTTTTGGAAGAGAGTGGAAAAGTGAATTCAATAGTTTTTGGTGTTGTTTCTGACATTTAAGTTTATGGAAAGATTTTTTTTTGGTCTAATTATTTTCCATATATTTTGGAATCATATTATCTTCTTTCTGGTGCATTCTAGTCCTAAGGGTAATCAATGAACTGCCACTGAAGAGAAGAAAAGTATTTACCCTTGGAAATGATAAGAAACCACATATGTTAATGTATCCCCCATTATTTATTGAGTACTTAATATATTCCTGACATAGTCCTAGGTGCTGGGATAAAATGGTGAGCAAAATAAAAATGGCTTAATTCCTGAGACACTTCCAGTCTAGCATGTGAGAACGTCAATGATAAAATTGTCACAGACACACACACTGCACACATTGACACACACACTGATATACATACACACTGTACAGACACACTGCACACACAGAGACACACATTACACAAACATTCACACACAATATAAATGTGCTCTGTGTAGGGTGCTATGAACACATGTATCATGAAGAGCTATGTGGGAGTCCAATAAGATTTCTTGATGGGGTGCAATTTGATTTGAGGCAGGAAGGATGAGAAGGGGTTACCTGTGTGGGTTGGAGGAGGGAGGGACAAAGGACACAGGACCTATAGATACAAAGGCCCTAAAGTTGGAGGAAGGACTAGTGTAATAGACCCCCCTTCATCTCTTGCTTTAGGCCTCTTATCTGCATCATTTCAGTCGATTACTATTTTCTTTTCAGGTACAGTAACCTTCATACATATAATTGAATGCAAACCAGTATACTTGTCATTCATCTCACACACACATGACAGTGAACTGTTGTTATTGTTTTTTTTTAATATAAAGGTTGTCTGTGTATAATGAGACTTAGACTATTCTCAAATCTGAATGCAGTACATCTTAATCACTGGGGGAGGTACGTATTACATTGGAATCTCCAGGGAGAAGGCCACAGAATGTGTATTCTAAGCAACTTCCGCAGGTGAGCTCTCAAAATGAGAAAACCCAAACGCTCTAAAAAAAATCATGTTCTTCCAATTTTCTTTACCTTCATAACTAGCATCATCAAACTTGACTCAAACCCAAACCCTAGGACTTATCTTTGACTTACCCTCCCTCACCACCCACATAAAGTCCATCAGAAGATTCTATAATTTCCAGTGCATCTCACATGTGTCCAGTTCTCTCTGACTTTGTTGCTACCAAGCTCCCATTATTGCTCCAACTATTCTATACTCGTTCCCTAACTATTCCACAACAACTCCTCACTGGCCTTCTTGTTTTCTACATTCTCCACACAGTTACTGGAGTGATATTAAAACACACACACACACACAGACACACACACACAACCTATCATTTCACAACCCGTTGTAGTTTTTGACTCATTTTAATTCAATTAAATCTGTAAAATTTATTTTAACACTTATTTATTTTTGAGAGAGAGAGAGTGAGACACAGAGCACAAGCAGGAGAGGAGCAGAGAGAAAGGGAGACACAGAATCCAAAGCAGGCTCCAGGCTCTGAGCTGTCAGCACAGAGCCTGACACAGGGCTCAAACCCACAAATTGCAAGATCACGACCCGAGCTAAAGTTGGATGCTTAACTGACTGAGCCACCCAGACACCCCTTTTTAATTCAATTAAATCTTAACAACTCTCCCTTGGAATACTTCTTTAACTCTGATTTTCTGATCCCTATGTTCAAACACAGAGAGTGCTCAAGGTAACCGGAAGTGAAGTTAGAATTTTCACCCAGGTGGTCTGATTCTGGAACTTGCAAATTCAGTCTCTGAGCTATACTACCTTTAATGACTACATTTTAAATCAATTCTAAGATGCATATTTTTTTACTTAAAAATCTTTCAAATTGGAAATATGTCTTGCAATCAGTGGCATACCACAGTTTAACTGGAGTAATTGTTTTTCTTGTGTTACATTAAAATAATGGTGTGTCTTACAACTGATACCTCTTAGAGTTAGTAAAATACAATATTTGTTGCATGGAATGACGAGGGTAGGTCAGTGGAGCTGCTGTGGCATCTCTGCTTAATCTTCGCTGGTAAGGGAACAGTACAGCACATTGAATACTTTGGATAAAAAAACAATAGAAAAATATAAAACTATTCTTATTGCTATCAATTATTTATGGCTCCAATTAATTATATTTTTAACTTATTTAACAACAAGAAATTTGTTGCTACCAAGCTCAAACTTGGTAGTTCTTTCGAACTCCTATTGTGAGAATTTTTAAAGGCATTCATTTCACCCCATTTTCCATCATTGTAGGTGGTTTTAACTAGATGGTCCTAATTTTAGTCACCATTATTCTCTACTGTGAGTCATGTACTTCTAAACACAGCCTGAAGTTTATTTGTGTTAGAGGGAAGAAAAAATTCCCACCAGGTAGATATATGATGCTTGCCTTTCTACTAATTTGCATGTATTTTATTCATTACTTAATGCAGATGAGTTGGGTTGGACATCTGGTGGTTTGCAGCATTATAATCAGTGAGTAAAGAATATCTGCCAATACAAACATACACTGGTAATAGTATTAAAAATAAAAATTTATACTCATCTGTTCTTGGCAATTTACAAAGCACTTTCACATACCCTAGCTCCTTTAATTTATTTAAATCTCCCTATAACTATGTATGCAGAGACTTGGCCTTTCACACTCTGAATCTTCTTAATTGTACCTCTGTCTGAATACTCTCCGGGTTCTGAAATGACTACTTTAGACAAGTGCAAAGTCATGAATTAGCCAAGGAGATACTGGGTCAAGAGTCTCAGCAAATTCTCGAAGTGCTTTTCTGAGTGATAATGAACCTGCAACTCAATTATTCAAATGTTAGTAAGACCAGAGCTCAATAATATGGGTTCCGTGGCACCTGGCATACAAAGTTTGGGTCGCAGAAAAAGAACAGGGCAGGGCCTGGGCAGCTGGAACCTCTAGGCCCATAGCATCTAACTGTAAATAGCTTTGTCCATTTATCCTGGAATGTTGTATATACATTCTATGTGTGCTACAACACATACAATGTTGGAAGCACCACAGAACTCATAGCAGATTGAACCTTCCATCTGGACCCTATCAATCCAGCCATGCTTCACTGCGCAAGAATGGCAGGTACCATTACCCGTGGTCTACGTGAGGAATGTGTCACAAAGCTGTGGGTGAAGTACATAGCCCACTTGGCTTCATGCTGAGGCCCTGCAACTCTCTGCAACATAGCTGTTAAAACTAATTCACCATCCAAACCTGGATGTTACCTCTTCCCTGGAGATTCCATGCCAACCCAGGAGCTTTGAAAAGTATGGGGCTTTGGGAAACTTCTAGGAATGACCTGCTGATCTCTGGATGAGTAAAATTCAGGGTAAGAATATATTGCACAACTGTCACTCTGCTTTTTGTCTCTCAGTGACTCAAAAGGACTTTCACAAGCTCTCTTTCTTTGGCTAAGATGAATCTCCTAGGTGAGATTTCCAGGTGGGACAGAAAGTTTTATCATGGCAAGAATACATCCTGTGTGGTTAACCCAGCGCTGTTGAATGAGAGCAGGTGGCTAAAACCCATGGATACAATGTGGGTACTAGCTCTTTATGTTAAACAGGATTAACAGCCCAGCCATTAAACAGAGCTGTAATGCCAGAGACTTTAAGACCCTCCAGGAACCCCCAGACTCTGGGAGTTTTTTCCTTCTATTCCATTTAAATCCAAGAGGATTTCACCCTACTGGCAGCTCCAGAGTTACCGCTGAGGCTTAGGGAGAAGCTGTTATGAAAAGCTGAGGTTGTTGCTAAGCAAAGGAAGTCTCACAGAGGCAACTGACAGAGTAAAAGCAACACCTGGTTAAACTGAAATTGACATGAGAGCTCCTCTAGGCTTTAAGCTGCTTTTGTAAGGGTTAGAGTTCCATCCGCCTAATATTGAAAAGGCAATAAGCATAAAAAATCGCAGTTCCTCCAGACACGCATTTCCCTTAGCAGGGGGGACACAGTGAGAAAATGGCAAACCACGAGGGTGCTGTTGGGTACTGGTGTATGAGAAGGTATCCATATATCCTCAACTCCCAGGCACCTCATGTCCTTTGTTGAGGAGGGGGCTGTGTGGAGGAGCAAGCTCTTGTACCTTTGTTGTCCTTTGCTGTCTTCACCCAGCAAAAGGAATCTGTGAGGGGAAATGGCATCTCCTAGTCAGGAGGACTTCAGACCTGCTTGTTCTGAGGGCAAGGCTCCTGACATCTAGTGTCTAGGTGTTTTGAACCAGAGGAACCTGGAGGAGTCAGTTAGCAGGACTTTGTTCCTTTGGGGGTTCTTCCCATGGACTCATCTTGTGTGAGGTGTGTTGGGAGATTTGGGGGGAGCTGCTCATGGTCTCACCCTCAAGAAAGTCTCCTCATGACAGTACTAATGCACAAAACAGATTTATTAAGAAAATAACAGAATGGGGATACCTGGGTGGCTTAGTGAGTTAAGCCTCTGACTGCAACTCAGGTCATGATCTCACAGTTTGTGAGTTCAAGCCCCACATTGTGCTCTGCACTGATAGTGTGGAGCCTGCTTCAGATCCTCTGTCTCCCTCTCTCTCTGCCCCTTCCCAGCTTGTGGTCTCTCTGTCTCTCTGTCTCTCTGTCTCTCTGTCTCTCTCTCTCTCTCAAAAATAAATAGACATTCAAAAAATTTTAAAAAGAGAGCAGAATATAAGGACATATCCAAGGACATGGGGGTAGGGGGTGTGGGTGGCTGGAAGGGCAGGGTAAGTCATGGATAGTACTTGAGTTGGAGACAGGAAGAAGGTAAGGTCTCCCAGTAGGGAAACGACATGCGGGAATCTCTAAGGTGGAAATGAACAGAATAATGAGACCTTTCCTTAGTGGAAAGAAAGTGTAAAAGATGGCTGAGTACTAATAAGATGTTGCCTTTCCCTACTGCACATCAGCACAGATCAAAGGTAAAGGACACACAGACAAAGGCACTCAGCTTATTGCTATAAAGTGTTCATTGTAAACACCAGGTAGAACCACTAGCCCTGGAGCCAGGTTGGCTCTCCTGTGGGTCACAGTCCTATTGCCTGTTGCTTAAAGACTTATTACCTGAAGAACTGAAGGAGTTACTTCCTGTTCTCATCCTTAGGCTACACCCTACTCTCTTTTACCTGCTTGAGTTGTAAATTCTAATAGGATAAAAAATAATAATAATAATAATAAAAACTAATGCAAAGGGAAAAAGGGAGATATATTCTAAAACTTGGTTCTTTAACAAGAGCCTGGTGTCAGGGTAGAAACAAAGCTTTACTACTGGTTTGCCAAGGCCAATAATGGATAAGGATAGACTCCAGCCCTTTAGGAGTGGCCAGCGGAGCCCCTGCTCTGCCAAGCCTTAAATGCTTAGTACTGAGTATGTTCCTTTTGCTCCTCCACACTGATATCCTTCCTTCTCCACCCTTTTCTGCACCCATGGAGCTGACCTTGACTGCCAGATGCGTTGTCTAGCTACAGGCTGGATTTGGCTGGTGGGGGCTATTCATTCCGTGGGTTCCTCCTTGCTGACCTGAAGTTGTCAGTGGCTACATTCTTCCATAAAGGCCTCAGCACCCATCAGCTGGCTCTTGCCACAGTTACAGATCTAACCAAATTCCCATAGTTGCTCCTTGGCCTTCAACCTTCAGGCCAAATAATAGAAGTGGCAGGTTCCCACTGTCAACAGACGTGGAATGTCTTACCATCCGTTGATCATTTTTCTTAACCCCAAACATATCACTGTACCTGAGCTTTACATTAATCTTTTTTCAACTGCTCTTTTGGCATGCCACCTGCTCGTAAAACAACTCTGAATGATCCATAAGTTGATGATGGAGCAGTCCAGGAGGCTCTATGGGAGGGTGGGTGGGCATTCAGGAGACTTACAGCAGGGGTGATACACCAGCAAGTATTGAAGCATTTCCATATTCTAGTAGCCACTGTAATCATACAGGTGGGTGCTGGCTGCCTGTCAGCCCCATTCGGTGCATTAACTGCTTCTGTCTCATTTTTCAAATAAAGAAACCAAGACTCAGGAAGGTAAAATGAAATGGCCCATTATAATTTTCCTGTCTGCAAGGGTTTTGGGCTTCAGCTTACAATTCCTTTTTAGGATGGTGAATGCCACATTCTATATATAAAACCATGACATATAAAGGAAACATGTAAGAAATTCTTTCAAAAGGGTCAGAACCCTGACTGCATTTATGTTCTTTACCTGTGATTTTTTTTTCCACTGACTCAATGAATTTAGTTTCTCTGCTTCCTGGGAAGAGCCTATATCGTAGCAGAGACCTTACCTAATTCTTTGTTTTGGTACAATGTCTAGCATGTTTTTGGCATTTAATGAATGTCTATGAATAGAACCTATCCACGGGGGGCTCTGCATTCAATGTGATCACTTGCTGTTTCATATACAGACCTACAATACAAAATAAGGGATTGCCTTTATTCCCTATGAAATCATGGATCAGCTCTTGAGAGAGTTTTCAGAGGTCTTGAAGCTCAGCTCCTCAACTCTAGCCAGGACTGGGTTTGAATTATAACAATCAGACCAGTGTCTCCCATGAAAACCTCTGCACAGGTCCCTGGAGGGACCTTCCCCAGCTGCTGGCAGCCCAGCAGTATGAACTCCCATCTGATGAGAATCCCTTCCACCACTATCCCTGCCTGCAACAGTATGAACATAGTGGGGAAAGAAAACCAGTTACAGGCCAGGAAAAAGTAAATTCATTACAAATGAAAACAAATCAAGTGGAGAATTATGGCAAAGGTCTGAGAGACGGTGGGCTCATTACCCCATAGTCAGAAGTAAGAGCATGTACATATTTAAAACCTTTTGGAGGCATTTATCCATTTACCCACCAAAAGGACAGATCTGAGCATCCACTGTATTTCAGGCACAGCATCAGGCACTAAGGAGATATAGGAATGGATATGAATATCAGAATAAGATATAGAAATATGGATATAGGAGGAGCAAGATATAGGAATGAATCTTTACCATGAGGAGCATTCCTTTTTAAAATGATGACAATTATGAAAAAGTACTACATTTGATGTTTATTCCCTCCCACATGTCAAAGAGGATGTACTATGTTCTAGTAGCTTGAACAAGATATCCCTGTCACTCTCTGTACTAGGTTTACTTTCCAACAGGGAACTAGAGTTAACCAATATCTATTTCAACTATTTCTAATAATTATTCAAATACTACAGTACTGATGGCATTGAGTTTTGTTAGGATTAAATGACTGTGTGTGTGTGTGTGTGTGTGTATGATAAGCAATATGAATATCACAAATGAAAGGTATAGTGTGAATTGAGAGAAAAACTAGAGACCTAACCTGCTCTTGGGGATCAACAAATTCCTTCTGGAGAAAAAAACATTTAAACAGAATCTGAGAATGAGCCGGGATTAATCAGGCAAGGGTTGATTGAAGACCAGGGGAGAGATCTCTGGGCAGAGGAACTGGCATCATGCAGATACCACAGGACAGAGAGCATGGGATAGGAAGGTTGACTGGAGTGCACATAAAGAAGTGAATGGTGAGGGATGAAGCTGGAGAGGTGCTCAAGGAGCAGATTGTGCAGAGCCCTGCAGGCTGGGCAAGGGGTGAGTCTAATCAGCCTCCCTAGAGCACTCCAACACCTCCTCCTGGGCATCCAGCCTCCTGCAATTCTGAGGACCATTAGTTTGAAAGGAGTCCACTATGGCTCATCAGGACTCTCCTGATATGCTTACAGGATGGGCCCTGGAAGTTGAGTAGAATCTGCCTGGGGCAGGTCATATCTGAAAGCAATGCTATACCCAGTGCAGGATCCTCTGTCAAATCATCCAGGGACTTTCCTATTAAAACTTGTTTATTTCCATCACCTGAAGAACGAAACTCCCAAACAAATAAAGAATGGGAAGGTCATGGAGTAAAGATGCAAGGACTATCACCCCCCCCCTCCCGATGAAGTATTGGAGGGATTAACACTGTGAAAACCAGCACCCTAGGCACTGAAACAGTGCTCGAAAAGGAAGAAGTGTTCAAACAACTAATGTTAATGGGACCTTTTTCTGGGGAAAGACCTGAAGCAGCTGTAAAACGGGAGCAGACACAGTTTTGGGGATGTGGACCCTTTTCACACTAGCAAAGCCTCCTCAAGGCTAGGTCTGCAAGTAAGTGATGGAGGCTGAGTCTTCTGCTCTGGCTGCCTTTCCTGTCGTCCTCGTTTATGATGCTTACCCGCCGCCATGCCTGAGCCCAAGGTGTCAGTGCTGTTAGGACTCCATGTTTCAGGTGACATTTGTCCCACCCACAGGGAGCCATCAGCAGGCCAGCTTCCAGTCCCCACAGCCTCATGATCCAGGACAAGACCCCCTCTGCCCACATGGCCAACATGCCCCAAGCAGGAACACTTTGTTTTTTCCTTACAAAACACAAAAGTTCTGATCACCCTTTCCTTAGGACAAAGAGCCCTCCTACCCTACCCCTGCCTTCCTAAAGGAAGCTGCACTCAGTGATTACAGAAGGACCTTCCTTCTAAGGGACTCGCCCAAGCACTTGGATGTTTTAGTATAGCCACTCCATTCAGTGATTCCAAGGAGACTTTCCTGAATTTACCAGTATTATAAAGTAGCTAAACTAAGAAAAATGAACACATCTATTTCATTGTAATGGCAGACCCCTTCCAAAAGCTTTTAGAAAAATCCTGGTTAAAGAGACTAGTTTGAGGATTTCCACTTTCAGCCCTGCTGCAGTAACAAGGACTGGATTTATCGTCCTGACTTAACTAGAAAAACAAGCTGAATACAGAAACCCAGATTTCAGTCACTGGATAACATAGCCAAGGCAGTGTAGCACAGTTGTCCCTAAGAGAAGGGAAACAAAGGGGTGAGGTCAGCGATTGGCCCAGCTTACTGCTCAAAAAAGTTTCCAGGGGCTCCTAGGTGGCTCAGTCATTCAGTGTCTGACTCTTGATCTTGGCTCAGGTTATGATCACATGGTTTGCAGGATCGAGCCCCACATTGGGCTCTGTGCAGACAACATGGAGCCTGCTTGAGATTCTTTCTCTCCCTCTCTCCCTGACCCTCCCCTGCACTCTCTCTCTCTCTCAAAATAAATACATAAACTCAAAAAAAAAAAAAACATGTTTCCAGGCTTCCATGCAGAGACCAAGGGCGTAACATCAGTCTCTAGAGCTGAGTTCAGAGTTTAGGGAGGTGGACACAGCCAGAATCATAGGCAGAGTGTCAGAGAGAAGAAAGCTGTACAGAAAGAGTGTTCTGGGGATGCACACAGGTTCCCATGGAGTCCTCCCTGGAAACTGACCAAGTGACCATGTGTGTGCATGTGAGACCAAAGTCTGGGAAAGGCCACCAGCATGGAGCAGGCAGAGAAAAAGATCATGCAACACACAGGGAGAAAAGTCTTTCCTGGCCCCAGACAGAGTGCAAAGTCCTCCTATACAGAGGTGCTTTTGAGAATAAAGGAAAAATCAGCTGCTTAACACAGCAAGCCTGCATTTCCTACATAGGGTGCAGCCCAACTCAGGTTCCTGGTCAGCATCAGGAGTGTCTACAGTCAGTTGTGAACCTCAGTTTAGGCAGGCTTTGCTGTATTTGACATTGGTTTCTAGGAATGACCTGTAGAAAGTGTACCTGTTTCTTAACAACTTTGTCCTGGAAGTCACACATTATCTGTTTTTATTCGGGAAGAAACTGTCACATTGGCCCATGTACAATAGAGGTTGCCTGGGAAGCCTCTTCTTGGCATCAATGAGTCCTGGTTTCTGCAGCAGACAGTAAGAGAATTCAGGCATAACTCTTTTGTGTCAGTGACTGATCCCAGAAAGAAATCTGAGGAGTAACGGGTGGAAATTAATATGACTGCCATCTAAAGATCAAATCAGGACTCTGAAAAGTTGCCCCAGAACACAAGTGTATCACTAATTGTATTGATTGCCTACCATGCCATCACAAACTTACCATCCAAACCCAGTTCAATAAGCTTCAGCCAAACTCCAATGAACTGATGTAGACAGTTGAGGATTCAGTTCCACATTTGCTCTTGAAATCATCGTCATCATTTCAAAAGTAACTAGCATTTAAGGAAAGAAGTGGCAAATTAATATTTAAGCACAGTCACCAAAATTAGAGAAATGGCTTATTTCTTCTTTTTCTCATTGACATAATGTGTCCTTGATGTTATCACTCAAGTGTCAAAGTTTGGGGCACCTGGGTGGCTCAGTGGCTTTGGTATCCAACTCTTGATTTTGGTCATGATCTCAAGGGTCATGAGATGGAGCCCTGCTTGGGATTCTCTGTTTCACCTTCTTGCTCTGCCCCTCTTGTGCTCATTCTCTCTGTCTCTCTGTCTCTGTCTCTCTCAAAATAAATAAATAAACATTAAAAATAAAAGTGTCAAAGTTCAAAAAAAATGTGTTTGAGCTCTCATCTGACACTTTCCCTACTGCTCCATGGTTGTTTCCATCTGGCCACAGAGACTTCTGAGCATGTCAGTGGCAGGAATGCCTGGATGCCTTCATGATAACACACAAATCAGGTGAAGACAACTTCCTGGATGTTAGCTACCCCTCCAAAACTTTCCCAGAGCCAAAGAACAAAACCATATAAATGTTAATTTTTTTCCAGTCTTATGACAATTTTTCCCAATAGTCCTTTAAGGCTAATCCTATTGCACTTGGCCACATGCCTGGTTTCAGCCACACAAAAACAAGGGAGAGAGGCAGCAGCTAAAATCAAGGTTTGTGAACACAGAAAGAGTGAGTATAAACTGTAGTAGGGTGTCCCTGGCTCAGCCTACACTGACTGTGAAGAGGTAGGGCCTGTACCTCCCCAGGATTTTATTGGCATGAGAGAAAAATAGGACTCAGGAAGACCCTTGTGTCTTAAGGCTTGGGCAAAAGATGAGAGAACAAGTCATTGTTGAGCCCTGAAGGCATTCCTTCTACCTCAGCCCTTGGATTCAGTCTGAGCCCCATGAGGGGAAGTAGTCTCGCCCATTTTGGTGTGTGAAACATCATATTTGCCAAGGAATAGAATGATATTGTGGCCTCTCAGGGATTTTTTTTTTTTGTAGGCTGAGAAGGAACATTTTGTTTAATATATATATTTTTTAAGTTTATTGATTTTAAGAAAGAGAGAGTGCCAGCAGGGGAAGGGCAGAGAGAGAGAGAGAGAGAGAGAGAGAGAGAGAGAAGAGAGAATCCAAAACAAGTTCTGAAGGGTCAGTGCAGAGCCCTATGTGGTGCTTGAAGTCATGAAATTGTAAGGTCATGACCTGAGCCGAAATCAGGAGTCAGACACTTGACAGACTGAGCCACCCAGGCTCCCAGAGAGCCAACATTCTCACAGAGGGAACTAATAGCAATAGAAATGGTGTGGTACCTCACCATGCAAGACTGGTCACCAACACCATCAAGCAGGCCACAGTAGAAGAAAAAAGCAAACCAGGGGAACTTGGGTGTCAGAGACAAGTCAGGAAGGTGGGCATGAGATCCTGTAGTTACTCAGAAAGTAGGAAAGGCCGGCCATGTTCATGTCACAGGATTCCTGAGACACAGGCTGCATCCACAGCCTGGATCATTTGCATTATATATTTGTTGATCTGATGTAATATTTGGGGGATTCTGGTTTGGCACCCCTTAAAGTGATGACTAATCACTATTTTTAGAATAGAGCCAGAAGTACACTTTTGCCACAGCTGCCAAACTGCCCAGTGGCTCCACTGAGCATAGACTTACCCTCAGCAGCTGGGTATTGGCATATCACACTATGGGAAAAGACAGGTTGTTGGAACTACTTTGATGCTGGAATTGATGCCCCTAAGGAATGTACTATTACGAACTGGATGTATCATACAGGGAGCAGGACCTATGTGATTTTTTATGAAATTTCTAACATGGTAAAATATATTAAAATCTCTTGAAAGCATCAAGAGAAGAAGAGCCTGGAGGGTAATATACATGTCAGTGTCTATTTACACCCAATTTCTAAACTATAGAAGGCATCGCTCAACCTGGAAAGGAGGTGTATGGCAGATGTACCAAGAGGATGTGTGAACCTCCATCTTGCACAAATGACATCTTGGGACAAATCTGCCATGATGACTACCTTCTCATAGCACCACCCTCACCCCCATTCTTTCCTTTTGTTTATACACATCCTTAATTATTCCCCCAGGGCTTAAGGTCCTTGAACTGCTCTAAAGTTATGATTATCCCAAACATTTCTTGCCAGGTGGTCTACCAGCACATACACCCCAACCTCTAGAGATATAAAAGCAGGTATTATGGGAAGTGGGGTTGTATAGATCTACTCATCCTACAGTCACCCAAGATATGCTTCTGTCTGTAAGTCCCCTTAATGAACCATTTCCTGTCAGGTTGGGCTACTTGGTCCTTTTCTTTGGTCTTATGGCTTCTTTGGCCTTTGGAGGTCATTTTGCATATACCTCTCTTTCATGGAACTGAGAACGTCAGACTGTGTCTATACTGTATGGACACCTGTGCAGGCAATGTGGCAGGCAGTGAAGCCCAGAGTAAGGCTCCAAGAGTACCAACAACTACAGAAGATTTCATGAAATGTAGTCACAGTGCCTAGAAAAGAATTTTTAAGCTATAACTCTACAAAGCCATTTAGATATTACAAGACTGGCAGGTCCCTGAGGCAAAGCAAGATAGTAATTTTAAAAGTCTACAAGTTCCTGCACAAAAGGTCATCTGTGACCTCAAAACTGCTAATGCCTCAGTACTTGTCGCCAAGGGCTTAACGTCACTTAAATGGCAGCTGGTCTTTTAGAGGCTGTAGGAACATATGTGTCAATTTTCTTTTCCATGGAACATGGGGCAGAGAAGACCGTGCACAAGTGATGAAATTAGAGAAGCTTCTCCAGGAGGCCTTGCAGAAGGGGTCATGGGATGGAGCTGGGCAAAGGGGTCCAAGTGGATCTCTTGACATTAGACATTCCTTAACCTGAAATGGTGCTCTGAAAGTTCATGTTTTGGGCTGGATGGTCACTGTTAGTAAAGTTAGTTTGGGAAGAGGAAGAGAAAGAACCAATGACAAGGGTTCTCACATAAGAGGAGTGGACAAGAGAAGCAGCAACTGAAGGTCCAGCTCTGGCCTCAAGGGTAAGGATTGATGTGGATGTCAAAGCACCTTAGGGTGAGTCTGTAACCCTGAAATCTTCATGAAGGAGAGCAGCTACTCTTGTTCTCCACACAGGGCTTTCTGGGTTTGGTGATGCCAATTTGCTAAGGAATATGAACACAAGCAAATCAGCCAAAGAAATAGCCCTTTAGTGTATGAGGAGGCAAATCTGAAGACCCTTGCATTTTAAAAGATTCAACCCTTGCAGAGGATGTCCTTGCAATTGCCTCTATGGCAACCAAGTCCAAGAAAGGCACCACTCAGCTCTCAAAGAGGAGCCTCCTGAAAAGTCCTAAGACTGAGTGCCAGTGCTTCAACTGTGTAATTAGGTGCATTGTTTTCTTGTGGCTGCTGCAACATATTCACACAAACATGTAGTGACTTAAAACAGTACAAATTTATTATCTTATTGTTTGCAAGTCAGAGGTCCAAAATCAGTCTCACTGGGCTAAAGTCCAGGTGTCAGTGGGCTGATTCCTTCTAGAGGCTCTGAAGTTGAAATCTACTGCCTTGCCTCTTCCAGATTCTTGAGGATGTATGCATGCTTTGCAGTGACCCCCTTCCTCCATCTTCACAGCCAGCAGTTTAACAGCTCTGACTCTATCTGACTCTCAGACACCTGCTTCCTTTCTCACATGGCCTTCTTAGACTCTGACCTTCTAAGGCCTCTTGTGATTACACTGGGCCCTGCCAAATAGTCCAGGGTGATCTCTCCATATTAAGGCCTTTAATTTAATCACACCAGCAAAGTACTTTTTGTCAACTGAGGTAACATCTTCACAAGCTGTGCCAATTAGGACTTGGAAACATTTGAGGATGGGTGGGAGGCATCATATGGCCTATGGTGATTCTGAAGCCATGTGCTTCAGGAACAATGATGATAAACTAGAAGGCCCCAAGGCAGAAACCAGTATGTTATTTTCAGGTAAAGAAGTTCAGAAAACAGTTTATTGAAAGGTGTCTTTTTTTTCTTTATGGATGAATGGAACCCTGGAGAAGTAATGAAAAATATGGAAACATGGGGCAGAGAGAAGTACATTGCTCTCTGTGCCAGACATCTGCATTCAGTGGTAACACAGTATCCTATTTAGCTGGTATAGCACTGCATTGTTTCTATTATGATAATTATTAGGAAACTCTTAAAGTAGAAGTATGGGATAAGGGGCTTTCTCTAGCTATGTAGCAGACAGATGCTGGCATAAAACCCACAATTTTGAATAAAGAAAACTGAAACTTGAGATTGGGTATAGGAAACCATACCTACCCATCTAGCCAAAACTCATTTTCAGACTCACTTTCTTTGATTCAAAAACAACTGCCAGACAAGAGGACTTGAAATCAGAGTCTCCCAGACAGGACTAGTGGACAATGACTACAGCATTCATGCCAGGAAGCCTGTGCTGGGCTAGAAGAACCTTGTCTGGTGGCTCTGTTTAAGAAAGCTAAAAATATGCTTTATGCCCAGGAAAACTAACCATGATTCTGGGAATAGACAAGGAAGAGCAATGCCCAGAACTCTTTCAAAACAGAACTGGCTGCCACGCTGTTGAAGTGTGATCAGCATATATCCCAGATCAGCCAGCTCCTTCAAAATCAACCACAACTGCTAGGAGCCACCTTGCTCAAGGCCATGCCCTGCCTGGAACAGCCCACATGTAGTGACAACAAAATAGGATCTAAGCTCAAAACCACTTTGGGTGGAAGTAGAACACTCTGAAAAACAGGACTTTCTTCAGCGCTCCCTACCACCTTGACCAAGGCTTTCTTGACCCCTCCCTCTGCCCAATTCTCCTTCCTCTCCTTTCCTTTAATAGGTGTTGATACCTAATAAATATATTGCACCCTAAGCAGTATATGGTTTAGTGCTGTTGAAATATAAGTCACCTTGCCTCAGAGAAGCATGAGCAGATTCTGTAAGACCTGAAACTGGGAGCCCAGGTGTACCTGAGCAAGGATTAGTGATAAGAAAGGGCATTATCCAGAGGGGAAAATAAGTCTAGATATGGAATTTTTGTTCAAAAGCAAGCATCCAGGGAAGATATAGTTGTAGCCATGTATGCCATGATGGCAAGCTCTTTGGAACCAGCCACCTGGAATGGTGGTATGCTTTGAAGAAAAGCTACTAAGCGTGCACTCATCAACTAAGAAAGCAGTAATTTTGGAGACTAAGCATCCATCCCCACTGCTGTGCTGGCAGGATTGGCAAAGCCTCTCAGGACAGACAAGAGTTGTTCTTAGCAGTGACAACATACTGCAGCAAGATTAATGGCAGAAGGTTGGTAGGGTACCTCTTCTCTTTCTGTCTGGCATTTGAGAGCACTGTTTCCTTCACTCACTCCTCTGTTGGACCAAGTGGGTTCCTAGGGTCTTAGATAATTCAGGAGGCTATGCCCTTTAGAGAGTGAGGTCCTACTTTCTATTAGGGTTGGCACGAGGGTCCTTGGTAGCTAATTTAAAATATAAAAGAAATGCGGGTGTATTTGTAACTAAAAATGATATAACAGGTCATAAGGGTATCATTTGATATTCAAACTGACACTATCACTAATGTATAATATGAAATTAATACTAACCCTTAGAATCTTCCTTTCCCCTTGTGTGGAGGAGAAGTTGTCATTTGATTTTCTTTCAATATAAGAGAAATTCAAGGAATATGGATCGTGAATATGCAGAGTGGGACAGTGGGAAGAGTGGAGTTAAAATTCTTCAGAACAGAGGATAGGATTCTAAGGGAAGACAAACCTTTGGTTTCAGATGAATGACTCTGGAGGTCCCCTCCTCTCCTTCTCATACCCTGGCAGCAGGTTGATTACAGCATACTATGGGGCATGCCTCTCCATGGAAGAAATTTAGGAGCTCAGAGATTTTGTGCAGTCTGCTACTCTTGCTCATATGTTGTCATTAATTAATCTTACAAGGAAGATTGTGTGTCATTAGCCAGCATCACTGTGCCCCAACATAAAAATATGAAAATTATGGTGATAGTTTTAATATTATACCTCTAAGGCAGTGTCTCAGGAAGTATATTTCCCTGTGAAGTAGAAGTTTGGGGATCTTTCAGTTGAGGTTGTGGCTATGGGAAGGACACAGAAGTGAAGAGTCTCTCCAGGAGAGTCTATGTCATGACATCTCATTGGGGAAGTAGATGAGACCCAGACTGAAACCGAATAGATCATCACTATGTAGGTGTGAGTCACACATGGCTCATGCAAAAGTGGTGCAGATAGCAGGATTGCTGCTCTTTCACCTGGGAACCTATGGGACCTAAAGACAATAAGAGCTCTAGGTCTCTGGGGAGTTGGCTGGAGTCCCCACTTCCATGTTTGAGGCAAGTAGTTCTCAACATCTGTACTAATTAGCAGTGGCAGTCAGTTTGGAGACAGGTCACAAGCAAGTTGTTGGTAATAATAAAGTAGCTAACTTTGCCAATGATTGCTTCCATTATAAATTAGACTAATGTCTTAAGACTTCTTTTGTTGCAACTGAAAGACACCCAAACTGAACTTTTTTGGGTAAGAAGAATGAACTGCAAGCTTTATGTAACTACAAGGGCAGGAGTGCAGTTGGATGTCAACCTGGAACTGAACCCAGTGTCCCCAGGGCAGGCTCATTCCACCTTTCAGATCTCTCTTCTACGCATGTTGGATTCATTCTTACTGCAGAAGTCTTCTCTACATGGAAGAAAACCCAGCAACAGACAGTTCACAAAACTCACATGTCACACATTTTGCCAGCAGAGCATCCTGAATCTCTGTTTTAGGTTTCATTTTGGACATCTCTAAGGAATTATTTCTCTGTGTGTATTGGTTCACGCAGCCATGGCCAGCTGTGGCCAAGGTATGACACATTCCTGTTCGCTTGACTCCAACAGAAGTCCAGATAGGCTATATCTATCAGCTAGACTCAGTCTCCAAATTGCCAAAGTGTCCATTAGTCTGGCACAATCTTCCACCTGTCTCCAACACCCTTTATATTCTAGTCTATAACTTATAGTCTGCAAGTAGAAATTCCCCTCCATCCTGAACTTTTCACTAGAAGTGATTTTAATATTCTTCTTCTAACTTCCCTAGTAGATACCACCTCTCCAATTCCTCTCAAGTGGAGACTGGCTTTTTTTCTCTCTCACTGTGCCCCAAATGCCTCTGGGTCTGTACTACTTGCTCTCTGTGGCTGCCTCTGAACCACTTCTTTCCTACTAAAAATTCCCCCAAGCCTTTGGAATCTGGCCATTAAACTACATCTACTCCTTTTCATCTTTGTTCCCTCATTCATTGACCTACTGATCATTTCACCTCATTCATTAAAGGTTTGAGCACTTGCTTCATTATCTTATTTGCCTCTATTACCCAAATCTTTGAGAACAATTCATACAACATCCTGCTGTTATATTTGGGTTTTATTTGGAACAGCAGGGGACGACATGGGGTATAGACAAAGAAGAAGGGAAATTTTAAAAAGACATTGAGTCCTTCAAGCTCAGCCTTGATTATGTATAATTGTTCTATAGTTGGTGCAGGGAAGTATAGGCTGAAAAAAGAACAGTATAGTCAGCCTCTCAGAGACTAGAAACAGCTTCATCTATTTCAAAAACTGGAAATTATTTTGATTGGCCAAGACAGGGGAAATAAAAGATACAAAGGGGTGAGAGAACACAACAGACTTAAACCAGATAGGGTTATCTATGCCGTATCGAAAGAGCATCATTTTCCACTTGTTTTTACAATGAAGGATATTTGAATGGTTTATCACCTGCACACATCTTGATCACAGTGGTTTGCACATTATACAATATGCTTCTCAGTCTCTCTCCTTTGACTGCAAATTCATGAGGGTGGAGACCATCTTATGCATCTTTATGATTCCTTTATCTAACAGAACGCACGCAGTCAGTGCTCCATGTTTACTGAATGAAAGAGTAGACTTGTGAGATACCTGAACATTTACTGTTCATAGAATTATTTATAAAGAAAAATATAATAAAAACATACACCAAGTTGCAAATAATAACCTTTTAGACAAAATTTAGAAACACAGCCAATCCACAGCCCTGGGTTTAAGATTTTGTAACTTTGACAATTTTTAAGCCTACTCTAGAGACCCATGATTAAACAACCTTGTGTTGTTTTTGTGAATGGGGCTAATACTTTACATGGCTTTATTGTTTTACGGTCTGCAAGATGCTTTTCAGCTACATTATTTTATTAAATCCTTTCCATCAATTTTCAGAGAGTGAGAGGTAGGTCTTATTATTATCCTTACAATGAAGAAAGTAAGTCAGAGATGTTAAGCCATTTGCCCAAGATCATACAATAAATAAGTGGTAGGGGCTGAACTTAAACTGGAATCTTTGGTTCCAAGTACAGTGATCCCTCCATTGCTTTGCACTGCCTCTAGATGACAGCAAGGATGTCTGACATTGGAGAAATTGTAGGTAACAAGTGAGGTTGCTATATGGCACCACTATAAAAAATCCAAGGTAAAAGCCATCTGTGCTAATAAGTGTGTGAATTGCCTACAAAACCTGGTGATACTTTTATCCTTTCACTGTGTATGCTATTGGTCAGACCCTTGTATTATGTCTGGTCTGAATCTGAGTTTTTCAAGAGAGATGTGCAGAAATGTAAAAGGGATTCAGTCTATTATATCTGATCTAATAGAGAATATTATAGGGAGGATTATTGCTCACCATCTCCACAGAGGGCATGGCCTCACAGGAAATTAGCAAGTTACAGCAACACAAATAAAGGCTAGACCAAAGAAAAAACTTACTGATTGTGAGGACTATGAGATGCAGGGAATATGTTTTCAAAGCAGGATATGAAATCTCTGTCACTATATATTTTAAGAATAGGAGAAATTTTGTTCAGAATACATGAAAAAGCCTGTAAACTAAAGGATATATAAAATTAGCTCCTCTACTATGTCCTCCAGGGTGGGATGTGGCAATGGTAATAACCTTGGGGCTTACCCTGACTTTTTCCTCTCCATTTCTCTTCCTCTCTCACCTTGTTACTAGGTGGTTGGTTTACTACAAGTAAATTTGTTTTGTTTTCTTTATATCATAAAGTATGTGAAGTATGATCTAGGTTTACATTCTCAAAGAAAGTCTGCTCTCTGAAAAGTACCCTCTATTGATGATACCACATGTGAGAACAGAAAACAAACAAACAAAAAAAATAAACCATATGTCTCTTTCCTATCTTGGTTCCTCACCAAACCCATAACCATGTTAAAAATATCATATCATACTTTTAACAAGGGTGTTAGTTATCTTTTCACTTTTTACCAATTTCTTTATTCTGTACTCTTTCCCAGTTCCAAAGTGATTACATTTTCTGTCTCCTTATTTAAAATGTATACGTATATGTAGGCATGTATGTATACTTATAGCTCTTTAATATTTTTCTCCTTACATTATGTGCACTGTTGTTAGGGTCTATGTGATATGTTTCCAAAATGACCCAATTTTTCATTTCCCTGCATCCATGTCCCCTGGAGATGGGTGACTCATAGACCTTCCAGTTTGAATCTGGACTCAGCCTTGGGACTCCAGTGGCTTATGGGATGTCAGCAAATGTGACATAAGCAGAGGCATTAGAAGTGTTGGGCCTGGGGGTTTGTCCTCTCTTGCCACTGAACCCTGTGGCCACCCTGTGAAGAACAGGCTGGACTGGTAAATAATGAGAGGCCATGTGCAGAGATAAGTAGACATAAGCCACTCCACTGGCAGTACCATTAGAACAACTGACTTGCCAGCTGCCTGACATAGGCTTGAGTCCATCCTATATCATCCAAACCCCAGCCCACTCACCCACTCACCTCAGTCTTAGGAGAGTCCGACAGAGACTACCAAGACTAAGTTAGCCTAGACCAAAATAACCACCAGCTAGTCTGCAAAATCATTAGTTAAATATGTGGTTGTTTTAAACCATGTTGTTTTTGGATGGTTTGTTACAAAACTATAGATAACTGACAGAATCTGTAAACTTAGAAATGGCAGGATTTATTGGTCAGTCTCCTCCCTTTTGAGTTGATCTTGTTTATTTTAGGGGGAAAATAAATACAGAAACTAATATATCAAACAGCCCTGGATACAACACCTAGATCTTAATGTTGCAAATGTTTCAGATTATGTAATATAGAGATAATTATATATTCAAGTTGATCTCCTTACAAGCCTATTCTCCTTCTCACTCCCTTTCAACAATTACTCTCATAATTTAGGTATGTATTTCCCTTGTCCAAGATTTTCCACTTTTACTAAAAATGTATGTATGTATGTCCATGCTTCCTTTAGACAATAATTATTTTCTTTCTTCAACGAGACGGATATAATTATATATAAATTATAAATTATAATTATAAATTATATAAATATAATTATATATACATTTCCTTTATATATTGATTTCATTTTTTCATCCTCCATTAATGGACATTTGGTGTTGCTTTCAACATTAAAAACTATGTGTCCATAAAGATTTCTGTACATATTTCATTGTACGCATATGAAGGTATTAGCTTGAGTCATTAAATCATTTACTGATATTTAGTGATATTGAATCATTTTTTTCCCTTTTTTCCATTTTTAACATTTATTTTTTTAATTTTTTAAGCTTTAGAAGTGATTTTATTTATTATTATTTTTTAATATGAAATTTATTGTCAAAGTGGTTTCCATACAACACCCAGTGCTCATCCCAACAGGTGCCCTCCTCAATGCTACATTTATTTATTTTTGAGAGACAGAGAGAGACAGAGAATGAGCAAGAGAGGTACAGAAAAAGAAGGAGACACAGAATCTGAAACAGGCTCCAGGCTCTGAGTAAGCTGTCAGCACAGAGCCAGACTTTGGGCTTGAACCAATGAACCATGGGATCATGACTGAGCCAAAGTCGGACGCTCAACTGACTGAGCCACCCAGTCACCCTTCATTTTTTTTTCATTTTAAAGTATCTTTAATAGTGCATGCACATGGTATAGAATTCAAATGGTACAAAAGGATATGCAGGAGAAAAAAAAAATCAAATCTCCCTACTTCCCCTCTCCATTAGCTCTCCTGGTCTCCTCCCTGAAGTCAATCATTACCAGTTTCTTGTATATCATGTAAGAAGTTTTCTTTGAACATGTAAACATGCATGTTCTTATGTCCTATAAGTCAATCTTAAGAAATTTCACCAGGTTTAGGTCTGAACTATTAAATTGTATGAGTAACATTTGTACCATTTAACAAGTGCTTGGTTCTCACATCCAAATTCAGCCTTCATTGCCTGCTCTGCAGTGATGGATCTGGACCCTGTAAATACTTCTCCCCTCTCAGCAGGCACAATGTTTCTCAATTTTACAAGAAATTGCTAGCTCTCCAAAATACCAACAATAATTTAAATTTAATTAGCAATGCATGAGTTTCAATTTCCTTACATGAAACAAATACTTGTTTTTTTTGTTTGTTTTTCAGGCAGGCAAGGATGGGTTTGAGGATTAATCAGAAAATTATATAAAGACAACTGTGTATAAAAAAACTTAGATATAATAAATGTCAATATATTTTTATAACAGGTAAGTGGAAATAGTGTTGGAAAGGTTCATCTTGAGCTGGACCTTGACCTCTGACTGTAAGGGTGAGTTTCAGATTTCACCTGGGAAGCTCCTGAGGATGGTGGGAACCAAGGATAGTATCTTGTTTTATTTGCATTTTATTGGTTATTGATAAGATACAGTATTTATTTATATGCTCGTTAGTCATACAGACTTTCTTTTCTTTGAATTTCCTGCATATATCATTTGCACATTTTTCAATTATGCTTATCTTTTTCTTATTGCTTTTTAAAAAATTTTATATGGATGTTTACCTCTCATTTTCTATAAGTGTTGCAAATATTTCCTTCAGCTTGGGTTTTGCCTCTTTCTTTGTCTATAGTATACTAGCCATACAGAAATTTGTGTTGTGATGTAAATTAGTGTAATCAACCTTTTATTTAATACATGGATTTCTTTTTTGTTTCAGTCTTTGTTTAAAAAATTATTTCCTCTATCAAGTCCATAAGATATTTACGTATGTGTTCTGTAATAATTTTATGGATTTGAATTAAATCCATGTGGAATTGAGTTTTGGGTAGAATGAGGACATGCATTATTCTATATGGAAAGAAAATTATTTTTATGCATTTTAAACCATTTCTGCTTTCCATATTGATTTTTAAAACCATGTCTATTAAATAATAAGACTTTTAAAATGCTTTGCTGTAGTTCTAGATTTTCTGTTCTGCTCTGTTGATTTTTTTTGGTCTCTCTCCCTGCATAAATACCACATTCTTTTAATCACTATAACGTTAAAGTAAATGTTAACAAATGGTAATATGAGTCTCTCCCTTTGTTCTTATTTTGTAGAGCTGTCTTGATTATTCTTATTCACTGACTGTTTTATTTTAGATAAAATCTTTAAAATATCACAAAAATCCTTTGAGATTATGATTTTCATTACATTTAAAGATTAAATTGGATGGATTATATGTTTATAATATTGAATTTTCCTATCAGAATAATGGCTATCTCTCTATTTATTTATGTCTTCTTGAATGCTGTTCAAGAGTTCTATATTTATTTTCATAATGGTTTGCTCATCTTTTGTTAGATTTTTCTGAAGGAACTTTTATAATTTGTGGTTCTTATTACAGATAAGATTTTTCTTTTCTGTTACATTTTTTTATTTTATCATACCTGGGAAAAATGAACAGTCTTTAGTACACTCAGATTATGTCCAGCAACTCTACTGTACTTTTGGTTCATAAATTATTTTGGGATTTATACATATTGAATCACATTTAAGTGAATCAACAAGAATTTGCACTCCTCCTTTCCAGTTTTAAACATCTTTTCTTTTTCTTTCTTGTTTTGTTATTGTTTAAGACCTCCAATAAAATGCTTAATATTCATTCTTATAGCAAATATTTATGGAGAACTTATGACATGACAGAGTCTACTTAGATGTTTGCAATGCATAGTATACAAAACAGAAAAATATTTCTTCACTCGTGTTGCCCATATACTAATAAGAAACAGTCAAAAATTTATAAATATTATTTATACTAACATTTATATCTGTGTATACACACATGTATATCATGTTACACAATCATGCATTCTATAAGAAAAATATAAGAGGGCCCCAGCTGCCCTTTTAAATGGGATTATCAAGGTAGGCTTTAATTAAGTGATATTTGAGAAAAGCCTTGAAGGAGGTAAAGGAGTTCACCTTGCAAACATCTGGGAGAAGAACATTCTAGGTAGAGGGAAATTCTCAGACAAGTTTCAAAGCAGTGGGGAAGGTGAATAATAAGTGATTGAATTTTGGATTTTCTGTTGGATTGAGTGTCATTTTTGAGAGAAAGAAAACTCCCAAGAAAAATTGTAAAAATTTCAACCTAAATAATATAAATATAGATGTCCTCTCAACTGGGAAGAAATATAAATGTCCTCTCAACTGGGAAGGGAAAGACAGAAATTAAATAAGTTAGGGAAGAGAAGATCAAGAATCTAACTTCAGACAAGGAAAGCTTAAGATGTGAATTAGATGCCCAAGAAGAGATGTTGAGAGAAGAATTTGATAGTCTGAAGTTTGTAAGAGAGTTCTGGATGGAGTTATTGGCAAATAGAAAGTGTTTAAAGTCAGGAAACAAGATGAAATCATTAAGCCTGAGGACTGAGGCCTGGAGCACTCTAAAATTAGGAGATTGTAGAGAAGATGAGGAAGCAGGAAAGGTGAGGGAGAAAGAACAGCCAGTTTAGGGGGAAAACCAACACTATGGCAATCTGGAAACTAAATGAATATGTGACAAGGAGGAGAGTGGTTAGTAGTGTAAAATGCTATAGACAGGTCAAATACAATGGATCTAAGAATTAACCATTGAATGTAATAATATGGAGGTCATCAGTGAACTTAATGAGTTCATTTTCAATGGGGATAAAACACTCTTTGAGAGATCTGAAGAGAAAATGGAGACAGAAGTATGACATAGTAAACATAGATAACTTAGAAGTTCATTATAAAGGAGAGCAGAAAACTGAGGCTGTAGCCAAAAGGAGGAGGAGGAGAGACAGAAAGAGAGAGAGAGCACTTGTGAAAGACAGTTACAGAAAGAAAAATAAAGACACAGAAATGTACAAATAGTGTGTTTATATGCTGATGGAAAATATCCAATAGCAAGAGAAAAATTAATGATGTAGGAGACAAGAACTGTAGAAGTTCTTGAGCAAGTGAAAGGTAATGACTTTGAGTATATAGGCACAGAGATTAGTTTTGATAGTGCTAATAAGGAATTTCTAATCAAGTCATGGATATGTCCTTCGATTCTACTTTGCCAAGAGCTTGTTTTAATCATAACTGAGCATTAAATTGCATAGTATTCTCTGAGACCTACTTACATGTCCCTAGTATTTTCCTTCTTTTCTTAATGTAGTATAATACTGGCTTATCTCATGTTGAATGCCTTTGCATACATGGAATAAATATACTTAGACATAATGCATTTTTAATGCCCTTTATTTTCAATATTTTAAGAATATCACTTCTATGTTTATAAGTTACATAAGCTTATAATTTTCATATAGTCACTCTTCAGCTTTGGTTGATATACAAATGTTTAAAATGAGTTGATTAAGACAGGAATATCTAATTCTTAAAAGACAGGGATCATCTATTTTTTTCTTGCAGATTTGTTGAAATCTGTAAAATTATCTGCAACTGATGCCTTCATATAAGAAGAAAATTTAGACTATTGACTTAATTCCTTCATGATTATTGATATATTCAAATTTTCCACTTCTTCTGGAGTCAGTTTTGTGATTATTTCTATATGCTTCATACTCCTTTTCTTTCTTTTTTTTTTTTTTAATGGTGGTAATAGTTGAAGTACTGTCTTAACTAAACCTATAAGTATGTCACCTTTTCCCATGTACATTGTCTTGGAAGATCTATATTTATATATAATGTTTTAAAAATGAATCTTATCATAAACATTTACTTTTACTTAGATGTATACAAGAAGAAATAACTTGCAAATGACTTTTCCTAATTCCAAGAAACCTACATTTTTAAGTGTAATTCTTAAAAGGTCTTTGAAAACTTAATCAGTGTACATGCAATACAAGATTTATGAGTAAATTCAACCTTCATAACAAATACCAAGTAAGTCTATACAATTTTTCATAACTGACAACTATAACAAGTGTTGTATTGATCATAAACTTGAAGTTATAAATACAAACCACTTTGGTGAGAATCTCTTAGGAGAATTCTTACAAATAAACTAGTCATAAAAACAATTTTGTGGCAAAATATAACATAATATAATATAAATATAATTTTTTTAAAACCTTACACCAGCTGGATAAAAAGCCAGCTACTTTAAAATCCCTCTACTTGATTTTTTTTTTATTATTTAGCATTGAAACTAGTAGCCTATGATGTATTCTAATTTTAACTAAGGCTGAATCAATGTATAGCGGTTCATTGAACAGCTATAGAAATTAGAAATAGAAAATAGAAATAGAAAATAGAAATTTTCTATTTCTACTGTCCCTCTTTCTTGAAGATTTACAATAGGTTTTCTGTTATGTCATTATAGTTTATAGAATCTGTGTTTGGTTTTGTTGAAAATCTCTGTAGATCCATTTAGGTTTTTTCTATTTTAATCATGTTTATTTTATTTTTTTATTATTTCCTTCATTTATTCTGTTTTATTTCTATTGGTGTAGATTTGTTATTGAATACATAACTCATCAATGAATAACTCAAGTTTCAGATTTTCCTATTTTTTTTTAATTTTGTGTTTTTAAAGCTATAAAATTACATTTAAAGCTATAAAGTTCCCTCCAATTACTACTTTAGCCGCAACCTGCAATTTGACTATATAGTAGTAGGTGTTTTCTTACAAGGCATTTGTGCTGGAGTTGTGGAGGGGATATGAAGGGGTAGCATGAAGCCCCCTGGAGAAATCAAGGGGGTGGGGGAAGGGTTCCAGATGTCAGGCTCCAGTCTTGTTTCCATGGACATTTCAGGTAGAGCTGACAAGTGTTATCTGGTAGCTCAAAAATGAAGCTGGGACTGAGTTGGACTTGGATTGTGCAGCAAGACTTGTGGGCACCCCAACAAGTCCTAACTTTTCAGTCCCCTTTCCTCTTCCCCCAGCGCTATTCCACTATTTTTTTCTTTGTGAGCAGTCCAAGAAGCACCAGGTGCTGAGCAAATTCACCTATTAAGAAACAGGATGTATCTTTCTCCTGTCTCACTGCAAAATGGAAGCAGGTCAGTAAAACATTATTTGCATTGCTTTGTATTTCTCCTTGTTTCACTTCCCTTTACCTCACTCTCACTAACCTTGGTTTGCAACACTTAAATAGAAAGTCAACACTTTAATGCTTAATTCAGGTTCTGTTGGCTAGGAATACCAGACTAAGGCAATTGATATTGCAAGTAAAATCTGCAAAGCATATCCTTCAGACTGTTTTTGAGTCAGATTGTCTACCTGTCTAGAATTAATATAGACTTTATTGCTGGTAGTTACTGGTATGATACACTTTGCTATGAGGTAACTTCACAATTGATCTAAACATTCATTGCTGGTTAATTGGGATGAAATGTAGTTACAATGCAAGGCATTGGAAGGGTACTTCAAAGTCAATTATAATGGGAACTATGAGCATTACAAGTTTTGTGGAGCAGGTGGGTGATTGTGATGTCAGTAGAGACTTTGAAAAAATACCATGCTGAGGACAGTTTTTCAACACCTTAGTATGTCCTAAAACTAGAGGGATTCTTTGGTAGCTTTAAAAGAGACTCTTAAGTTATAAAGTTTCAGAGTAGACTAAATTGAAAATCAGACCCTAGATCTGAATGTAAAGTAACAAAGATGCATAGAAGATTAAACATGTAGCCACAGAAGTCTTCCACTATTGATGTCAGTGTCCTGACATTGAGATGGGATCTAGAGATGTCATATGGGGTCATTTTTACCCATGAACCTAAAAATATTGAATTCACAAGTTTTCCTGAACATTTTTGACTGGAAAATTCTCAAGAGTAAAAAAGTCCCTTTTCTCCTGAATAAAACATATCCTCCCTTTACTGAGAGACCATGTGATAATCTTGTATAAAGAATAAACTTCATTGGATGCTTTTACTTTCCACAAGATCCCTCCTCACTGTGTTCTCCAGACTGATAATAAAGCACATACTAAAAAAAATGGAAGAAAACAGTCTTTTCTCCAGGAAGGTGTAATCTACATACCAAAAGAGTTTCAGTATCTGGTGATTTGTATAGCAGTAACCAGAGGAACACACACAGCAGTAGGTCTTGGAGGTATTAAAACAAGGTTGGGATAAAGTATCAAACAAGATAGTTGGAAAATCACTAAATTGGGGCTATTGTGCCACAATGCAAGAGTCAATACTTTAGCAAGGACTTCTGGAATAAAACTTACAGTGCTTGGTTGGATTGGTTTATTGAAACCTGGACTCAGCAATGACCTGTACAAAATTATGCATATATGTCAGTTTTGAAGAAGAGATAAGAAGACAGAGATATAGGAATGTTAGAGTTAATTTATTATGTGTGGCCTTGATCCTACCATCTGATTGCATTTCTTAGGAAGGTCAGAAGACATTTACTTCACTAGGGCAGTAATGGATGCATTGGTTATAGGTGTATGGACGTTGCTCAGAATTTGAGTCACAGCTACCTTCTGGAGGCTATTGTAGATTTTAAGTGTTGCAACCTTTCAACTGGCCTTCTTCAAATCAACATCAATAATGGGATCATGAAATAACAAAGGCCTCATGGAAGCACATAACCGTCATAAGCAAGGTGAATATAATTGCTGCAATAGGCAGTAAGCCTGCCTCAACTTACAGGAATATAGGTGGCCAATAGAGTATGGTGTTTTTAAGGGTAAGAGAGAAGGGTAGAAGACTAGGGTATAACTTCAGAGAGATAGCAAGTAGCAGATTGATGCCAACTGCCACAATAAAATAATAAATCACAGCTCCTTGTCTCATTATCAGATCTAAACTGGTTCTAAGCATCAGAACTCACTATTTATAGACAAGGTTATGTCCCCATCCGGAACTGCCCTGCTACTGTAAGTATTTTCAGTAAATATTTCTCTGATTTTTTTCCCAAAAAGATTTTAAGAAAAATCTTCTCTATGCAGTGGGGAAATAGATATCTCCAGACTTGCTAACTATTGAGTCTGAACTTACACTTACATCTGAAATGAAAAACACCAATAGGGATCCTATAATTGTGGTGAGGGCTCATAGAAGTCAGTTGATAAATAGATTTTGGCCTGAGATTATCTCCATTGTGGCTTCACTGAGTCAGCAGATTCATCTTGTGGTTATTTTGTTGAATACAAAATGTGTAATTGGGAGTAGATATTTTTAGCATCTAGAAAACCTTAGTTTTGGTTCTCTGAACTGTTGGTATAACAGTATGCACTATTAAGCAGAAACTTCTGAAATGATTTCCCCATCATTCCTCCTCTCCCTGTTACCCCCCAAAAATATTGTATTCCTTGAGGAAACATATATATTCATATCACCACTGAAGACATAAAATGATGCAAGGGTGATAGCACTATCATACCTTTTTATCTGTCTGACCCTGAAAAATGGATTGTGGCAGATGGTTGTAGAATAAAAGAGAACTTAATGAGATGGCCGTCAAAATCCCAGCTGTTTCAAGTGTCATCTTTATTGAGAAGATTAACACAGTTTCTGCCACTTGGTTTGTGGGTAATAATTTGGAAAATGCTATTGTCTGTTGTCTTAATTTTGATAATGAAAAGGATCAAAAGCAGTTAGCCTTTACATGGCAAGGAAAGCAGTATACCTTACTTTCTTGCTTTTGTTAAATAGTATGCTTTATGTTGTAATGTAGTCAGCTCACAGAGATTTTGATTGTCCTGATATTGTGTGGAATATCAAGCTGATGAGCAGAATCATAGGTAGGGTCCCTGAAGCATGCTTCTCATATGATCTGTAGCAAATGTCAGTTTAAAAAGTTTTTGTTGTGTCTTTGCTTTATTTTAATTTTTAAAATTATTCATAAACTGATACTTTTGTAAAATACAGAACCAAAAGCCTGGATGTTGTAGAAAAGTCAGAATGATATGTAAAATTGTCCAATCACTGTCATTGTACTTACTCAGTTATCTAGTGGACTCGTTAATTTATCTTTGGACTCATCTAATAGTTCATAAACTAGCAGCAGTTTGAATATTATATTTTGAGTGGCACCCTTCTAAATGCCTGAGTATATATATATATATATATATATATATACACATGTACATATACATGTACATATATAATATATATGTATTTTTATCTGGCTTTTTGTACATGTGTATGTATGTATGCATATGTATACACACACAAATGCATGCATCAACCATAAAAAAAGAAATAAAATAATTTAAGCACTTCAGAAACATGGCATATCAATGAAGATCTTAGCTATCCTGTGATCTGGGATATACTGTGACATTTTAGACTATTACTTGCTGCATTTCATATCTCCCTCAACCAAACAAGAGGCATAGCATTTGTTTGTTCTCTCTGGATTTTGGAGGTAAGATAAACTTCATTTGGGAATATTGCCTCAGAGTATTTATTGAGTCATCCATAGAGTGTCATAAAAGGGATTTCAGTAGTTTTCAGACTACAGTACATACAGCTCTTCCCCTTTGGCCATATAATTCATGTGGTAGAAGACCCATGGTGAATAAAGATGCTATAAGAAGTTTTTGCTGAACTCTGTTAGAAGTCATAGAGAAGACATCTAAGGTTTTGGCCCAAAGCCATGACTTCTCTAATAGAAAACTATTTTCAACGTGAAAAACAGCTTCTAGTGGGATATTAGGGTATAGTAAATACTGAGCACCTGATTGTAGAAAAGAAATGACTCTAACCTGCAATGTCGGAGGAGCCAGAGGACAAGCCCAAACAAAAAGGCACATTTCAAGCTCTTCTTCAGTCACATCTGCTAACATTCCACTGGCCAAAGAAAGTCACCAACCTAACCTAAATTCAAGGGGCAGGAAAGTATATTCTGCCCACTCTGAGGTCAAAGGAAGTCACATGACCTGGTCAAACTTTAATGGAATTGGGATGTATGGAGGTGAAGTGGGAGAATGATTTCTTTAAAATAACACAAGCTAGTGGCACCTGAGTTTCTCTGTCAGTTAAGTGTCTGACTCGTGATTTTAGCTCAGGTCATGATGTCATGGTTTGTGAGATAGAGCCCCACAGCAGAGCCTGCTTGAGATTCTCTTTCTCTCCCTCTCTCTCTGCCCCTCCCCTGCTTGCTCTCTCTCTCTCAAAACAAAAAAAAAAAAAGGAAAAAAAAAACTTAGGAAATAATAACACAATCTATCACACCCACTAAACTATTAAGCTGGGCAAGCTGATCAGAAAACCATCAGGGAATGGAAGCGGCACATTTATGAATAATCTAAAACAGATCCAGAAGTACAAATGTGTTATGTGAACAGATGTTATCTGTATTTGCTATCATCCTTTCCCTCAATCTATACTTAAAACCTCATTGTGATGTAAGCAGTTTCCTTTGACCAACTTACTGAAATTATTTACTGAAATTTGACCTGATTCCTAGACGGGTCAGCACAAAATCATAGCACTAAAATGAAATGAACTACTGCCTCATGGTCTCAAAGCGGTGATGGACAGTAGTAAAAGCAAATCCTTTTAGGTCAGAGCTACCCATCCAAATGGTATAGTGGGAGAAGAAAAGATATAGACTGACTTGTGACAAAATGGCTTGAATGATTCACCAAAGGCTTGAAAGGGGCAAGACTAGAAGAATACAGATGAGGAGACCTGGGGGGGTGGGAAATTGTGTGGATGGATCTCTGAGTGTAGAACAAAGTGTAGAGGTCTTTCTGTCTCATGTCAGTGCCCCATTGCATGCATTATAGAGTAGCTGCTCAATAACCAGGTGAAGAGGTTGACTTCTTAAGCATATGTGAGTCAGCTTCTTTCCTCAACCACCTGATGCATGGCCAGTATGCCATGGTGACAGAGATGGGACTATGAATGCATCCAGCAATCTAAGTTTGTCTTTATCAAGTCTTCTCTAGCTAATGCGACTGATAGCAGCAGAAATAGACATGGGACATTACATCTTGAAGAACCTACCAGCCATTTGGCAGAGATCAATTCCATTGGACTGTTTCCATCATGAAAGAGTATAAGTTAGCTTTTATGAGAGTAAATAGTAATATGTACATGTGCCTCTACCATCACAACCATCCATGCCTTACAGAATACCTCATTAGGAGACATGCTACCATATCACAGTGCTTCCTGTTGAAGGACACATTTAACAGCAAAGGGGATTTGACAACAGTCCCATGGAACCACAAGGTTCCCTGCTCTTATCTATACTGTTACCCAGAAGTAGCCAGCCTGAAATAATAGTGTAACAGTTGCCCATTGTGGCTTATGCCTCCAGGACTTGGCGGGTGTATTAAATCAATTACCAATATATGTTTCTGTAATTCTAAGAGCTAGAATACATGGGATCAGGAGACAAAATTGGAAATAGAAACGGTTTGGCTCACTATCACACCTAGTGGCTCAGTCACAGAGTTTCAGCTTTCTATTTAGTCAACCTTAAGATACGCTGAGAGAGAGGTTTGGGCTCACAGGGTGTGAATAAGGCTGCCAGGGGATATATTAAATGTTCCACTGAACTAGAAGCTGCAACTGTCACCTTGTTGATTTGGGCTTCTCATGTAAGTGGATAAACAGGAAAAGAAAGGAGTTAATGTAACTAGTGGAATTAATAGGTCTTGTTTACCGTGAGGAGCTAGAATTGTCACTACAAGATGAGGTAAAAGAGCAGAGTTACTTCACTAAGGTGTCTCTTAGAACTTCCAGACTTCGTAATAACCATCAAGGAACAAATATAGCAACTACAAACCAAAAAGTATAGGGAAACTAAGGGCTTAGATACTGTGGGGTCAGAGTCTGGATCACCCTACCAGACATGTACCCTTGACCAACCTAATTGTTTTCCAAGAATGAAAGAAAATGTAGCATTGCTGGCAGAGGAGAGAGATGATGAACAACTTCAGTCTTGGGGCCAGGTACTGTAGCAGTCAGCACTGTTCTTTACATCATTGACTCTGCTTAAGTGTTGCAAGAGCTCACAATTGGCTATAATTTTAAATGAGACTCTGTGAGCAGTTGGACTCATGCCCCAACTCCCTGTCCTTTGGGGAATGTGTGAACATGTAATTTTCTTGCAACACACATATGCACACGTGAATATATGGTAGAAGTCGTATACTGTAAGAAGGAAGATGTATGTAACGGGTAAGCATGCTTCCTGCCTCTGCTACTGCCCTCCTACCAAGCCCTGCTCCCTAGCCACTATCACACCAACTTTTTCACAGCTACTAGTAACACTTCCAAACTTGGGTGAAACACCACACTGCATGGCATGGGATCTCATATCCCAAGTAGCTGCCAAAGGGGTCAGGTGATACAACCCAGAAGTACAAGAGATTTTACACTGCACACAGAACACTTTAACGAAAAGCAGAGGATGAAATGCAGCTGGGAAAATAATTTCCCCCTCGTCTCTCTCCCTCTCATGGATTATTGCAAGGCAAAGTTCTTCCATGGAAACTATCTAGAGAAAGCCCACATGTTGAGCAGCAGCAACTGCTAAGTGACCTGCTTTGCTTCCTCCTTGCTGGGCTCACTGTGAAGTGGTAGCCAGAATAGTAAAGCATCCTCTTGTTCTGTTTTTGAGGTCTCTTACCACTACAATTCCTTTTTCCTCATCCATGTTGCCCTGTGCCTGCACTACCCAAATGAAGCATTGGCAGTTCCTGCCTTCTAAGGAATCCTGACTAGGAGATGAGCCTTCCTCTGTACACACGCATTCTGATTTCTCTCCCCTCCCAAGAAATAAGTTACCACTCTTTCCATTTGAAGGCATCTCTCCTGGGACAGTAAAATCTGTCCCTTATCTTCCCACTTAGTCTCAAGTCTTTGTCTTGTCACTATTTCCACTGTCTCCTGCATTATCTCCTTGCTCTTTCTGGAGTCACTCCTCAGACCACAGACATGCCAGCATCTCCCATCTTCAAAAACCTGTCCCTTGTCCTCATTTCCTCCTCCAGCTACTACTTATTTCTCATAAAGACAAGGCAAAACTCAGTGAAGTAACTATCGTCTCCACTTCCTCTTCATCTGTTATTTCTTTACATATGCCAGGGATTCTCCTCATTGCTTCATATCACTGAAACTGCATATCAGTGTCCTTCCTCTTAAAAATGTATTTCTACCCCAAATATGTCAGTCTAGGCTCAATCTTAATCTTGTTACACTTTTTGGCAGCATTTGACCTAATTGGTCACTGCTTTGAAACACATCTTGTATTTCGTTTCTGTCCCTCTCTGTTCCCTTCTGACCTCAGTGTCAGCTCACTCTCACTCTCCTTTACTTGATTATGCTCTTGTTCCTCATCTCTAAAGGTTGGATTGCAGACCTCCTCTCATCTCTAGCAATAATTTCTTCCTAGTGTTTTTTTTTTTTTTTGAGACTTTGGCTTTAAATCTCATCTATATCCTGATGGCTGCCAAATTTGTGTCTCCAGCTCCAATTTCCCCTGAAGCTCTGGACTCATATATTCAGCCACTCGACATCTGGATGTCCGAGAGAAACCTCAAATGTATCATGGATGCACATGGACACACATGGGCACACACACACACACACGGTGAATCATCCTTCTTCCAGTTGTTCAGAAAGGACAGTTGTTAAGACGCATCTTTGATTTCTTGATTACTCTTTCTCTGGCACACCAACATGTCAGCAAATTCTGTTAGACTTTTCTTAAACATGAATCTTAAATCCAGTGTTTCTCACGATCATCCCAGATCGGCACCTAGGAGAAGCCACCAACACATTCAACCAGGATGACTTCAGTAGTCTTCAACAGGTCTCCTTTTCTTCCTTTATTTTTTTCCTTGTAATCTACTCTTCCCATAGCAACCAGAAATACTACTTTAAAAATGTAAATCAGATCATGTCATTTCTAGTTCAGAAGCTTCCAGTGATTTCTCAACCCACTTAGGTAAAAATAAATAAATAAATAAATAAATAAATAAATAAATAGTTTTACTTACAAGATCCTACATAACCAGGCCTCCAGTGACCTCTGTGATTTCATGTGCTACCTCTCTATCTTACTCACATACATCTAGCTTGAGTTCTGTGCTATTTCTCCAACACACACCCATGTGCTTACCCCGGGACCTTTGCACTGACTATTTCAGGTGTCTGGAGTGCTCTTTTCTAAGACCTTTCTGGCTTGCTCCTTCACAACATTCACATCTCTGCTTGGTCTGTCTCCTTTAGGCTATTTTATGTTTCCTCATAGCAGTTGATCACTAACTGACAAGTTATTACATATTTACTTAAATAGTTCCTGTATTTCCCACTAGAAAATGAGGTCCACAAAGGTTGCGGTAATGTTTTATTCATCATTGCATCACAGCATTTAAAAGACTATTTGGCTCATAGTTGGTATTCAATAAGTATCTGTTGAATAAATAGGAGAGTAAATACAATGACTTAATTGTTCTTTACCATCAATACTCAAACATACATTCATATTTACACTTATTTATTTAAACCACTTGTTCTTTGGTGTGTGCTCACAATGTCTTTCCACTTTAGGAATTTTAGGTATCTCCCAATCATTGTATTATTTACCTTAAATATTGTGATGTTGGATTTCCATATGTGTTATAACGTTTTGAATTATGAGCTCATTATTCCAGACATTTTCTTCTGTAGGGGCTTTGTAATATTCTATGGACTACAGAAGCATCCACAGAGGTGGTTTCCTAGTTGCCTCTGAAATTGTTGCTAACTTTGCAATCCCAGACCAATTTTACTTCATATAAAATCGGGGTCTTATATTTTAGTACAGTTCAGACGTAGGTCTCTGACTTCTTGCAGCTGAATCATTATCCCCCGGTGGTCTAGCTGGAGGTATTGTTTCCCTGCCTTCTTCAGGCCAGGAAGTGAAGTTTTTCTAAGTAGGCACATTTTCCAGGCTCCTGGCTTTTTCCAAGGAGCATATTTTCAGCTGCCCTACACACATAGGACTGGAAGTTGATGTCCATTTCAACACATACATTAAGACCCCAATGGTATATACCCTGTCCATTTTCCTTCCTGGATACTATGATCTCAACATCTCCTTTTTACCATGTGTTCCATCTTTCCTCTGGAAAATGTAGTTAGTCCTTTTTTTTTTTTTTATTTCCACATTTGGCTACATATTTTATTTCTTTTAAAAATATTTTTTATGTAGTGTTTTTATGTGTTTGAAGTGGAAGATGGCTTCTTATAATTCAGTATACTTTGAATTATAAATCTCTAACTTCATTTAAAAATACCTAGGATAACATCATAGGCTCAGAGATCACAATTATGGTGGTGGCAGTGGTGTAAATGTGGTGTGTCATTTAGGAATGTGGTGAGATTAAAAAGGCAATTAGTATTGGGAAACATGTCCAAATGTTCAAAAGAAGTAATAGACAGTATTCTGTATTTCCTATTGTTGCTATAACAAATTATCACAATCTTGGCCATTTAAAACAACACCTATTTATTCTGTTACAGTTCTGAAGGCCAGAAGTCAGAGATCAGTATCCCTGAGCTGAAATCAAGGTGTTGGCAGGTCCATGCTCCTTCCAGGGACTCTAGGGGAGAATCCAGCTCTCCTAGCTTGCCTCATGCAGCTTCTGGGGATGTCAGTATTCCTTGGCTTGTGGCTGCATCACTTCAACTTTGAAGGCTAGAATCTTCAAATTTCCCTCTGCTGTCTTCACATTACCTTCTCTGGATGTCAAATATCCCTCTGCCTCTCTCTTATAAGGGTACATGTGATGACATTTAGAACCCACTGAATAATTCAGGAAAATCTCCTCATTTTAAGATCTTAACTATGTAATTACATATATAAAGACACACCCTTTTTTCCATCTGAGGGTAAATTCACAGATTTCAGGGGTTTCCTTTTAGGGAATCATTATTCAACCTACCCCAACCTATCACAGAAAAGTATAAATGGGAAAACTCATCCACTTTTTGCCAGCATCCTAAAGCCACAATTTCAGAGGGAGAAAGCAAGACTCACAGAAAACAGGTAAGCCACGACCAGGAGAACTGATTTATATGGAGGAAGCTAAAAAGAAGTTGAGTCAAATCACAATGGGAAGTGCATGTCAGGGAGATGCTAGTTTGAGATGATTTTGTTCCATGGAAAGTTCTAGGGACAAGATTAGGACAAGGAAGATGGCAAAGCTTTGACAATCCCAATTCTCCATAGCTCAATTAAATTTTAGACAAGTTTGCATTTTGGAATTAAAACAGTTTGTGATTACTATGAGTGGCTAATGGAATAAACCTGCACACTTGGTATGTCATGGTGTCCTTATTCAGCATTGCCAGAATCAGAAGGAGCAAGTGGGTCCTGGGGAATGGGGTCAGGCAGAGATCAACAGATTCATTTCTAGTTTGCCAAGGTCAACCAAAGGTCCATGGAAGTCCCTTAAAATAAATGGAGACATTTTCTGCAGGAAGAGTATATTTCCTAAATTTGGGGAGGCAGAGTGGAAAAGACCCTTGTCTCTTGGGGTCACCTAAAAAGAAGGGTGGGTTTGCACAAAGTTCACTAAACTAAAACGTTCATTCTGGTCAAAAGAAATGATTAGGGGGTCGCTCATGTCAAGTTAAAATCCAACTGAATTCTGTCTTCTCTTCAAAATTAGGCACAATAGGAATGTTCTTGGAAGATAGAAGAGATCAGAGGGAAAAAAAAGGTATCTTTCCACAAATGGATTCAAGTTTCCTGCAATTCACATAAAGACAAGGCAATCAACCTTTTAGATGTGAGGATCCAAATAATTGGCCCACTTTCTTCTGACATTGGAACAATAGTGGCAACTCAGGTGGTCTAAGACTTTGGCCTAAAGTGATGGAAAACCCCAAAATTCCAACTCAACATGATCTTTGTCTACATGCTACCCCTTAGAGAGTCACAAGGTTAGCAGAATTATTTGTCTGAAATGCAAATAAACCCTGAAAGAGCAAATGTATTTGTCATTCACTGACCTCAATGTGTCTTCTGTCAACTAATCCCGTTGCCTTTTCTCTGCTCCAGTTCTCAGGATTGGGGTAAAAAATGATTGCAGTCATGTGAGGCACTTAGAAGAAAGTGGAAGCACTGTTGAGTGTGGGGCACTAAGAAGGGAAAATCTAAGGAGATGCTGTAGCTGTGAACTTTGGTCCTCATCAGGGAAGGGAAAGGAAACTAATTATGTGCCTTGCATATTACCAGAGTGTACCTGACTGAAATCTTTTCCAACCCCGTGGGTGTCAGGACTCTCTCCAGTTACAAAGGTAAAAGAGTGTGTCAAGGGGGAACACTGTTTAGGGTCAGAGACAGGGCAAGAAGTCCACACTGGATTTCTTTGTCTTACTCTATTGTCAGCAGCATTCTAAGGGCCCTGATGGGTGGGGTTTGAAAATAACAGAAGAGAGCTGTCCACACATCCCTTACTCACATTTCAGTTGCCTTAGTTCTGGGGAAAAGGAGTGGCTACACTTTTCTTCTTCCTTCCTCTCTCTCTTCAAGAAGGGTACAGATACATCCCTCCACTGGCTTCTCCTAGCATCCTGACCCTAGCAAGATTATTTTACATTTAATTGCCCTTGTGTCAATTGCCCCCACTGGGCTTCTTGAGAACAGGAATTGTGTCTTCCTTAGGGAGCTCATTGCACTGGGTGCCCTGCATAGGGCTGACTATAAATAAATGACACAGAAACTACACATTCTTTTCACTATTGAGTGAGGGCATAATTCTGGCATTACCTGGATCCAGAGAACAGAATAAAGTGCCTCTGTGCTCAGGCCCCCTGCAAAGTACTTACACATAATTTTCATTCAGTAATTCTCAAACCAGCCCTGAGATACTATTATTCTTAATTCCACAGACAGAGAAACCGAGGCTCAGGGAGGTAAAAGGATTTGCCTGAGGTTACATGGCAATGGAGGGTGTTAGGATTATGCTTTCTTTACACCACATTTACAGACTGCCCCAGCATGGACACAGCTCTCTATCAGACCAACACGAGAAAACATGGCCTTTCCACAAAGGGAGTTTACAATAAAAGAAGACAAAGAGAAATGTCTAGGGATGCTTTAAACAGCAGCATGTTTGACATACAAGTTAAGGGCCCACTGACCCAATAACCTCGGGAGACAGGAGGATTAGGAGTGACCTGGGTAAGTGGGGTTAATCAGAGAAGGTCAGATTTCCTAAAGGAGGTGGCATTTGAGCCAGCATAGCCAGCAGGTCTGCTGCAATGCAGAACTGGCTCATTGAAGAGCAAGCTAGGCTCACTGGGAAGTGGGTGTAATTAAGTCTTTCCCCAGCAGCTGCAGAGCTTGAGGTTCTGGGGCTGCCGCTGGTGTATTGCTAGTGCCCCCCTGTGCACAAAGGAAGAAGTGGAGCACTTTATGGGGTAAAGGGGAGTGGCACCACAGCTATCAGTGCCCTCCACCAGGAGCATGCATTTCATTGCTGACTCCCCAAAGAAAAATTTTGCAAGGGCTTCTTTAATCTGAGTAAAAAATAACTAAGCAGTTCTCCATGCCCAGAATGAGACTTCCCCTTCTCATCTCCTGCTGCAGTGAGTGTCTCTGGTCCTGGGCATGATCCATAAGATCTCAAGAGGTCCTCCAAGGGTGTGCTGTAGACAAGGAAGGGCTGAGAATTCCTCCAGAGGATGAACAAGGGTTTCACTCCCTGGCCAGGGCTCTGTGCAAGGGCTGCCTGATGTAGGTGAAAGAGCCCCAGGCTAGAAAGTGTGAGCTGAAGATGTCAGTGTTTTTGCCTAGTTTTGTGTCACTGCACAATTTTTTCTTGGGACTTCAATTTCTCCATCTGCAAAATAAATACTGAATCATATGGGAGTTGACCTTCCTGTCATGTGTTCACTGCCCCCTGCTGGGTCCTTCCAGAGCTCTGCAGGACAGTGATACTCACTCAGCTCCTCTCCCTGGCTGCTCCTCCATCTCACCTTTCCCTTGGAGTCAGTAGCAAAGAATTCAGAAAGTTTAATGAGTTAGATCGTTTATTTTAGATTACAAAACTGAAGGAGACATTTCCTGAGGTTCCTGTGGTTCCAGCCTTAGATTCCATGTAAGGAGATTCAGTTCCTATCCAAGAAGGTGAGCAGCACTTTTGTTCCTTTAATGTAATTCAACAACATACATTTATTTAGTGACCATTATATGCCAAGCGCGATACTGCTGAACTCACCGCTACCCCACCCCAGCCGAATGAATCACCTAGAGAAGACATCCACTTGCATCTTAGTTAACTGTAATACGAAATTATATCTCTGTTATCCTTACATCTCTGTGAGACTGTGCATGAGGACAAGAATTGGAGAGGAATAGAAAATACAAAAGTAAGACAAGAGCTGATTTAATAGGGTATTGGGAAGCTGGCAGTAAGCAACGTGCAGTGTTATAATGTCGTCTATGCAGACACACATACAGCCCATCACAAGGGTGTATAGATGGAATGCGTGTATTAGACATAGAGTTGCCATAAGACAGGGGGAAGCACAGAGTCACGTTTACGACCCCAGCCAGAAAGTCTCGCCAGGGATGCCATTTTAATATCCACATTAAAGGAGGAAGTTCATGCACCCAGTGAAGCAAGCTATGGAATAAAAAAAAAAAATAATAAATAGATTCATTCATTCAGTCAGTCATTCACAGCTGAAGATACACAGATAATTAATACACAGTCCATGCCCTGGAGGAAAACTCAGGGAGAACAAACAGGAAACAGTCAAGAAATGTTCTTTATCAGATGAACACAAACCCAAGAGAAGCGTTTTCTTAATTAGCAATTAATGATAACGTCCCATCTTCACAGCTCACTGTTTATAAGCAATCTGTCAGTTATGAGGAGTAGTATTATTATTAGTATTAGTATTTACTTTGTGTGTATAGGGTTTTCTGGGAAAAGCAGGAGGAAGAAAAGAGAGTGAGGACCTGGCAGGGAGGGTGTATTTTAAATGGAGGTCTGGTCTGCAATTATCAATAGAAAAACAAAGCTCTAAAATAGAGTTTGTGAAAATTTGAAAAGAGTCCTCAACAAACAAATTAATACTAAACTCACCCATTGCTACCAGCAGCCTCCCTCCAGCTCCCATACCCAGGACAGTCTACCTAAGGATGGTATGTTTTGTCTGATTTACATTTCTTTCTCCCCCGGAAGAAACTGCATGCTGGTCCTCCCTGCACCCTCATGCTGGGATGACACCAGAATGCTTTTCCCAACAGGCCAGATGCATGTGAAATCTCATCACCTCCTTTCCACATACACTCCCTATTTGCTTGTGATACAGAAGCAAGACCAACCCTAGGGGGAGGAGCTGGGGATTCTAGTTCCATGGAGAGCTAGGGATTCAGGCAGGGCCCCTCCTTGCCACCTACTGAAATGTTGGGACAGCTTGGGGAAAGACAGACTCCAACCCTTTCATTATTGGCCCTTGACACCACTGAACAGAGGACAGTCTGCTGACCCTTGCAAAGGGGGACAGCCACTTACTGGCTACTTTCTGCCCATGGGCTAGATGAGCTCTCATGTTTCTGGCCTGCTCCATTCTTACCTTCCTATTGGCTGACAAGTGATTTAGCTCATTATATATATATATATATATATATATATATATATATATACATATATATATATATAAAACCCCCAAACTTTACTCCATCACCACCATTATCACCAAATTATTCAAATCTCCAAAGAACTCTAGGCTAAATTCATGTGAATAAAATAACCCCCTTTGCCCTCACCTCCTCACCCTACTTTATCTACCATTAAGCACCCCTATAAAAAAAGTATATCTTATAAGAAACACTACGGAGAACCCATGGATTTTTTTTTAGGTGGGTCTTCCAAAACAAGTTGCCATCTTTAATATCCTCTCCATGAGCCCAATGCCAAAACATTGTAACTAAAATGAATGAGGAAATCAATTTGAAAAAAATCAGAATTTTTTTTCTTTTAATGAATGTATTGAGGCTAAAATAAAAGAGAACAAATTAAAAAACAAACAAACAATCAAAAGAAAAAACAGCCTCTGCCAGAGAAAGTATATCAGAGCAGGTCCTGCATATTTCTGTTCATTTCCTTTGTTAAACGATTATATCTCTCCACTTAAAGGAGCATGGGGAAATGGATGCAGGACAGATTCTGGGGCTATGAAGGGTTAAACACCTTTTTCTTCGTCAACAGTATGCTCTGGGGATGCAAGAAGAACCCTGGTCAATAGACAGATATATTGACTTGTTATTATTTAAAGTTGTTTAACCAGGTAGAGATAAACGAAAGCTTTCAGCAGCTGAACTATCACACAAATCACAATTAAGGTGGCATATGTGTTTGGAAGACGTAAAATCAATTCCCGCGAAGATAATGTTTTAGGCTCTATTTGAACTTGAAAACAGAAGTAAATTTTCAGCAGCAACAGCTGGGCTTGTTCCATCCAGGAGGCTCTCTATTAACTGTACAAGAAGGGCCTTTATTACCTCTTCTAATGGTTTTCCTCTATGGTTTTGTCTTCATCAAAAAAGCCAAATTGATTGCTGTGGTGCTGTTTACTGATGTGGCTGTTGAGGACAGGGCAGCAGCTGGGTGCTCACCCACTCCAGTCCCTGGACCTCCCTCTGTTCTGTGAGTGCTATTTAATGTTTAGGAGAGAACAATGGAGCCCTGAGGGCTACTGTTAGGATTAGGTGGGGAAGAGAAGGGGATTAGCCCTCCTTCTTAGTTTCACTCCCTAAGGTAGACTTCCCTGAGCTTGCCTAGGTGGGAGAGCCTAAGTATAGAAAAGCAAGGCATTTATTCATCTAAAGTAATCTCTGTGACTTAATCATTCTTCGGAGTTTCTCCCAGTGGGATGTGACCTGTGAGAACCGCACCTCACTGCTGAAAGATTTAATGATCTGAATTTGTGCATCAATTTTTGTGGTCCTCCTAATTCTAGCCTAAACTCCCAGGAGGCAGGGACCACATTTAATACCACTAGATTTTTTATTGGACTTTGTATGGTGCTGGCACACTGTAGATGCTCTTAAAAGGAGGGCATGGATATTAGGAATCCACTGGTACAAAGGCTGAAATCCAATCTGCTTCCTCCTTGCATTGCCCTTTTCATGATATTCCGTGAGAAGTGAGGCCAGTTGAATGTTCTACTCCTATTGAATTCTCCCTAATGTTTAATTAAGATACAAAGGTGCAGTATAAACTGAATGGAAATGAGGGTGGAGCATACGTTCCCCTTTTGGGGGTCATGGGACTTACCTGTGACTGAGAAGAAAAATACATTGAGGAAATAGAAGTTGGACTTCCCGTGAGCAAGAGATAGGGTTCAAGGACACTGCACTTCTAGAGTGACAACAGAAGCAGATCAGGGGAGGAGAGATGACCAGGAAAGGAACAGTAACCAGGGAACCTGAACACCAGTTCTAAATCTGGGTGCTAACTACTTGTGAGACCTAGGATAAGTCACTGGCCTCCAATGTGTATATGCTTTGTCAGAAAAGTATGAATGGTGGGACCTAAGCTGCTTAAAATGTGAGCACTTATAAAAACTTAAGATTAGTATTGCCATTGAAGACAAACAAAACAAGCAATCAATCAATCAATCAATCAATAAATTACCTGTTTCTATTCAGTTCTATTTCCCTTTAGACAAGAAGTAATGTAGATGAAAACAATGGATTCTCCCTTCTCAATATCTGTAAGTTCCTTTCCAACCCATGACTATCTCCTACAGCAGACACTCATGATCATAAATATGGACCACACAGAGCTCTCTACTTCCCCTACTCCCCACCCTACAAGTGTTGACACTCTTTCACTCTTCCCAGCAGATCTCTACCAGGCCTCTGCTCACAGGAACATTTTGTTCATGGTATTTCTCAACTCAAAAGCCATAGATACACTCATTCAATAGACACTGAGTTTACCATGTGCCAGACACTGTTGTACATGTTTAGGAAACTGCAAAGACATAAATGACCTGCTGTCACTGAATTAGGTTCATGGAGGATGATGAAGGATGATAGATAAGGAGAGGAAGTAAGAGAGAGAGAAAGAGAGAGAGAGAGAGAGTGAGAGAGAGAGACATTTAGACATAGACATATCCATTTATATTTATTTAAAGTCAATGGTTCCCATTTGCTTGAATGGAGTCATATTTGACTGAATAGGGTCTATATTCCATTGTCCATAATCTACCTTCCTAGGCAGATTTTTGTGGATCTTTCCTGTTTTATCCAAACTGGATAAAAGCTACTCCTTCTTACTTATATGACACTGTATCATAGAGTTGGAGCCTGGAATTACATTCCCTCCTCAGTTCTTTGTACAATTTATAGTTCCCTCCTACATGTTGCTTTTCTGTTATTCTCAGACTTGTGCATAGTTTAGGGTCAGACACACATAAGCCAACACTACCACGTGCTTGTTCCTCAATGGAAAAGTGGGAAGAGTCAGTGCTGAAGATCACAGGGCATTGTCTAGGGACTCAGTGACATTTTTTACATGAGACAGAACCCCCTCAACTTTGATCATGGAAGCTCACAAAGAAGGCAGACTTACAAAAGACCTAACTGACCTGCTCTTGGGTTCAGTAAATAGATTCCAGTGCATTTAGGAACATGGGGTCAAGCCTGAGAATGGGGGAGGGGGCATTTTGGTGTTGAACTGGAAAGAGCATGCAACAGGACATCGAATAGACCTGCATTGGATTCCTAACCCTGCTGATCTCCAGCATTGTGCCTCTGAGCTGCAATGAGGATAATACATCATTCCTGAGGTTGCTTTGAATATTATATAAATTAGTATATGTTAAAGCTCCCAGCTCCTTGTGTGATTTCAATAAAAATATCAGTGTTAGAGACTTTTTGCCCTTGCTCTGCCTCCTGCTGTCTGCCCCTGTGCACACATTGCTGCTGTTGTAATGCTATTGTACAAGGAATGGGTCTGCTAAAATATCATTAACCTGTGAACTGCACTGTGTGAAAACAAAAAGCATATTCACAAGACAGTATTCTTCACCCCCCCGGCACCTTCCACTTCTTGTCTTATTCTCTTCTGCAGCAGTTACAAGTTCCTTAAGGTAAGAATTAAGAGGTGGGAGGGGGACTGGTTGAACAGTGCTGAAACTGCCCACAGAACAGATCAGTACAGGAAAGAGCAAGGCAGGGACAATAGAGAATTCTGCGAGTAACTCAACAAGGAATTGACATCAAAGGGGACACATTCAAACAAGCAGACTAACTCAGGTACTGGAGGCACCGTTGCACAAGGTGGCAAATAACAGACAGGGAGAAATCACAAATGGGGGTGTCCAAGCTGCCTGCTGCAGTACTGAGACTGGAACCCTGGCTTCATCAAGAGAACTGGTGCCTTTGTATGTGAGAACCTCCGATGAGTCTCTTTACTGTCCTCACTGACTTAACCACACAGCAACGGTTTCTCTAATAAGCGGATTCCCCTGAGACCTTTACCCATGAAGAGACAGAAACTGAAGTAATCTGGTCTTGTAACCAGAGCAACCATCCTTGCAAAGCCACGGAACAGGGAACGGTGCCAAGAGCACAGGAGCAGGCTCCTAGGGTAGTGCCAGCCTGCCTTCTTCCTCAGGAACAACGAACCCGGAAAGTACCCCACACCCCACAGGGTCCAGGCATCAGGGAGTTAAGAGACATCCTCTGTGCATTTGTAGTTGGATTGTTGACACTCTAGTGATGGCATGGAGGCACAGGAGAAAGGGGAGAAGGAAATGGCTACTATTTAACACTAAGGAGCTAGATACTTTTCTAGGCACTCTACAAGTTTTATTTCATGTGATCTTAACAACAACAACAACAACAACAAAATCAGAGAATGATATTTAAGCAGAACCATCCCTTACACTATGCCTTCTGGCCATCATATGTGGTAAGTGTGGTAAGACAGAGCAGAGGGTGAATGAAGAGAATTCACTTATCAGTGACTTCTCTGTGTCAAGCACCTACAGGCCAGGAACTTGCCAGGTACTTCCCCACTGTACTCTATCATACACCTCTCACAGCAGTGTCATGGCATAGTTACTAATGTTACTTTGCAGATGAGTAAAACCAAGCCTGCAAAAGGTTGTGCTATAAACCCATAGGCACACGACTAGTCTATGGGAGAATTAGGATTTAAACTAAGTTCTTCTTTGCTTGCAGATCTGCTGCCTCACCTCAGAGCAGCATGTACAGATGGGTGCAAACTCACACGGCTCTGTGTTGTCATATACTGATAGACCCACCTGCAGAATCATGCTGCTGTGAGATGCAGCCAGACACCAATGGCTTTTTGTTGAGATGCAGCCTTCCCAGACTTAGAGGGCCTCTCTGGGATCATTGGGGAAAAATTGATCAGAGGTAGAATTATATCTGTATCCTCAAGTCATTCAAATGGAATGTATTCCTCTTAACAGTGGCTCTCTGATGAGGTTTGAAAGCTTAAGAACCTTTCTGAAATGTGTTTGCAAGCAACTGAGCATCAGATAATATGATAACACAAAGAGGACTTGCCTCACTGTAACATAACAGATGAATTGTAATAAAACACGTTCAAACATTCTCTCGTTTTCCAGTGAATAGTGGTTTGGCCCTTTGCAATAGACTTGACAAGTGCCAAATCCCATCTGGGTAGGGGGACAGCTGTGCCATTTCCCCCCTTCCTTGCTTAAATCATCTGTTACTTCCTGGCTGCCTAATCAGAGAACTACTCTCTACCCTTCCATCATAACAAGCAACAAAAACAGTACCTTTATAAGACAAAATCAGGATACAGAGGAAATGGAGGATCAGAAATGAGTTGCAGATTATCCAAGGAGCTAGAGTTCCTATGGAATTAAAGTGGAAGGCACAGGAAGGAAATCAGGCATCCCTTGTTGATGATGATGGATATAATTAGATGGCTCAGGAAAATGCTGAGAGAGCTTAAACCTCTCCACCTGGAGGGTCTAAAGGTGCTTGAAAATGGATGTATCAAAAACTGGTTAGAACATCCTCCTCCTAAGTTTTAGAATCATAGAATGGTATTATCTTCCACCTAATTGGCTAAGTTGGAAACCTGGAATATTCCCCATATTTCACATTCCCCATCACCCTATGTATCTAGTCCCTCTGATTCACCCCCTAAAAATCATCCCAACTTGCCTGCTTCTTCTTACTCTTCATTATTTCTCACCTAAATTATTTCAGTTGCCTCTAACTTGTGTCTTCCTTGCCAGTGTGACCAACAAACATTAATTGACCCTTCTGTCATGGCAAGCTTTCCAAATTGCCACCCAATTCAGTTATTCTTCTGATGAAATCCTTCTGTCTCCTCTTTCTCTTTTTTAGGACAAATCCCAATATCTAATTATTTCTTGTAAATTTATTAAGAATCTCACCCTTACATACTCATTCTACCTTGTTTCCTGCCATTTAACCTTTGCCCTCAACTGTCTTGAGATAATCTGCACTTGCATTTTCTTGACTTTGCTATGTTTCTCATGCCTGCACTGGTTCATCAAGGAAGGATGAGCCTCTGTATGACTCACTTTTTCCCTCCCTTTTCTTAGCTTTTCTTCTATTCCTTCATAAATCATTTCTGAAAGTGCATGTGGAGCCCTAGTGTCTGGTTATGAGCTCTCTGCTGGGCACCTCTAGCCTTGAACAACACCTACCATGTTGTGCTATAGTTTTAAATCCTCCACTGGACCTAGACCTTCTTGAAGATAGACACTCTGTCTCTCCTACATGTATCCTTTGTACTTGCCATATATTAGCTCTCCAAACGTATTTATTAGATTGGAATTTAAGTTTTTCTCTATTTTTTTTTTCAAAATTCCCATGGGATTCTACCAAAAATCTTTCCACTTTCTAGGTTTACATCCTTGAGTGATCTAGGACTCAGAGAGTTTGTTTCTCCTTTTTAAACTTCAATAAAAAAATAATACATAGGGCTACCTGGGTGGTTGAGCATCGGACTTCAGCTCAGGTCATGATCTCATGTCCATGGGTTTGAGCTCCACATTGGGCTCTCTGCTTATAGCTCAGAGCCTGGAGCCAGCTTTGGATTCTGTGTCTCCCTCTCTCTCTACCCTTCCCATGCTCACACTCTTGTCTCTTTCTCTCAAAAAAATAAAATAAAATGTTAAAAAAAATTAAAAACTAACATATAAATATAATTTACATTTTTTGAAAGAAGCAAACACAGTTGAAATTATATTTTATAAAAGCTCAGGGAAGTGAGGGCACTGAAGGAAGCCTGAGGGAAGAATAGGAAGAAAAGGGGATTGTTTATTTTGCAACTAATATCTACTATGTAATTTCTTGAACATCCTTACCTACTCACACCCAATAATGTCCCAGTCAGTCTTCTGAGGTAGATATGATGACCACCATCTTAATAAAGATAAGTCTGAAGCCCAGAGAGGATAAGAAATTAGTCCAAGGCCACATACCTTGTAACTTGTGATGTCAGAGTGTAAAAGAAGTTCCCTCAAACTACAACACATTATGTCTCTGAAGAGAAAATACATGGTTTGAGCATATAAACTAAATAAAAGAAAATATGTCTCACAGGGTATAGCAAATAGTGAAGAGATAAAAACTGTAAACTATTCTTACTTTTGAAATAAGAGCTGCTGTGGAACACTTAGATGCAAATGAGCCAGGTATTCCATCCTAAATCCTAGAGTTCTAGGAAATTCTTGTCTGGAGGAACTCAGTTTAGAGGAAACTATTCAGCAAGTTCACACTATCTTTGCCTGTCACCCTTCAAGTTTCTGCTATGCTCGTACTCACAGTTGTTGTTTCCTCTTGTCCCCACCAGAAAGTATCGTGGAGCTTTGAGATCCAATGGAAGACAATATGCTCAATAATCCCATGTGGGAACAAAACTTTATATTCTAACCAGAATTGACATTATAGGTGGTTCGTCTCCCTCTCTGGGAAATTTTGTTAACTTTCTCACCAATTGGGTCATGTGGCCCTTTGGACATTTATAGTTGAATGCCTTTCATGATATTCATTTATCCAACTGATATCATTCACTCTATCAATAAAATCTTGAACACTGAATGTGCCCTGGCCCTGGTACCCCATTTATTTTTGTAGTAATAGATCTGTTCACCACATCCACTGCCTATAGTAGCTCTCTACCTCTCAGCTTTTCATCCTTGGGGGATAAAAGTAGCTTCCTAATCACTTCCCAATATTTGCTTCTGCTATACTCATTTTCTCATATCTGTATTGTAATTCTTGCAATATTATACTGTAATTTTCTCTTCATATAGCTGTTTCCATATCTTAGATGTGAGCTCCTTAAAGGGAGTTCCTCACTAAATGCAATGGATGAACAAATGAATAAATGAAAAAAAATTAAGAAAAAAAAAAGATTTCCTACTGATCAAATGAACATGTTCCATGAAAGTAGCATCATTTTTAGTTTGAAACTTTTGTTTTCTAAAGCTGATAAGATTTGGTACCAATTAATGCCACCCCCCACCATTTTCATCAAAATTATTTAACAGAAAAACAAAAAAGAAGGCAGAATTGCCAGTTGAGATCTCTCCTGTCTTCAGCCATTTGTTATGTTCATTGCAAGACTGCATTCTCAGTGTTAGAAAATTCAACATCAATGTCTATTCATCTGGGTGTTTCCACTCAGCTCCCAATTCTCCATTTCTCCATCTTTTTTCCTACTGTAAAATATCCTGATAGGAACAAAGTATGCCCTTAATATATTTACTAAAGCCCTTCTCTGTAGATATGTTTTTAATAGGGTGTATTTTGGGTGAAGATAACAAAAATGTATCCAATAATTTAGCTGCCGAGCTTAAGAATAACCAGATAGAGGCTCCCTTGCAGAATGAATAGATAGCAGCAAAGATTTTCATTACCTTGAAGTGGCTTGATAAATAGGTATGTCTACCAAAGGCTAGTTGGAGAAATCTTGGTGGATGGATTGACAGGTAAGGGAAATATACATGGTTTAAATAAATAAATGAGAATAGTAATATTAGGGAGTTTCGTGAGTATATAGATAGAATAGGAGTTAGATAAATGGGGAGATAATATATGAATAAAGAGATGAATGGTTTGCTAATGGAAGAATAAATTGGTACACAGAAGACTGATGGAACTGAGTGGCCAGATGGAATGAAAGACCAATGAATGTCTATGCCTCAGCAGGAGAGCCAATAGATGGGTAAATGCTGTGGTATGAACAGAAGCAGGAGATGGTCAGGTGTGGATGGGAAGAGGATGATTAAAAGGAGGAAGAAAGAGGAGAAAGGAAAGGGTAGCACTAAAGGTATTATGATGGTAAGGGGGACTGGAATTTGTTACCTTGACAAGTCATAATTTTACAATGAGTCCGAGGAAATTGGAAACTCTCAATCATTGGTACCACCATATTCTTGGTATTTTAATTTACAAAGAACATGACCTAGTTTATCAAGCTATCTGTGCTCCATCTTCTGTTGGGATGACTAATTTTTTAAGATTTATTTTAGAGAGAAAGAGAGAGAGAGAGAGAGAGAGAGAGAGAAAGAGAAAGAGAGAGAGAGAGAGAGAGGATGTGCTTGAGTGGGGAGGGGCAGATAGAGAGGGAAAACAGAATCTGAAGCAGGCTCCAGGCTCTTAGCTGTCAGCAGGGAGCCCAATGTGGAGCTCAAACTTAAGAACTGTGAGATCATGACCTGAGCTGAAGTCGGATGTTTAATCTGAGCCACCCACGCATCCTGGGTGAGACTAAGTTTTAACAGGTTTAGGAATGACCCATTGTTTACCTATGAACCCAATAAGAAATAAGCCTCATAAATCTAGCTCAGGGTCATAGCCAGAGGAGCTAGCTATTATGTAAAGCCAACTGGAGAATTTTAACACACTTTCTGTTGTATTCAAAACCATAGTTAGCCATTGGCCCTAGGCTTCATGTGGGGGTAGTCTTGTGAAATCCAATAGCTGAATGAGAAATAAAAACTGTCCTAAAATTTTTGAAATAGAACATACCAACAAGAATAAATTCAAAAATGGTGCAAATGAGGAGTCAAAGAAAAGGAGGGTCAAGTGTCCAGTCCAAGATCACATAGTTAGTTAATGGCAGAATTTGGAAGGGTTAGCTGATGTATAAATGATTGATGAGAAGCTGAATTGTAAGAAAGAGGTTAATAGCCATCCCTTCAGAAAAGCAGATGGGCAAGCGATGAAGATAGAGGTGTTGGAGTTTTGTTGAACGAGAACGATGTTTTAGAAAAGACAATCAGAAAAAGGGAGCTTCTTCTCCCGATCCCTTTCTTATGCTATTTCCCATATGTATACTATAGTAAAAACCTAAGATGGAGAAACAATCAATCCAATTACATACACTCTTAAGAATAAATGCACATCATAGCCACCATATTTTCTACATATGTACTCTTGTCAAAGCGGTTATGATTCAGTGGAATCAAGTCACATGAACTGTTAAGGAGTGTCATTTTTTTTCTTGCAACTTCTCTATTGATTTCATTTTAGATTAGGTCAAGACATAATTTAGACTTTGAGGCTGCAGCTACATTTTCTATTATTTGTAAATGGCATAGATATTCAAATATATAGGTATAATATGCAACGTGCCTAGACTTCCTTCTACTCTGTGTGTGTGTGTGTGTGTGTGTGAGAGAGAGAGAGAGAGAGAGAGAGAGAGAGAGAGAAATAGGCTACTCAGTTTTCTGATTGCATCTACTCCCCAAAGCTTAAAGCACACATATGGGAGAAGCATATGGGAAAAGCATAGCCTGTTTTTCTCCATTCCTGGATACTTAACAAGATGTCCTAATAAACAACCCCCCAAATGTTACAAATTTCTTTGAACTTTATTGATACACTGCACAATCACAACCATCTCGTATTCATCCTGAATTAGAAAAGGTTACAACTACAATGTAACATGCACAAAATTCAGGTAGTATATTCACCCTTAATACAATTATTGACAGAAATCAAGTCTTCATTGATTTTTGAAGGAAAAAATAAGAAAGAAAATAAAAGAAAAAGAACTCTAGAAGTTATACTCTTGTATCATGTGATAATTTTTAAAGCATTTAAACATAGATTTGTTTTAAGGATAATTGTGAGAATGGGCACACCCATTGTCTGACACAGCTATAACGGCACCATTGATAAGTCATATATATATATTTTTTTAATCTAAAGGACTCTGAACTTGACAGATACATTTTTTCGTACACCCACACATTCCTCACAACTGCACTTTACAGGTCACAAAAATTTTTGAATGATTAAAAATGCTCCCTTTAACTAACACAAGGGCAGCTATTATTACTTATCATTGCTATTATTGATATCCTTATAAATCTGCCAATAATGTAGAATGCGGCCCTAGAAGGATAGTAGAGGGTTCACAATCTTTCTTTCTCCACTCAGTGACATGGAACAATTGTATGCCTTTAAAAGGGCACCATTGAAAGAAACAAAAAGGAATCTCTTTAAAATATTGGAAATGAGGCTTAGCTGCTTACTTTTAGGATGAAGACAATGGTGCCTAATTAAGTCCACTCCACATCCCCTTGGACTCTGAGGCTCCTGCACCTGAAGGCTCAATTGCACTGGTTCAGCTCTGTCATTCTGCCCTATCTTTTAATTGCAAATCTATTTCTTCTTCCTTTCATTTACTTCTCTTCTCTTAAGTAAGAAATGAGGGAAATGAGAGTGGCATTTTTATTTGTTTGCTTTTAGTGATCATTAGGAGTCCTCATCATATGGTATCTTTTGAAAATGTTGCTTTCCTAGTTACACACCTGTGAAGTTTTACTGAAACTACTCAAACTTATTTGTCTTAAAATCAAAAGGGAAGCTCTGGATGGTAGAAGAGGCAATTGGGTGTAAGTTTCTAGGAATATAACTTGTGTGAAACAAAACCAAAACATCCTCGCTCTTGGAGAAAAGGACAAAAAAGTAAATTTGCCAACAAGAAGAATTTTATGCTCCTTTCCCTAATTTCAAATATATTAAACTTTACATTAAATAAGTTTTTGTTTGTTTGTTTGTTTGCGGTTGGGGAGGTGGGTAGGTGGGAAGGGAAAGTGGGCCGGTTCCGGGTGAGGACTCAGGGTCAAATTGGAAAAAAACTCCTCCCATAATCCATCTTATCTTGAGCCACTCCTACCCTCTTTCTCCCCATGGCTCTGATGACATCCATACACAACTACAGAGGAGAAAACATTCCTTTTGGCATTGGAAGTACCAACCAAAACTAGAGCATTCCATTTCTGGACGCGATGGCAATGATAAGCTTTCTTTGATGTTGACAGCCCACTTGGAGGTTCTCTGCTCTTTTCACATAAGAGTTCTTCCAAAATAAGGAGAACTTGTTAACATCTCCATGTTGAGATCAAGTTTACTGGATCCATGCAGAAACAGGCCCTTAAATTTAGCCTTGGTTGTGGAGTTTCTGGAGTCCACTTCCACCCAGTGGAGCACACTTCACACCCAGGTTTTGAGAAAAACTGCCCAACCTGTGGAATGTATCATCTAGTATGAGACATAGGTTTCAGGGGACAAAGACCAAGGCCTATTTTTCATAGAAAGCCTTAACTTTCCTTCCATTTCAGCTAGCACAATTGCAGTAGAACAGCCGTGCACAATGCTCCCTGCATAACATATGTGCATGTTTTGACCACTGCTCACCTAAATGTCCCCTCTCCCCCAGTTAAAACAAGAATGAAAAAAAAAAAAAAAACAAAAACAAAAAACTAAACACACTTGCTTAGACTTGCAGATGACTGTATCAGGCACTTGACAATAAACTACTGAAAAACAAGCTTGACCAGAGCCTTAACACTAGCTCATTCATTGGCATTACTTTGGTGGCAATACATATTAACTGTGTTTTAAGAAGGGGGAAGGTTTCAGAGTAAGTACATTGCTGAATTTGTCACACCTAATCTCATGATAAGTCTTATTTGGTTTCCTTCCCATATGAAAAACCCATGGAGAGTTATAAGTTGCCCAGAGTTTTGTTTACCTTCCTTCTTTACCCCTACCCCCATTCTTGGCACTGGCACCTTAAAAAAATCTATACAACAGGCATTATCTATCTACCCTCCATATTGGAAGCTGAAAAAGCATGTGTGAGTGTGGATATTGTCCTTAGTAGCATTTAATATTCTATACGCTTCAAATGTTGGGTAACAGCTCCTGTTTGTTGGAGCCATCCCCACAAAAGTAACCCAAACAACACAGAAGCTGGAGTATGTTTATAGTGAAGAAGAGCCATTTTCTTTCCTAGTGCCCAGTTTTCTTGGTTTATTTACTTGGTTTATTTACTTATTTACTTGATTTTCTTTATCCCAGACAGATGAGTATTGACTGTAGGATTTTTTTTTTCCCTCTAAAACATGGTTGGAATAGGCAAACACCAGAGGTGCTTCCTGGTATCCAGTGGAAGAGGGCGGCATAGAGTTCCATAGTGACTCTGAGACCCAGCCTCATCATGTTCAAAAGGTTCTGGTGATCTTCCTGGCCAGAGGAGGATGGGTCCCTTCCTCTAGAACAACCCTTGACATGAAGAACATGTATAGCTTGTCCATTTCAAGCACTGTGTTCTCCAAGACAGCAAGCACTGTGTTACTCCCCAGAGCCTCCACATTTACTTTACTCCAAAGTAACATTTATTATCAGTAGAACACTCAAATGATGAATTTAATCCCCATACAATGTCTGACACCAACCTGACTCCGGGTGCAGAATGTGATGACAGATCTGAAACACTGATGTCCGACCTTTAATTCTGACTTTGCATCTGCTCATGATTGTCCCTGGAACTTGGAATCAATACACTGCTTTTGGCACATCATTTATATTCCCAGAATCTGGCTCCTGGCAGCTCACTAGGAAATGCAGATGTCTGTTTATAGCTGTCAAATGTAATATTAATTTTACTCACACCATCTCCAACTCTTACAAAAGTGCCTAGCATTTTGTATGCCAAGACTACCTACCTTTGTATACATGTAGGTATCTATGTATGTCATACATATCTAAGTATATATTACCCCACTGTGTATGTCATGTTCATGTGCCACTATGGACAAAACAAAGAGGCCATTTATATTGGAGGCAGAAGATCAATTAAGCATTAAGGGAATGGAGCTCTATAAAGCTCATATTTATTATTTTTTAGATTGTGGACCTGAAAGCTTCCCACTGAGGCAGAGCAGGTCTGTGAGATAGTCACTGTTGATGCTTCTTTCCTTTCTCATCATCTCAGTAGGTCAGCCCTTGCAGCACGGGTAAAGAGAGGCATAAGCTTGCATGGTTTTCAATGCCATTCTTTTGGATTATAGGCACCCTTGTTGGCTGAATCTTTCTTGTCTCAGGAAATGATGCATAAAAGTCAGGTCATCTCTTGTTTGTCTGCTGGATCTGCTTTGAAAATGGAAAACTGAGGACATTCTTCCCCAAAGCCACTGGAGAAGCAGCCTGTATCAGAGGAAATTGTGTGTCACTTACACTTTCCCCTCCTGTTTGCAGTGTTGTGTTAATCAAGTGCTTGGAAATTAAGTCAGTTGCTCAAGTGCCCTCAGCTCAGAAGAGCTTCCTGAAACAAATACCAGAGTTGTCAACACACCCGCCATGTAATTGGTTTTCATCAGCTTTTTACTGGATAGTTTTCAAACAGATTAAACCAAAACTGGAAGAGGGAGGAGACAATAGCTGAATTCATTGCACTCAGACAGGTAGACTTCTCTCTTCACTGCAGAGACAGATATGTGTTTCCTCTCTTCTGTTCTTGCTATTAAGAAAAGCCAGCCATGGAGTAAATCCCATAGGTTTCTGACACACACTTTCTTGGAAGGCTGAGGGAAACATGAAGTTTGGCATCTTGATCCTTCAAATATGAAAGGAAAACAACAACAACAACAACAAAACAAAACATGGCACTGATCAAGGCCTTTCCAGGGCTGATCTGCTTCCCAAGAAGATGCTTTTGGAAACACAGTACTCCAGGAATGGTGAGTGACTGATCCTTAGATTGCTACTTTGGTCCATCTGTTAATGGCATCTACTTTGGAAGGTAGATGGGATATCACCTTCCAAAGAGTCCACGACATATTGCTTTTCTATGCTGTTAGCCTGTGAGACCATTGGCTTTCATATGAAAGTTGATAGGTAATTTTGAAGATGCCAGTGTCTGCTGAAGGTAGAGGAGAAATGAATATAGTGAAATAGACACAATATGATTAGAAATTAATATGGTGATGAATTGATAGTGAGTAGTAGGGAAGAAATATAGAGAAGTGTTAGATAATTACATTGATAGATTGATAAATAGAGTAAATAGATTGCTACAGAGAAAGATGGGTGGGTAGATAATTGGAGGGAGAGATAAGTCACACAGTCAAGTAGATGGATAACCATATGATTCTTGTGATAGCTTGATAAGCCCTAAATAATCAGTCATCCATAGATCATTTTGTTTTATGAGTTAGACAGCATTTTTAAAAAAGAAGTACTGTCGTCAAAATGCTTCCCCTCTTTTTTGGTCAAGTGACTTCTAAACTTTTACTTTTAGGTTGTGTGAATAACCCCAAACCTCTAACCCACATAGTAATAGAGCAAGTGAATAGGACAGAGTGGCTAGAGAAGGTGACAAGAATATCCATATATGTGTATATATCCACATATATATGTGTATATATCCATATATACACATATATGGATATGGGTGTATTCAGACCTTCCCAGAAAGAAAGGATGTGAACCCCAATGTAATTAGATAATAGTAAACATGGAGGGAGGGATATGTACATTATAATAAAGAAAATGGCCCAAAGCTTAAAAGACACAGATAATAGGACACTTGGATATAACTCTTGCTGTGCACTACATTGTAAGTCAAGTTGTGTCTTCAGGGTGTTTATCATGAGGCACGTTTTTGCCCAAATGGAGCTTATGGTTTGGTGTGTTGGGGGAGGAGAGGTTCGTAGTGATGATGATGGGGAGAGGAGCAGAGGAAAGGAAAGGGCCCAGGTAGCAGGGATAGATTCCATTTTTGGACACACCAATGAATGATTACCCTACACATGGTAGAATCCTGCCCACCCATCCCCCAACCCCACTCATTCAAACTGGAGAAAAACTCAAATAAACCAACCCTCCCCCCAAAAAAACAAGAAGAACAAAAACAAACAAAAAGAAGCCCAAACTTGTTTGCCCTCCGCAGTGTAGATTAAAGTCTGTTATATGGAGAAGCAGGCGTTGCTCAGAGGACCTATGATTTCTTATCAAAACTTGATGAGGAAGTGGGCAAAGAGAGTCCCTGATAGCCAGAGACAAGCCAGTGCTCTAGAGGCCGAGTTTACACCATCAATGACTGCTCCAGGCCCTGTGTAGGGGAAAGAAAGACAGACCCATTAGCACGCACTTGAAGGATACCATACTTATTCCCTGACAAGCAGATATACAAACATGCTTCTCTGTGAGCATTCCCCCATCTCCCACCTCCCACCATTGATCCCTTGAAATATGGAAAAATGGAAAGCACCCACTGGGAATATTTAGAAACTCAAAGGGGCAAATCGCTCACATACCCACCACTACAGCCTGCTCTCAAAGACTGGGGTTTAAAAAATAAAAGGGATAGAGGCAGTCATTAGGCCTATTGGCTGAAAATTTAGAGTAGCAGACAGAGCTAAGTGGCATGGCAGGATTTGACTGCTGCTCCATAAGCAGCACCTCTAACTGTGGAAAAGGTGTCCAGAACAGACAGGGATGGGAGCAGCAAAACAGGGGAGGGAGACGGTCCACAGTGGAGAGAAGCAGGTAGAGGAAAGGAGGATACAGGAATGGGAACATTTTGTGAGCAACAGGAGTCTATGTGTTGGTGTGGCCAACTTTTTATCCTGTATGACTTAGGTATTGTGGAAGCTCCTCCTGAGGTAGCTGAGGAAGAATGGATTGTTACACTCTAGAGTTTTAGAGACTATGATTGGGTTTATCCCAGCAGTAGCAGTGCCTCTCCAAAGGCCACAAAGACTCTGTATTCTGTCCACACTGCCACCTAATGGTGTGGCCTGATGGAGTTCTCCCTTTGCCCTTTCTTCTGGCCTCTTTGGCTCTTTTAAATGCCCCTAGTGAGTCATCCATGCTCCACTGTAAAACAAGACCATTGAGTCACAAGTGTTGGTCCTTTCACTTAATCTGCTACCTTTGAGAAAACAAACCACATGAAATGGGATTGTCCTAGTCTGTTTCAAGGACCCAGGGCACATGGATCAGCATCTAATTCACCTTTGTATTCCTCCATCACCTTTATTTGCAAAGCATAAGAAACTGCAGTCATAAGCAAGACACCAGTAGCTTGCAGGCAGAGAGGATTCCAGGGAACTTGGAATCGAGTATAAGACAGGGGTAAGAAGCCATCAAGAGGTATTCCTGTAGAGCCAGTGGCAAAGAAAGGGAGCTGCAGACAAGACAAGCATGGCTTTTTTTTTTACCTTCTCAAGACAGGACTTCCCTGATCCTTTTAGAAGCAAATTGGCTTATTGGAAATAGACATGATTACTTTAAGAAGCACAGTTGGTACAGAGTCTCAAGACAGCATGATGCTGTGGATCCCTGCCTTGCCTAGGATGGGACTGATGCTAACCTTTTGCTTTGGGAAGTACAGGCCCCTCACTTTAGCAATGAGCATGTAACTGTTCCCAGTCCACGGATTTTCACATGGATATATTTCCTTCCTCTGATTTACAATGTACACAGTTCTCCTATTGACTAAAAATTCACATTTATTTGCTAGCTTGAGAGTCTGGTTCATATTGCTGCACACTTTTTTTATAGAGCATTCACAAAAAAGGGCAGGATCCAGTCACAAGCCCAGTGCTATCATCTCCAGGAAGGCTCCATACATATTTATGAAAAGTAGCCTGACTCTGGAGGCTCCATCAGTCAAGACATATATCCTAAGGAGCCATACTGGCCTACAGAATGTATGGAGTTGAAAAATGCCCAAGATGGAGCCCAAAGCAATTATCTATATTGTGTTCTTCAAAAAATGAAAGACTTACATTTTTTAAATGAGTTTATAAGAAAATGAGCAATATAGATTTGTAAGATATACATGTCTCCTTAAGAGTATCTATCAAATATATTTTATAATAATATTTATAATGTTATTTATATATTTATATGTTATTTATATATTTAACATAATATTTATTATAATAATAATGTTATATATGGAGAGGACATGCATTAAACTATGTGTCTGTGTGTATCTTTGTCTAATTCATGATGCTGATATTAACTTAAGAAACAATTGAAAGATTAATAAGCTCCACCCTAAAGAGACAGAGATCTTTAGTGTAGGAATCACTTTATTCCAAGTTCTACCAGTGGACTTAAGCATTTCTGTAGATGCCATGCTACCAGCACAAGGTGGGGTATAGCTAAAACAAAGCAGGAAAGAAAAACAGTATATGAGGAAGGCAAAGCATGAAGGGTGAGGTACAGAGAGAGAAGGAGGCAGAATCATAAAGAGAAATGAATGTTTCTGGTGGTGTGTGGCAGTTGCAATAAGATGTTCATTACTGATCAGGCAGAGGGTTTATAGCCACAGTTAAATTTCAGTTGAGTGTTCCGTAGAGTGGAAGCCAAACTGTGAGTGTGACTTAGCAGACATAGAGACTGCTCAGCTTGCTTAGGATGATGATGGTAACATGCATTTGCATTGTGTTCTCTAAGTTGCAAGCAGGATTCTAAATGCTACACACATATTAACTCATTTAATCTTCACAAAAGGCTATGAGTTATGGACTACTGGCATGTCCATTTTATAAATGGAGAAACTAAAGAACAGAACAGTTAAGTACCTCACTATGGTCACACAACTTATACACATAAAGCTGGATTAGAATTGAGTCACTCTTTCTGTAGAGCCTGTACCCTTGATTGTTTCCACTCGACTTCCTTTCTGTGGAAAATGACCCTTTGTGCATGTTTTCTGAGGACCACAGCCATATGAATTGGTAAGTACAACTGGTGAGGAATCTGAGGACCTAATTTCTCTGTATGACTCTGCTGCTCCCTAGCTGACCGGCATCCCCTCTCTGGCCTTGGTTCTACCATCTAAAAAAGTAGAGAAGGTTGGGGTCAGAGACCTTTAAAGCTCTTCTCCTATTAGCATTTTGAGTAATTGTATGAATGGAAAATTTACATCTGGTACTAGAAGGGGCAGCTGGTGAGCAACCAGATGGCCCTTTCCAGTTGGTACAAAACCATCACCACTGTGGCTTTTTGCACCTCAGCATGTCATCTCCTAAAACAGCAAGAGGGCACCAAACATTCCTGGACCCCAGGGCTTCCTTTTCTGTGGCCACATTTTCTATGCAGCTCCAAGGAGCTTTACTCTTCAGCAGGTGTGATAAGCCTTGCTTTATATATCAGACAATATGGTAATTTAACGCCAAACTGCCTTTGGCCAATCAATCTATGAGGAGTGGCTGAGCTAGTCTGGCCAATGAGTTAATCTAATCCACTACAACGGAGATTAAAATTAGCATCTCTTTCCTCATGGATCCTGCACACATTTAAGATTTGGTAGTTAGGGGCGCCTGGGTGGCTTGGTCGGTTAAGCATCGACTTTGGCTCAGGTCATGATCTCACGGTCCGTGGGTTCGAGCCCCGCGTCGGGCTCTGTGCTGACAGCTCAGAGCCTGGAGCCTGTTTCAGATTCTTTGTCTCCCTCTCTCTGTGACCCTCCCCCGTTCATGCTCTGTCTCTCTCTGTCTCAAAAATAAATAAACGTTAAAAAAAATTAAAAAAAAAAGTTTTGGTAGCTGGACCAAATGTCAGTAGAGGGACATATAGGAGGGCTCTTGTACCTTGTTCAGAGCAGGAACAGAGGCTCACATCTGTGTACCACTCTCTAGGTTCGAGGAATGTGAAATAAAAGCCATCAGCTATGAGCTGTTTTTTTTTTTTTTTTTTTTAATATCATCATTACAGTAACCCTGATTTTACTATTAATGAAGAAAGCATTTGGTTTGGGTGTCTCCCTTAGGGTTTCCTCTTGCAGAGGCCACTCACCTGATTAGTGATGTGCTTCTTTGTGCTTTAATATAGATTACCACTGTTTAGCTAATTGGTGTGATTCCATGATCACTCAGGACTTATGTTTGGTCCCTTAGGCTGGTAGGAGGCTTTTGCAAATGTTAGCTCAATGAATCTGTTAAGGGAAGGGCATGTTACTGGAGGAACAGTTCACCTGAGCCTAGCAGTGGTAGTACTAAAGCTTGAACACACATCTTCAGATGTCAAGCTGACTATGGTTTTCCTATACTTGGTTTTTTCAGGTAACAACAACTACATGGACTTCTCCAAATACTTGGCATCCAAAGTAATACTAGTATTAATTTCAATAAACATGGTCAGGAATTCAAATGGTGCTTTCCTGCTCCTCCCCTCCTCCTCTTCCTCCTCCTCCACTTCCTCCTCCTCCTTTTCACTTCCTCCTCCTCTTTCTCCTCCTCTTCATCTGCCTCCCCCCACCTCTTCTTGGTGGAAATAGGGAGAAAGTTAGTTCTTATCTCAAACTTAGAATCCAGAATTTGGAAACATGAGGTAGATTTTCAATTATGTGTTCTACTACAAAAAACTAACCCTGAAATACATTTGGATAAAGGACAAAGGTTTGAAAGAAAGATGGGACCAAATGTCTAAGGAACAGAATCCCTGGATGCAAAGGTAAAATAGAAATCTTCTATGAAATTTAAGAAAGGATTTAGATGCATCTATACCCCTTGGCTTTGCTGTCTCATCTTTGCAGCCTTAAATATCCTTTGGGATAAAGGCAATGACCACTATAAAAGTGCAACCAATCCTGGAAACTTTGGAATCAGACCAATTTGGGTTTAAGTCCTGACTCTGTGGCATGCCAGCTATATGATCTCAGACAAGGTAGTTTTCACTTTTCTTATTGAATATAGAGGTAATAATACTGAATTTACAGAATAATTAAAAAGTCAGACTGGTTAGCATAGTGCCTGGTACAAGCCAGTCATGTGATCATGGTAACCACCACTATGGCGCCTCCACACCTGCTACCTTCCACTCCTTAGTTGAGGCTAATATTGGCTCATTTCAATTTTTCCCAAGTATGTTAAACCTGAGATGTGGTTTTGCTGGTGACGAAGAGAGGAGGTGAGATCCTGAGTTGGGGGTCTGTTGCTGAGAGAGGCCATTGACCATGAGGACCATGGAAAGATATGGGACATAGAGCAGAATGATAGGAGAAGTCCAAAGCCAAGTTCCATGCATGGTCCAAAGGCAAAGGATCAGCCTTGCAAGAGTAAGGGACCCCACACTAGCCTCAGAAAGCCACTGCCATTCACTCAGCAAGTATTGGTTGGAGGCTGATGTGAGCCAGTCTCTGTTTTCAGAGAGAAAAGCAGACAGTCTGTGCTTTGACAAAGCTTATACTTTAATAGGACCTGGAATATCCTTTCTCCCAGTCTAAATCAGTCAACAAACAATTGAAAAAGGGAAAGAAAGAAGGAAGGGGAAAAAAGGAAAGAAGGAAGAAACGAAGGAAGGAAGGAAAATTTTTAAATCCTCCCAGATTCTGAGTAGAAAGTCATTTGGAACAAATAACCAAAATTGCTTTCATCTCAATAATACCCTTCCTGTTGGAGTATTAAGAGAATTTAATTCAATAGTCAGAGAGAACAGAATTTGAATTCTGACGCTGGTACTCACTAGCAGGATGACTTTGGACAAGAAAATCAACTTCTCTAAAACATTTTTTTTTTAATGTATAGAATGGAGAAGAGTGGTTTTGTATATATATATATATATATATATATATATATATATTATGCATATACATACATATACATATATATATATGGAATATAATATATATGGAATATTACTCAGCTATCAAAAAATTAAATCTTGTCATTTGTAACAAGGTAGATGAAACTAGGGTGTATTATGCTAAGCGAAATAAGTCAGAGAAAGAAAAATATTATATGATTTCACTTCTATGTGGAGTTTAAGAAACAAAACAGATGAACATAGGGAAGGGAAGGAAAAATCATATTAAAGCAGAGAGAGACAAACCATAAGAGACTCTAAAATACAGAAAACAAACTGAGGGTTGCTGGAGAGATATTGCATTGGGGGATGGGATAAATGAGTGATGTATACTAAGGAGGGCACTTGTTGGGATGAGCACTGGGTATTATATGTAAGTGATGAATCACTGGGTTCTACTCCTGAAACCAATATTACAATGTATGTTAACTACTTGAATTTAAATAAATAAATTACGTACTCTAAAAAAAAATAAAGATGATGTATAAGATCACTGAAGTAAAGGATGAATAAATATGAGGTGAATTAAAACCAGGACAGTAACTGCTGATCCTTAAAATAGGATCTTTTATGGGGATCCTGCTTCAAATAAAGAGACCTTGTGGAATCCTAGGTTGTCAAGGATAACTGTCAAACACCAGCTGAAAGCAAATTTGGCTACGGTGAGCAAGCAAGTGACCTGGTCTCTCCTTAAAAGACCTGAAGTGGCTACAAATAATAGATTAAAGCTTCCTAGGGAAGCAAGTGTATTTAGAGGCCCAACGCCCTCTGGGCAACTGGCACATTTAAGGAATCATTTTTATGGTTAACAATGACTCAGTTCAATTAGAATGGTTAATACAAATATCAGGTTTAATTAAATATTTTTCAGGCATAAATTGGAAGTGAGAACGTCGATTTTTGCCCTTTCCCCTGATCCAGTCCTTTCTCCACCCTTTCAATACTAACTGTTGTTAAAATAAAAGCTTTAATGATAATGCAAAGCCACAAACCAAACTATGAATGACAACAATGACAACTACAAAATACCTTGGGGCTAGATATGCAGACAAAACTTCTTTAGTCTTCAGAATATAGAAAGAAGAGACAGAGCACAGAAATGAACAAGAGATAAATTCAAGAAATGGTAAATGGCATGGAGGTCAATTGACATGTGCCCTCTGGGCCAGAGGGAAGATTTTATGGCCAGATGTGAACCTCAGCAGAGAAGGATATAAAGAAATAGACAAACAAACAAATAAATAAAATAAAGTCCACTTTTGAGAAGGTGGTTAACTTTTCAATATTAAATATTAGATTTTTAAAAAGCAAATTTGGTTGAGGGCTTCACCTAGAATCAGACTACAGGCCTAGCTAGCTGCTCTGGAAGAAAGACATTGCTGCTGCATTCAAGCGGTGGATGATAACCCTCTGGAGGAGCAGGTTTTGAAAATCAAAGTACCCAAACTCAGCACAAAGCTCCCCTCAAATATATTTAAGCTTACTGATGAGATCTTGCCTTGCAAGAGATTTTGAAGCTTAAAATTGGCAATAAAGGTATTGAAAGGTGTCACTGTTATTTTTTTTCCTTTCCATGATTGCCATGAAAATATGGCATGGTTCTTCAGCAACATTACAGTGTATCTCTGTAATTCTACTAAAATAGCAGGTGGTAGGGTGATCACATTAAAAAAGAAAAGAAAGAAAAAAAACCCACAGGCAAGTTGAACTTGGTGATAGCACAATGAGATCAATGAAGTATCTGAAGTCTAAGAAGATACAGTTTTGTTCTGAAATTTGGATGGGTTTTATAAGTATGAATATGAACTAGGTGACCTTCCTAATGAGGAACCAAAAGGATAATGATGTTCTTGGTGATTAAAAGAGGAGCAAGGAAATCTAATTAGAGGATGCATGTGTTACACTTGTTGGTGAAACAGGAACCTATTTTCAGCAGTGCTGGCTGATGAAGGCACCTCATTCCCCTTCAAAGAGAACTTTTCCTCCATTGTCTTTAATTACAGTGGAAAACATGGCACTATGTTGTTTTACAAGGAAGATTAACTGGGCTTTACAGAGTGAAGACTTGTGGATAAAGAGGCCAAAAAAGGCAGCTATCTTTGTTTTGTTCTCTTTAGTATTCCCTGTTTTGTATTTACCACAAAGACAAGCGCTGAAGAAGTTAATATCAGAAGTTAATTCCAATCTGTCAGCTCATCACAAACTTGAAAGAGACAAGACTTTGGTCTAAGCTGAACCACAAGCTCTTGTGTGTGTGCTGACATCAGCACACCCTGAATACTCAGTGTTATGTTCTAAATGCTTAGGCTAATAGCCAGATGTCAATGATTCAGATAGAGGAGGGTGGGGTGTGAGGGAACAACAAGGAACCTCATCAGGAATGAAATGTGAAATGTCTGCATTTTTTTTCTAATATGTTGACATTTTGCAGGTTGGGGAAAATACAAATGATTACACTGCTGTCATCAGCCAAAAGCAATTGGTATTTCTCTCTGACTCATTCCCTCCCACCTGGATTTAAATTGTGGATTTGAAAAATAAAAATCATATACATTATTATCAACAGGAAATGGACAAATATGTACAGCTTTAGATGTCTTTGCAAGAAGAAGTCACTTGATGAACATCTTCCTAAATGGTGAATTGCAATGTTTAATAAAGTCTCTCTCAGAAAGAAGACCCAGGGTTGGGAGGGATACCTAAATTCCAAATAGGATATATGGAAGCTGGAATGCAAGGGGAGAGTGTCAGAGAAATAATAATTTGACTTCCCTGGAAGGAGAAGACCACAAGTCCTTTTGTGTATTAGGCTTTTCTTTGGCTATTTGAGTTTCACACTGTATACAGACTACCATTGGTTCCCCCCTTGACTGGAAGTTTTGTTAATTTGACAAATGTTTACTGGGGAAAGAACATTCCAAGATACAGTGCTGCATCCTGTAAGTGCAGAAAAAAATACACACAAGATATAAGCCTAAGTGTAAGCTACTCTGAAATCCCAAGAGAAAAGTGATTCTTCAATGGGGCTCAGAAACATTTTATGAATGGGGTAACATTGAGTACAATCTTAAAGGAGAAGTGCAGTTTTATCAGAGAAGAGGGCAAGCATCCTGGAAGACATAATATATGTATAGATTAGAAAGAAACATGAGATTAAGATCAGACAGACTTGGATGCAAAATCTGGTCTTTCCACTTCCTCCTGTGGTAGAATTCCTGTCTGTGAGAATTTGGTCCAATCACCTGAATTCTCTGAGCTCTGTTCTCTTCTTCTTTGAAATGAGAATAATAACAGTACCTACCTCAAAGTGTTCTTAGCTCTTTAATACATGTCTGGCTGACACTCAATAGTTAGTAGCCTTTTCATTTAGTATATTCTACTATTCTACTGTAACTGTCTATTTACTTGTTTGTATGGAGTTGTGGACTTTGTTCCTCTTTGTAACTCAATCCAAATGGATTGATGGATGAGAAGAGATGAAGAAGCATGGTCCAAGTCTTATATATGTAAAGGATCGGCATTCTGACACAGGTGGTCTAGCATGATGGGTGCATACAAGGAAGTAGGAGAGCGTGAAGTATAAGGGTGGGTGGATCCTAGAGCAAGAACAAACCCCAAGGCCATTCTTTCCTTATAGGCAATTTTCATCAGGACATAAACAGGTGCAGTTTAAGTTTTGGAAATGTCACTTGGCCCCACAGTGGCAAAGGGCTCACCAAACACGCAGGAATTGGTAAGAGAATAGCATGACTCTTCAGGGAAGGCAAACACCCCAGTGTAAGTGAGAATGGAATGGTGAGCCCACAGTCCAGAAGAAGAGCCATGGCCCACTTGCAAGCTGGTACCAGGTGTAAGCATAAGGGAGAGGAAGAAGTCAGAACCACCAGACAGATTCTAGTGAAAGTGTGTAGGTGAGAAGACAAGGTATACAATTGAGTGAGAGGCATGTCTGGAAAGATTGAATTTGTGATTCCCATGGTGCATACAAGTACGGAGAGTGGTTTGTAGCTCAGAACTAAGGAAAGTTATAAAGATACAAATTTCGTAGTTATCAGGCTATTGTCAGAGACCATCAGTCTTCAGTGTGCAAAAGATTCCCTTGGAGTGCTTGCTTTAAAAGCACATTCTCAGGACCTTCCCTGGAGACTTTGATAAAATGAGTCTGTGGCAAGACCCATGAATCTGCATTTTTGAAGCACCCAAAGCAAGTGCAGTGAAGGCTACGATATTACTTTGTAAGTTGTCTGAAGACATAGAAGATCCCTTCTCCTCCCACTGTGATGATATGCTCCCTGGACAGACTCATGGGGCAGGTGGAGGAGGGTCCAGGAGCAGAGCAATCCAGAAAGGTAAGAAACACACTACCCAGGTGTATCACAGAAGCCAGGAGTGGGTGCTGGGGATCAACAGGAAGTCTGGAGCTGAGATTCAGCTGGGTTTAGGAGGGAGACAGAACATGGAAGACTGAGGTGTGATGGTGCTGGAAGAGGTGGAGAAGGGAACAAGGAATCTCCCTGTCAGAGGTCTGGAGGAAAAGGCCAAAGAAGATGTAGGATGGTACACAGAGGGCACACTAAAGACAATCCCCAGACTCCTCATGCCCATTCCCCAGATCTCCTCTGGAGGCACGTGGGGGCAAGGTGTGCTTCTTAGCACACCCTAATAAAGCAGTGGAGAAGGCTGGTAGAGGCAGGAGGGTGTTGGTGTGGGGTGAGCAGGGGCTCTGAGGCTCTGCCTACAGGTACCAGTGGGGTGCGCAGTGGATGGGGCAATCATCAAAGGGTGGAGGCTGAGAGTCATTGGCTGGTGCTGCCTGTAGTTGTAGAAAATCCAGTTTGAAGAGCCAACCTGATATGTATATTTATTCTGGAGGAATGGCCATTAGCAAAAGAAAATATAGATATGTCCTCATGGCTTCCAGGGGCCACTGAGGTAAGCTGGAGTCCTGGCTGCTCTGAGTGGGGCTGAGGCATTGCCTGAGGAAAAAATCCAGAGCCCAGATGTTGCCTTAACTGGAATATTTTGCCATTTTCATTTGCAATGACAAGATTCCTATCAGTTGTCCCTATTCCTGATACTTAACTCTTAATGAAACTAATTTGTGTCACTACAATTTCACAGATAAAATGTGAGAAATCTGTTTTTCTCTCTGCAGCCCCCACCCCCATCCTTTCTGGCATTGTATGCCCTCTCTGTCCCTCTCCCCTGCCAGTTCCAGTAATCCAGGCGTTTATATGGCTCATTAAGCGCATCACACTCTCTGCAGTGCTGGATGTAATCAAGTTCAGTATCTTCCCTCTTTACTCTTTAAAGACAGGGGGATGGGGCCTCTCTGGCTCAGGACTCAGTGGAGGCAAAGTGGGTTGGCAAGTTGAGAGAAGGGAGTGGCTTCCTGGAGGGGCAGAGCTGGGGCCAGCAGGCTGAGCCTGGCCATCTCTCTGCTGCTGCAGGCCTGGCAAGACTTCAAGGTGCCAGCCCTCCAGGTGGGCCTGCAAATAGCTGCATCCGCTCAATAAAACTTACTTATATTTAGAGCAGGTTGCTTTTCCATTAAAAAAGCATTTTGACTGCTGCCATTTCCAAGGTTGTGAATGACAAGTTTTGGAGACCTGCCTTTAATACTATTTCCCCATTGTTTCTTAACTTTAGAACACTTAGCTGGAAGTCAACTGAGAGTCCATCTTGTTCTGTTCTTACATTTCACAGACAACCAGAGAACAGAGAGCATCAGTTTGTCTGAACCAGGGTCGGGACCAGAACTCTGTTTTTCTTGTTCCTGGTCTCTCAACGTTCTGTGGTCTTTCTAGTACCTGCCATTGCCCCACACTAAGAAACTTCCAGGCAGTCTAAAATGCCACTGTGAGTTGTACTCTGTCTGCCTGACCTATCTCATCAGTGTGGCTTTTGAAGGGCAGCAGCTGGCGTGGAGGGAAGAATCACCTCATGTGGGTGCCATCCACTGATCTGTCTCTGCACGTCGCCCACCCACCTATGTTGGCTCTCACAGTCTGCCCCATCGTGTCCTGCCTCACCCCACTCCCCAACCTACTGTCTCACAAGCTTTGTCTTATGTGTTCTTTTGAAACTGCTTTCATCCCATTTTCCCTTGTTCTTTGCATGCAGGTAGGAAATAGATAAAGGTATGTTTGTGTGAGAGGCCTGTTCTGAGTATGTGTTGTGATGGGGTCACAGTGCAGAGTCAAAAGGGTCTCCAAAAACAATCCTACATTCTTTGAGGCCAAACACCGCTGCATGCCTGAGAATGTGGAGGCGTGTGTATTTGGGAAGTATGAGTATATGGGTTGTAAATGTAAAAAATGTCTTTTACAAGAATGCAATCAAATTTTTTTTTGAATTTTTAAAATTATTTTAAGGAACCCTCATGCACTGTTGGGGGGATGCAAACGGGGTGCAATCACTGTGAAAAACAGTATGGAGGTTCCTCAAAAAACTAAAAATAGAATTACCATATGATCTGGTAATTCCACTACTGGGTATGTACCCAAAGAAAATGAAAACACTTTTTCAAAAAGATATATGCACCCTTATGTTTACTGAAGAATGGGATCAGATTTAGATGGATGAGTGGAGATGCTGGTATAGGTAACAGACCCACATAGGCTAATTGTTGATATGGGTTTCTATCTGGATAGTCGTCTACCAATGTCCATGATGAGTTGCCAAGTATGGTGAGTTGTATCAAAGCAGTAAAAAGAGTTCAGATACTAGAACAAGAGTACATAGGCTTTAATCTCAGCTCAAACATTTGTAAGATAGTATGAGTAAGTAAGCTGCCTAATCTCTCAGTTTCATCCTGTGTAAAATCAGGATAAATATAGTACTTAATTCCTAGAGTCATTAAATGAGATAAAACATGTAGAACAGGGGTGCCTGGGTGGCTCAGTCAGTTAAGCATCTGACTCTTGATCTTGGTTCAGATCATGATCTCACCGTTCATGAGTTCAAGCCCCATGTCAGGCTCTGTGCTGATTGCAGGTACGGAGCCTGCTTGGGATTCTCTCTCTCCCTCTCTCTGCCCACCTCCACTCTCTCACTCTCTTGCTGTCAAAAAAAAAAAAAAAACTAAAAAAAAAACCTATTTAGAACACTTAGTTTAGTGGCTCTGCATGTAGTAAATCGTTGGTAACACTAATTAGACACAATTATGGGAATACTGAGGCCTAGAAGGAACACCCGTGGTCCGCAGAAAGGGTTAGTCAGCTGGACAATGTCATTCTGATCTTGTGTCAAGTTATTTCCACTCAGGCATAGTGTCAGATAATTACAGGACATATTTTCTAAAATGCTTTCACTGAGGAGAAAAATAAGTTACATGGAGATTGACTTTCCCAGAGCCCTTCAGCTGGTGAGCAGCAGAGCCTGGCCTCAGAGAGGCTCTGAGACTACCGACCTATTGCATTTTTCTACATTTCATTCCTGAACAGCTGAATTCCTGCTGCTGGCATCATCAATGCAACCGTCCAATCTCTGTTTATCCATTCATTCAACAAGACTTTCCTTACCCACAAATGTGTATGGAGCTCTGTGCTAGGTTCTAAGGATCAAACCAGACATTGTCCCTACATTTATGGAGCATACAGGCTAAAAGGGAGGGAAGATTTTATTCAAACTACATAAATGAAGCAGAAGTAAAATTGCAACTAGCAAGTGAAGTCTACAGAGAAAAGGATTGTAGCCATGGCACAGCCCTGTGTCCTCATCACTGAGAACAGCGCCTGACTTGTGGCAGATACTGGCAAATACTTACTGGACAAATGCTAGGGAGAGCACTGTGGTGAGAGCAACCTCCAGAAGCATTGTATGAGAAAGAGTGCAATGGAGCACTGACCTACTCAGGGAAGACTTCCTCAGGAAGGGATCCTAGGTGAGTGAGTACTAACCAGGTAAAGCAGGCTGGGAGGATCCTGGGGATTAGTACTGCTGTAGTAAAGGGCACAAGAGACTTCAGAAGAAAGGAACATACAGTCCAGTTGAGCAACAATATTGGCAGCCATACCAAGGGAAGCAGTGAGAAGATGGGCTGTGTCACAAAGTGTTGAAAAATACTTTTATTTCATATTGTTCAGCTGTTTCATATTGTTATGCCTCCATGATGAACATTGTCTTATTGATAATTCCTAATGACAGTCAGCAGGCCTGGAAACATCATCCCAGTTTTAGCTTTGTAAACTGAGGCCTGTAGACTTTGTGTGTTGTCTAAGTCACACATCTAAACATAGCATCTGTGGGGCTTTCTGTCTATAAGATGTTATACAGTCCTCCCACCAGCTTTCTAAAGGAAGGTACTGATAGCACATCTGAGGAAAGTAATATAAGCAAGGTTAAGTAGCTGTCAGTGGCCCGCCGAATTGGGAGATGAAGCTAGGTCTTCTCTATGGAATGCATTGTATCTCCCTACATTCATATGTTAAAGACCTAACCCCCTAATGTGTATTTGGAGATGGATCCTATAAGGAAGTAATTAAAGTTAACTGAGGTTATAATGTTAGAGCCCTAATTCAATAGCATTAGTGCCCTAGTAAGAAGGCATATGAGAGAGTCCTCTCTTTCTCCCTCACCCCCTCCATTGCCATCTCTGTCTATATCTCTCCACACACCACACACACTCAGAAAAAAGGCCATGTGAGGACAAAGTGGTCATCTATAAGCCAGGAAGGGAGTCCTCATCAAAACTAGATGATAGGTCTCCCTGGCTTATCTTGGGCTCCTGGCCTCCAGAACTGGGAGGAAATACATTTATATTGTTTACGATATTTTGTTATGGCAGCCCTGGCATGGTGATACAGTCTTAAGATACATTGCTGTTATCTGCTATGATACACCTCTTTTATTAGTGGTTGGGAGGTGCAAGAACCTAGATTATTCAGTTGTCAGTCCTAGGTTCCCTCTCTTGGCCATATTCATTACCCCTCATGACCTTTCTGAGGGGGTCATGGTAGGCTGAGGAGCAGAGCATCACACCCATCCCACCATTTCCCCTCCGTTTAATCAAGACCAAGACGTGGACATTCATAGACATTAAAGTGTGGGCAGTGCTGGTGGCCTGTAATTGTCCTAGATCCAGAGCTATAAAAAGTGACAGTTACAGAGCTGATTCCAGGACTGAAAAATTTAAATGTCACCACTTTCTTTGTGATTGAGATTGAGCATAGGGAAATAGGGCTGTAAGGCTATTGCCTCTGGAAGCACAGATGAGCACGTACTTCTGCATCGTTGTGAGTGTGTGCATGTGTTCATTGAATGCTATTTACCCAGGATCTGAAGAAGCATCCACTTCTGGGTTTCATCCAGTACCTACTCACTGGTATGTGTACCTCAGTGTTAATTAACCTCATTGGTCTTCCTTTTACTCGTCTTTAAAATGGACTTAGTAACCTATGTTGCACAGTACTGGCTAACATAATGCATAGAAACCAGTAAATATTTGGTAAATGGTAAATATTATTACTATTATTATGGATAATGACCCCCAAATATTTCTATTTTAAAATGAAGTTTATAGAATTAAATCATTTTCCCCTTTTGCCTTGATCTAAAAGAATAAAATATTCATAGTAGGGTGACTTCCCCATGGAGACAATCATTTGATAATCCATTTGGTCTCTTGGTTGCATTCCTCTTGGTGCTGCTATGTGCAGAAATAGCAGAATATTCATTTATTTTACAGGCCACCAAGTCAAAGTGTATTGATTTTGGGGGGAACCTCTTCCCCAAATATGTATAATAATGTGAGTGTTTATGTGAAAGCCATCATATTCTACATGCTTGTTACCTAAATTGTGCAAACCAAACTCCCTGAAATCTATCTACTAAGGGTAAATAAGTCAGGGAGGTCGAGCAGGCAAGCCTATCTTTAAAGTAGGCTTATATTCAAAAGCATAGGCATTCAGGCAGGCAGAGGAAGGAAGGAACATGCTGTACCCACCTGCCACTGCTGATGAGGGGCTTATTTCTAAGACACACACAGCACAATGCACACACAATGCAGAGAGAAAACAAAAGACATAGATCACACATTTCAGATGGTTGGTGGACAAAATTTAGTTAATGTCAGTGCTGAAAGCTTGTTCAGGGTCTGAGGTACACATGGAAAGATGAATACCTTTTCATCCCACTCACCTCTAACCAAATCTCAGTGAATAAACAAATACATACACACACGAAATATCACAACAACCTGGCCCTGGCCCATGGTGTGAAATGCTACACACAGAGATGGACACAACAATGTGGGAAGGCTGGATGAGAGAGAAATGAGGGCTTCTAAGGGAGCCAGTCAGGAATCTGGAGACCTCTCCATTTATATGGGAGGACCTTCAGGGAAGGTTTTGATGCTCCAGCTTTGGACAGAGCAGCCATCGTGATGAAGACACAGACTACTGCTCTGTCCACTCAGTGAGTGAGAACATGACATGACAATCAATATGAGAATCGTGATGGCTGCAGTTGACTTAGTTCAAATCCATAAATATAACCCCCAGAATTATAGACTCTTACTATATAAGATATCTTAAAATTATATCTAACTTACCCCCTCAGACCTTTAGGTACTACAATCAAACTGTTCCCTGGTTCTATGTTCTTTATGGCAACCACCATTCAATTTGGTTCAGAATTGGGTTTACTCCTTTTGTGAGGTGCAAGCCTTGCCTTTCAGTAGACCATGAAATATCAATTACCTTGCAAACATCATTGTTCATGCTTAGGAGAATGACAGGGAGAAGCATTTCATATCTAAGGGTGGTGGGTTGAACAGTATGGATGAACATAGGCCAAGCAAATCCAGCCTTTGTCCCTCTACATGCCCCGATCCCACTGCACCCAGGCTTCCTGCACTCACCATACAGTGTGATGCTGGCATTGGTGTTCCCAAGCTTGTTTGTGGCCACACAAGTATAGTTCCCATAATCCTTTTCTGAAACATTGAAGAAAGTCAGAGTGGATATGTGGCCTTTGTTCTCAATCCTCACGCCGCCCAGGCCGGTGGCTAGCCTGCAATAAGAGAAGGTATTGCTGGTCTGGTTCTACAGATAGAGTGAAACAGCAAACAGAGAAGCAGGGGAAAGTGATAGATACCAGAGATGAATCTTATAAGGAGACTCCCCTCCTCACAGACACCTTTCCTCTAACTGAGCCAGTGTCTCTAATTCAAAACATAAGTACCACAGCCTCCACAGGAGGAAAAAGGAGAGAATATTCATGCTTCAAAGGTGAAATTTACTGGTGTCTAGTCATTGATGGGTGCCATGTCTACAACTAATCTCAGGTTCTGAAATGAGGTCAATTCATTTTCCCACTTTCCAGCTTCCTCTATTTTTTCATTCCTGGTTCTAAAAGGAGACACTGTTATAAAGGGGACTAACGCATTTTGGTTTTGCCATATCGTTCTCCTTTACTTTATCATTCTTTTTCCATGTGGGGAATGATCCATTGGCTCTGCATCAGATATGCCCTATTTCCATTTTCAGGGTACCTGGTATCTTCCTTGAACCACTGGAATTCAGCCATAGGCACTGCAGAGGCTTCACAACTCAAGATACCCTTCTGACCAACAGAGACACCAGTGTTCTTGGCTTTTGAGATATAGGGAGGGTCTGTGGAAGGAAAATGCAGAGTGACTTCATGAAACAGACGAAAGGGGAATTTAGTCACCTGTTATGCAAATGGATTTCTTGTGACACCCTACCTTCCCAGTTAAATAACCCTTTATTTTAGGAAAATAATTCTTGCTTAAAGATATTGCATTTACCCCAGCATCTTCTTAAGCCTTGAAATCAATTCAAAGTAAACAATTCTCCCCATTAGCTAAAAGTTCTGACAGGCACAGGTAGACTCCAGGGGCAAAATGGCAATGGGGACACTCATGGTGCAAAACAATCTGAGAAAGTATTTTCCTGTTGGAAACAATTTGGAACTATCAGAAAATGGCACTGTCATGACCAACTTGTTCTCTTAATACCTATATTATTTCTTCCTCTGAAACTTCCTGACAATGGGTCAACTCACAGTTTACAGTGATTTTTACTTTCCGCACATCAGGTGCGGCAACATCATTCAAGGCGCTGCATTCATACTCCCCAGACTGGTCACGTTTGATGTCAGAGATTTCCAGGTATTCATCCTCACTCACAAAGCCCTGGCCTTCTGGGAGGAAAGAAAGAGACAGAAACAATCAAGAAACTGTGAAACCAGGGACAGAACCATATTCATATCTTGAGCTTGTAAGGAAAGGAATACAAAAAGCTGTAATAATGGGGTTTGAACATCGAGTCAAAGATTATAAGACACCATGTTGACCAAATAGTATGGCATTTGAAGAAAGAAATTCTCTGCTTGAGTCTTGCGTCAATGTGTTTTTGTCCAAGTCACTTTAACTTTTTAGACCATTTGAAAAGAAGAGGCTTTCATTGTTTTTCCTATATGATTATTATGAGGATTAACTAAGAGAATACATGTGAAATGCCCAACACACTAGTAAACTTTGATATTTTAAAGAGAATTGTTATGATTAATAACATAATAAAAATGTAAGGATAACTTTAGGGTATGTTAGTGTGGGCATCTTAATTTTTTTTATTATGTAGAAATTCCCTTGGAGACAGAGCACAAAATACTAACTACTTGTAGAATAAATAATCAAAATAAATTAATATTTTAATATAGACAGATGTAAAGCACTAGATTTGTTTTCAAATTGTACTAGAGAAGAAAAATTGGAGAAAGAGTGAATACAGAAGTACTCTGTGACTGTTTTGCAGGATGTGCTCAATAAATGTTTGCCAACATAAAATAACAGTGGTGGCCTCAAATGATGGATCCAGAGTTACTGGAACAGCCTTATGGATTTAATACCTGACTTTGTGGGACATTCTGGAGGCTTTATTCCTAGGCACTTGTGAGGATTGGAATTCATGATACAAAATATTGTGGGTTTGTAAAAGGTATATTGTTTGCAGCCATTACATGTCTTACAAAAATCTGGTCCCTCTGTCTTGTCCCTTATCCCCATCCCTGTGGTTCAGCACAAATAGAACAGACCCTCTGCCTTGAAATTCAAATGTTTTCAGTTCTGTCAAAGCACTAGGCTCCCATGAAAACCCAGCCAACACAAAGGCCAGGGAGGAAGTACAGCCATTTGCATTTCTTTTCTGCCTGTTGCCTGATTCCTTTTTGTGCTCCAGACATTAGAGTGAAAACAGTTTTAGGAAGATAACAACTCATTATAATTTTCCTCAAACACACATATAAACATATTCCTATCCAATGGATGCTCCATCAACTAAGTTTAGGTCCACTATGGATGTGAAACAGCAGGAAGTTGAGGGGTAGGGTGATGGGCAGTGGGTAGAGAGACAGGTGCTTTAACAACCTGATTTTGATTCAAGTCTAAGCCTTGGGGAGTTTTCCCCCACCCTGCCCATTTCCCCAGACCACTTGCTTTTCACCTCATGTGACCTTCATTGCCTCCTCTTCCCACCCTAAGTCCCAAACACCCAAGCTCTTCCATTAGTTACCAAGTATATCCCAAGAAGGTGTGGGGTCCCTGGCAAAATATTTTTCAAGGGGACCCTCTATATATAAACAATTGCAGTCACCAATTCTGGTAGCCCAATATCATGTAATTACATGAAAGAAATGTTGGCCTTCCAGCAGGAGCAATCCTTTGTCACGCTCCTAGAACCAGAAACTGTTGATTGGGTCCCAGTACAAGCCCACAGGCATGAGTGTGGGAATCTTGGGGAATCTAGTTGAACCCACATGAAGAATGGCTGAGGGTAGGGGCGCCTGGGTGGCGCAGTCGGTTAAGCGTCCGACTTCAGCCAGGTCACGATCTCGCGGTCCGTGAGTTCAAGCCCCGCGTCAGGCTCTGGGCTGATGGCTCAGAGCCTGGAGCCTGTTTCCGATTCTGTGTCTCCCTCTCTCTCTGACCCTCCCCCGTTCATGCTCTGTCTCTCTCTGTCCCAAAAATAAAATAAAATAAAATAAAATAAAATAAAATAAAATAAAAAAAAGAATGGCTGAGGGTAGAGGTTGGAAACACACCCTGAAGGGGAGAAATAGGGTCGTAGGGCCCTATTTACCAGGATCCCAAGGTAGTGGTGCTGGTCACAAGCCCTGTACCACAGCAGACATTTGGTCATTCACGCTAATTCATATACTAATTCCTCAAGATTTATTGGAGGGATGTAAACATCTTCCCATCTTTTTCCCCCCTTATTTCTCTTAGGGTTAACAGAATCTCACAGTTGAAGAAGATTCTGAGACCACCTATTTCAGGAAGTCTATAAAGACAAAAATTGCCTCACTTATTGAAATTATGTTGGTGGACCAATCTAAGTATTTTAAAGGATCAAACAACGATATCACACCAAAACAACTTCCCAAATGCACTGTACCTTTTCTGCAGTGAATAAATATGGCAGAATTGAAAGTCTGCCTTCATACTACTAACAGGCCATTATTTTTTCAAAATGTGCTGCGGTGCATTTACCACAAGTAATTAAACTCCACTTCATTTGACCAAAGGAGCCACCTGCAGTAGGGCCTGGCAGGAGCCTCAGGCAGGGTTACTGACCTGCTAACCTTGGAGAGAATGAGATAGATCTATATCATGCTACACAGTATACACCAGACAGCTGTCTTAAAGTCCCTGATAAGGCAAGTTTATGGATGCCAGTCAACTTAGAAGTGTTGGTTTGTGCAAAGGGAAAGGATAGCCTCAAAGAAGGTGGAGGTCAATGTGTTGGGGCCCTGAGTAATTCTCTGCATTTGTATGAGTAGGGCAGATTCTGGATTCTTCATGAAGCAATTACAGGGCAACACAACCACCCTTTGGAATGCAGGGATGTATTTTCACTATCTGTAATGGTATTTTTATGGAACAATTATATGACAGCAAAAAAAGGAAGAAGGAAGAGAGTGTTTTGTGCAAAATAGGGATCGTTATGATAATACTACCTCATTAAGTGATAAAATGAATTTTGTCAAGTTTGTACCATAAAGTAAGTGCTTCTCAGATTTTAATTTGCATATAAATTCCTCTGGGATCTAAAAAATATAGAAATTCTGATTCAATAGGTCTAGATCAGGGCCTGGGACTCTGCATTTCTAACAGATGCCTGAGTATCTCCATGCTGCAGGTCTGGGACCCACACAGTGAGCAGTGAAGCTATAAGGCACCACCACGTGCTGTTCTCAGCTCTCTCTTGTCACACATTTCTAACTGTCTGGGTCTGTGAAGTGGCCATTTGGTCAACAGAGCTTACTGAATGCCCCTCAGAAAGGGGATTCTTGTGGAGTCTGCATCTCAAAAGACACCCTCTTGGGGGTATAGCGCTCAGTAAGGTGGACTGAAGCCGGGCATCTGGACCCCTGAAGCGAACTGTTCACTGAGTGTTTATGATCTTACTACAAAGTGTTCATTCTCTTGAACGGATTTCTTTGCTAAGAAATGGAAAGAGGATGTTGAAATCCCTCCCCATCTCAAGCCCACTGAAGGTGATTGAGATG